>NC_142030.1:29309833-29636833 GCF_982192425.1 Myodes glareolus | reverse complement strand
CAGCCTTGGATGTTTGGATACTGACTTTGCTCAGGGTCAATGTCCATCCTGCCCCTTCCTTACTCATTTTCACCATATGTGCCCACCTCTCATTTTCTGGACCTTACTGCACAATTTCCTATACCTCCATTTTTTATATAGTATATTGGTGTAGTGGTATTTATTTATTTGGGTGTTTTGCCTACATGTATGTCTGTACACCGTGTACATGCCCTGTGTCTTCACAGGCCAGAAGAGGATATCAGGTTCCCTACAATTGGAGGAAAGGATGGCTGTGAGTTGCTCTGGGGATGTTGGGAATAGAATCCCCCAGGTCCTCAGTGCTCTGAACAGCTGAGCCATCTCTTCAACCCTCATGCCCCATTCTTTACTTTCGCTGACTCATTTGCCTGTGCAGCTTACTTGTTCTGAACCTTTCTGTCAAAAGATTTTCTGTCAGTACTGTTTTTCAAATTTCTTAGCTACATGTTGAAATCTATCCATCTATTAAGCCATATAAACGCTACTTCCTTTGATAATTGTTTTCCAATCATCCAGCTAGAAATTACACCCTCCTCTAAATTTTATAACACATTTATTATATTAGTTATGGACTATGCTTTGTGTATTGCATTCTATCATAATTATTTGTGTGCAACTCTTCCCTTTCCAGTGTCCCTTCAGGAAACAATCTTATCTTGCTTATCTTTAAATCATTTGTGTTGCCTTAAGAGACATTTAATATGTATTTTCATAATGGAGCAGTAAAACTAAAAGAGAAATGGGGTTTTTTGTTTTGTTTTGAGACAGCATCTCACAGTGCCTGGCCTACCAGACAGGCCTACAACAGTCCAGGACTGGCCTACCAACTCAGAGCAGTCCCTAATTGTTGACATTACAGGGATACTATCAACCCCCAAGTGCTACATTAGTGAATCTTAAAAGTTGTAGATTTATAGAAAATGAACTGATTTACAAAATATATAGCTACCACACTCATTGTCTAATGAGTTTTCTTCACTGACCATGTCACTCCCTCATTTATGTAGAATATACTTAAAACATGAGGCTGCAGATACTCTCGAGACACTGTGCCATTGGAGGTAAGCAGTAACAGTTCATTCGAGGGGACTTCTTTTGTCCGTGGAAAATTGATTTCGTAGAAGGAAGTATAATGGTTTTTTTTGTTAGCTTCAGTGCAGATAACAATATGTATCTTAATGTGAAGATAGTCATTTTTGAGCTAATTAAGAAGCTGACTATCAATGATTTCTCCTCTCGTCACTGGTGTTAGTGTGGAGGAGGGAGCTGGGAAACTAGTCTCTTTCCAATCTTTGCGACAGCGTACAGGTCGGCTCCCAGGTTTCTCTGGGAAATATCTGTTGACCACAACATTACATTTGGAATTAGGGAGTGGTTTTATACACAAGGCCATTAGGTGGGTTAATAGCCACGCTAGAACAATACCTACAGACACTAGTTGGTTCATGTCAGGTGGGAGGAAGGAGACACTGTGGGTCTCTAAGTCTCTGTCCTTGTGTTTAATGTTGGTTGTCAGGGGCAGAGGAGCGTGTTCATGAAGCTGTCAAAGTTGGATGAAAGAATTAGGATACATCGAGAACTAGACGAAACCTGAAGACAAAGGCCATCAAGATGAAGCTTAACATAGATAGAGGTTGCATATACCTCATCCAGAACATCTCTAGTCTGAAAATTAGAAATCCAAAAACCTCTAAAAATTGAAACATTTAAGTGCCTCTAAAACACTTTAGAAGTTTTAGATTTGAAAATTTATGGATGCTCAACTAGTATATTTTGGAATATAGTTTTAAATGAACATCCCTACCCCGTCTATGGTGATGTGTGATTCCCTTCTGTATGCTATGAATGTTTTATTACCGTTGGTTAACAAAGAAGCTGCTTTGGCCTATGGCAGGGCAGAATATAGCCAGGCTGGAAGAGATATATATAGAGAGAGTAGGTAGAGTCAGTGAGATGCCATGTAGTTGCCAAAGGAAAAAGATGCCTAGAACCTTTACCATTAAGCCACAGCCTTGAGACAATACGCAGATTGATAGAAATGGATTAATTTAAGATGCAAGAGTTAGTTAATAAAAAGCCTGAGCTAAAAGGCCAAGCAGTGTTGTAATTAATATAATTTCTGTGTGATTATTCGGGTCTCGAACGAGCAGTCTCCTTTTACAAAGCTATGGTAATGTGTGAATTAACTACAGTTCAATGAAGAAAACTTAAGTGACCTGCTAACTAGGTTTATTATGCGTACTTAGTGTGATGTAGCTAGCGGGGAATTTAAAAATATTTATAAAACAAATCCATGGTGCAACTATATTGGAAGAGTGTGATTTCAGTTCAGAGAATATTCTGGAGCCATTTTGAGTGAACATAGATTTGGGATACCTCTGGTACCGTGTTCCAACATGGAAACAGTTTTATAGTTTTACAAACAAAGAAGTCATAAGTCATAACAAATTTAAAATGTATTGATGGGTGTATCAGATAGGAGGTTACAGTGTTAGGGTTCAAGAGAAGCCCCCAGAGAAGACCAAGAGCTACGTATGCAATAACAAGAGCACTTTATTAATTCCAACATTGGGGTGACACTTGGCGACCCTGAAAGAAGGTCACAAGCTCTTTTAAAGCAGAATTAGAGGAATTCCAGAGAGGAGGGATTATTCTGGGGTTGATTAGCAGAGGAAAAATTAGTATGGGGGCTGATTAGTGGAAAGTCCTAGTGGTTAGGGACTGTCCAGCAACAGGGTAGGGAAAGCTATCTTTAGTTAGCAGGAGATTGGGAGGCACCTGCTGAGCCAGCAAAGGGGCCTTGAGGTGCCTACTGAGCCAGCAGAAGGCTGTGGTTTTTTTTGAGGACTGTCTGTTTAGCTCTGTCCCGTTTTAGTTAACTGAAACCAAGGCTTAGATTTCTGTCAGGCTACTAGGAGAGCCTGGTCGGCCCCCTCCCCTCAGCTTTCTAAACAACAACATGGGAGAAGCTTTTCTACAGGTGTCAGGTCCATCTGGTGACATTGTTAGCTTTGGGGTTGATGGAAGCTAGTGGGCTGCTAATTTAATAGATTTCAAAAAGTTTTTTTTTTAATCTGTTTGTCACTGGGATGTTAGTTCTGACACAGAGATGGGAAAAGAAAGGCTGTTCAAGGAGACAAAGTAATTAGCTTCTTGACCTGCAGCCTCCACCTGTTCATATTGCTGAGGTTTTAATGAGTAAATCAATCTTTGCTTCTTTCCCGAGTTCACATTCACACATCATTGAAGAAAGCCAACTCTCTCCTAGAGGCCATAAAAATGCCAGTAACTACTCACCTAGTGATGGGATTTCATGTCGACCTTACCCCCTCTATGCTTGTGGTCTTGTCACAATTGTGACACATGTGTCACAATGCAAACTGTGAGTTTGCATATGTATCTACTCTGTTATGCCTGGAACACTGTTTTTCCTTGATGTTATGAAACATCTATGGATGTTACAGTCTTTCTGCATTCTCTTTCACAAAGACCCATGTACCTTGCAGGTTAATATGCATGTCCCATATAGGGCTGAGCATGCCATGGTCCTTTATTCTCTGCACACTGAAAAATGGGAGTGTGTCTCTGTGTTAACTGCCATCAATGGCAAGGAGAGACTTCTTTGATGAGGGTTTCAGATGCTCTGATCTAAGGGTATAGTAATAATTCATCAGGACCCATTTAACTTTAAATCTTCAGATGCTCCTTTTCCATCTGGAATACTCTTTCTTCTGTATATACATGACATGAAGGTATGATTGGATCATTGGAGATGGTAGAAGTTGAGTATGCAGTCTGTAGAAGTATGGACTTGTGGAATGACTAACCTCAGCTCTGGGTCTTTCAGAGCAGTCCTCCACAAACTTCGGGGTGCATGATTAATTTGGGGTTTTCTTTTTTTATTATTTATTTATTTATTTATTCATTTAGTATACAATATTCTGTCTCTGTGTATATGCCTTCAGGCCAGAAGAGGGCACCAGACCCCATTACAGATGGTTGTGAGCCACCATATGGTTGCTGGGAATTGAACTCAGAACCTTTGGAAGAACAGACAATGCTCTTAACCTCTGAGCCATCTCTCCAGCCCCTGTGGTTTTCTTAAAATGAAGAATATGGTTTAGTGGGGTTGAGATGGGCCCATGATTCTGTATGTCTAACAAGCTTTTGGTTGGGACTGATGCTGCTTGACTTTGGACAATACTTGGATGACTAGGTGCCAAGACAGCTGTGCTTGTTGGAACTCTCTGTAGTGATGGGATAGTCTACACAGAAGGGTGTTAGATAGAGTTAAGTATTGATCAGGTTACGGAATAGCAATTTATCTTGAAAATGATTTGTACATTGCCGTGTGTTTATGTTGGGGGAAGGCAGATATTTGGACGAGTTGACTGGAGATTTGAACACGTCACCTGCATTTGACTCTTTCCCACAGTTTGCTGTTGGTTTCGTCTGAGATTTTTCATTTCTAAAGTGAAGGTGACTTCTGCCCAGTCACTCACTCCACAACTGCCTAGACCAATGGTGTAATTTAACGTTAGTTGGGCTGTTGGGATGTGTAGGTTTAAGCAGAAGGGAGAAGTTCTGTTTCCAGGGCACTGCTTTGCCTCTTCAGTCTTGGAGCTTGTTTGCTTTTTCCTATTTATGTGATTGCCAGAGGGAGAAAACCCAAAAGATGCAAGAAAGGAAGAGGGGTGTGTGTGTGTGTGTCTGTGTGTGTGTGTGTGCACATGCGCATGCGCGTGATGGGGAACTTAAACCAATCACATGCACCCTTCATGCGCGGAGATAGCTAATAGGGTTAATAAAAATGTTTTATAAATGGCTGTTGAAGTTTCTCCTTAGTAGCCATTAAAAAGAGGAGGGTACTTTAGAGCATAGGATTTTTTTTTTAAAGCTTCAATTAAGACTAAATCATTCTTTTCTTTGATAGCTGATTGAGCTTCCAATTGTATAGCAGACTAAAAACTGGGCCACAGAGTAATGAACATTGTAAAAACAGGTATTAGTAGAGTTGATCATTAGAGTTTTGTTTACAATTTGTTGGCAGAATATAATAGTTGTGTTTTAGAAGTGAAGTCTTGATAATGCTGGTTTGTAGAAAAATTAAATGTGTTTGAAATCATATACCATTTCTCTGCATTTCACTTTATGGCAGGCAAGTCAGATCCTTCCTTTTAAAAACTATTCCAAAGCAAAAGGTTTTGGATGGATTAGTGTATTTTTTCACAGTGGAATTTGAAATGCAGAAATTGTTTAAGGTTTTTTAGTATGGAATATTACTGTATTTCAAGTATAACGATGTTACTCAGATTTTAGTACAATGTCTTGTTATGTGCTAACAATTTTTATGGATGACTCTGAACTTGCACAAGAATGTGAGGGTCTCCCACTCCTGTGTGCTGAGCATTTTCTCCTACTCAATTCCCCTCTACCTCCCCTGTCTTCCCCACTCTCTCTTCTATGACTTTGAACAAATCTTAGGTCCCATACTAACCAGTTTCCCACAAATACAGTCATAGTTTCAGTGTCTGAAAAGTAAGAACCTTTAAGAAAGTTCTAAGTATAATGATGTTAGCACATAAATGAAAAATTAATGTCATTTAAAAAAAATTTAATGCAGCATAATGCTTGATCATGACCTTCTGGCTTTCATTGTCTCCAATGAGAAGTCAGGTGTAATTCTGATAGGTCTGCCTTTATATGTTACTTTTTTTTTCTTTGCAGTTCTTAATGTTCTTTCTCTATTCTGTATGTTTAGTGTTTTGATTATTATGTGGTGAGGGGACATTTTTTTTTGATCCAGTCTACTTGGTGTTTTATGAGCTTCTTGTATCTTCATAGGCATATCTTTCTTTAGGTTGGGAAAGTTTTCTTCTATGCTTTTGTTAAATATATTTTCTGTGCTTTTGAGTTGAACCTCTCCTTCTTCTATAACTATTATTCTTAGGTTTGATCTTTTCATGGAGTCCCATATTTCATCAGAGAATGCAAATCAAAACAACTCTGAGATTCCATCTTAATACCTGTAAGAATGGCCAAGATCAAAAACACTGATGACAACTTATGCTGGAGAGGTTGTGGGGAAAAGGGAACACTCCTGCATTGCTGGTGAGAGTGCAAACTGGTACAACCCCTTTGGATATCAGTGTGGCGATTTCTCAGAAAATTAGGAAACAACCTTCCTCAAGACCTAGCAATACCACTTTGGGGTATATATCCAAGGATGCTCAATCGTGCCACAAGGACATGTGCTTGACTATGTTCATAGCAGCATTGTTTGTCATAGCCAAAACCTGGAAATAACCTAACTGCCCCTTGACCAAAGAATGGATAAGGAAAATGTGGTACACACCAGAAAAAAAATAATGACATCTTGAAATTTCCAGGAAAATATATGGAGCTAGAAACATCATATTGAGTGAGGTAACCCAGACCCAGAAAGACAATTATCATATGTACTCCTCATAAGTGGTTTTTAGACATAAAGCAAAGAAAGCCAACCTACAAATCACAATCCCAGAGAACCTAGACAACAATGAGGACCCTAAAAGAGACATTCATGGATCTAATCTACATGGGTAGTAGAAAAGGACAAGATTTCCTGAGTAAATTGGGAGCATGGAGACCATGGGAGAGGGTTGAACGGGAGGGGACCAGAGAAAAATGTAGAGCTCAATAAAATAAAATAAGATAAAGTAAAATAAAAAAATGATACCATAAGATGTGCCTTTAAACTGAACACTTAGAGGGACAGTGTCTCATTTTCTTCGTGTTGGAGCCATTATTAAGTTGCCTTTGTCCAGGAAATTAACCTCTGACCTGTGTTTGAGCAAGAAATTCTAATTAAACTCAGCGTATTATACATATAAAGAAGGCATACATAGATGGTAGCAGCGGGAACCCTTGTTGGGAAGAGGAATCTCATTGGAGAAGAGGGGCCTAAGGGACATGGGGTGAAGATGTCTAAAATTCAATACATGAATGTGTGAAACTGAAACAAGTAAAACCAAAGAGAAAAAAAATTAAAAAAAATTAATTCAAGCAGTGCTCACATTTCCCATTGTCTCCTAAGTCTTAGGGTTTATTTATTTATTTATTTATTTATTTATTTATTTATTTAACAATTAGTGTAATTCAGGATTCAGATAAGGACCACGTGTTGAGATTGGCTGGTGTTTTACATGTTACCCCCTATCCTCATTTGTTATTTAGTCACTGAACACCTGGGTCGTTTGTCCTGTGGCATTTCTAGCAGCCTGGATTTTGTTGATTGCAGCCCTGCAGAGAGTTGGAAATTTTTCCCCATTCTTTGTGATTCTGGAAATTGGTAACCAAAATTAGAAGCTAGATAAGATTCCTTTGAGGTGGGGTGGGGGATGTGGCTAGTGGTTTAATCTGTGATGGTTCTCTTTCGGGTGACCAATGTGCATCCCTTGAAGGAAGAAATGTGTGTGGAGCCAAGACTCTTGGTTTCCTTGTCGTAAAACGTACATGGAGCCATAAAATTGTTTTATTTGAAAAATTATCCAGTATTTCCATAGCATATGGGAGAAACAGATTATTCATAATCACAAAAATATATTTATAGTCAGGAAGAGAGTTTATGAGGATGTTCTAATTTGTTAGTTAAATTTTAACGTTTTAAAGCCATAGGTAGAGAATATGTTGAAATAATTTGCTGGTGTAATTTAGACTTTCAGTTTGATTCTCCACCCAACCACTGACATTCTATGTAGTCTCTCTGAGCGTCAAAGGTGCTCTCAGGACTTCAACATGTCACTTACATTCCGTGCTTGTGTTCTTCTGTGTATCTGCAGTAAGCCAGACCTTCTACAGGATTTGCATATTTTCAGCTTGTGTGAATCAAAATTGATTTATAGGTCACATTAGTTTAGATGTGCGGAGACAGGCTCTCCAGGGTTTCAAACTGAAGCATTTACTGTAACTGTTGTGGAAAGGTTGGCCTGACACATATATTTATGACACTGGAAAATTCGATTAATTTAACATAAATAAATTGTTAAGCACAAATAGTGTGTTGTTTAACACTTATAAAAGCTGTTGGGAAGGCATTTTGTTTGCCTGTGGACTATAGGTAAGCATCATTGCTATACCTTGTTCTTGACATGAAAAATTAGATTGAAAATTTGAGATTTAAATTCTAAATCTGAGAAAATTGAGATTTAAATTCTAAATCTGGGCACTGCTTAGGAGTTCTTCCCAGAGAGGTGAGTGGGTGCTCATCTGGGCAGCCTGCCTGCCCGGGAAGAGAGCACAGCCCCCCCCCCCCCACAGCTTCTGCAGCAGGGTCTTCGGTGTTCCAAGGGACCCCTCCCCTCCCCCCCACTGCTGCGGGCCCTTTGCCTCCCGGGTCCTGGGAAGACCAGCTAGCCCTGTTGCACTGCTGAGGCGCTCTTCCCAGAGAGGGCTGAGGAGCTCTATCCAGAGAGTGCTGTGAAGTCCTACCCAGAGAGTGCTGAGGAGTTCTATCCAGAAAGTGCTGAGGAGTTTCATCCAGAGTGGAGGAGATGGGCAGGCGCCAATGCAAGAATTCCTCCAACAACCTGAAAGGCAACATGACATCGCCAGAATCCAGGGAGCTTGAAACTAGAAGAATTGAACACCCTACTCCAGAAGAAATAGAAGAAATCGACTCTAAGCGCTTCTTTATGAAAATAATAGAGGAACTTAAACAGGAGGTGAAAATCTGCCGTAAAGAAATGGAAGATAAGTATAACAAAAAAATTGAGGAAATGAGTAAAGAAATGGAAGAGAAATATGCCAAAAAGTTTGAAGAAATGAGTAAATCCGTAAATGAAATTCTGGGAAAGCAAGAAAAAACAATCAAACAGGTAATAGAAACAGTTCAAGATTTGAAAACTGAAATGGAGTCAATGAGAAATCACAAACCGAGGGCCGGCTGGCTATGGAAAATCCGGGTAAACGAACAGAGACTTCAGAAACAAGCTTAACCAATAGAATACAAGAGATAGAAGAAAGAATCTCAGACTCTGAGGACAACATAGAGAAATTAAACACTCTGACCAAAGAAAACAGCAAATCCAACAAATTCTCATCACAAAACATTCAGGAACTGTGGGACACAATAAAAAACCAAATCTAAGAATAATAGGAGTAGAAGAAGGAGAAGAATTGCATTTCAAAGGTCCAGAAAATATACTCAACAAAATTATAGAAGAAAACTTTCCCATCCTAAAGAACGATATTCCTATGAAGGTTCAAGAAGCATACAGAACACCGAATAGACTGGATCAGAAAAAAACATCCCCTCGTCATATAATAATCAAAACACAAAGCATTCAGACTAAAGAAAGGATATTGAGAGCTGCAAAGGAAAAAGGTCAAGTAACTTATAAAGGTAAACCTATCAGACTTACACCAGACTTCTCGATGGAAACCATGAAAGCCAGAAGGTCCTGGATAGAGGTACTGCAGAAACTAAGAGACAATGGATGCAAGCCCAGACTACTTTACCCAGCCAAGCTATTGTTCACTATCAACGGAGAAAACAAAATATTCAAGGATAAAAACAAATTTAAACAATACGTAGCTACTAATCCAGCCTTACAGAGAATACTAGAAGGAAAATCACAACCCAAGGAATCCAACATTCCCAACACTGCCTACATTAACTCAGACATCTAGCGACCCTTCACAAGCACAACTCAAAGAAGGAAAACACATACACTCTACTACCCAAAAAAATGACTGGAGTCATCGATCACTGGTCATTAATATCACTTAATATCAATGGACTCAACTCACCTATAAAGAGGCACAGACTTAGAGATTGGATACGAAAACAGGATCCAACATTCTGCTGTCTACAAGAAACACACCTCAACCACAAAGACAGACACCTACTCAGAGTAAAGGGTTGGGAAAAGGTTTTCCAAGCAAATGGACCTAAGAAACAAGCGGGTGTGGCCATTCTAATATCTAACAAAATCGACTTCAAACTAAAATCAATCAGAAGAGATGGAGATGGACATTTCATACTCATAACAGGAACAATTCATCAGGAAGAAGTCTCAATCTTGAATATCTATGCCCCTAATATAAAGGCACCCACATATGTAAAAGAAACTCTTCTAGAACTCAAGGCAGTCATCAAACCACACACGCTAACAGTAGGAGACTTCAACACTCCTCTCTCACCAATGGACAGGTCAATCAGACAGAAACCTAACAGAGAATTAAGAGATTTATTGGAGGTACTGAATCAAATGGACTTAACAGACATCTATAGAACACTCCACCCAAAGAGGAAAGAGTATACCTTCTTCTCTGCAGCTCATGGAACCTTCTCGAAAATTGACCACATACTTGGTAACAAAGCAAACTTCCACAGATACAAAAAAATATTAGTAACCACATGTGTCTTGTCAGATCACCATGGATTAAAATTAGAATTCAACAACAGTGGTACCCCCAGGAAGCCAACAAACTCATGGAAGTTGAACAGTCAACTACTAAATCACCCCTGGGTCAAGGAAGAAATAAAGAAAGAAATTAAAGTCTTCCTTGAATATAATGAAAACAAAGACACAAGGTATTCAAACCTATGGGACACAATGAAAGCAGTGCTAAGAGGAAAGTTCATAGCACTAAGTGCCCACCTAAAGAAAACAGAGAAAGCACACATTGGAGACTTAACAACACACTTGAAAGCTCTAGAAAAAAAGAAGCTGATTTACCCAGGAGGAGTAGAAGACTGGAAATAATCAAACTGAGGGCTGAAATCAACAAAATAGAAACACAGAAAACAATTCAAAGAATCAATGAAGCAAAAAGCTGGTTCTTGGAGAAAATTAACAAGATTGACAAACCCCTATCCAAACTAATCAAACGGCAGAGAGAGAACTTGCAAATTAATAGGATCAGAAATGAAAAGGGGGACATAACCACAGACACAGAGGAAATTCAGAGAATCATTAGATCTTACTACGAAAGTTTATATGCCACAAAGTTGGAAAATGTAAAAGAAATGGACATTTTTTTAGATAAGTACCATATACCAAAGTTGAACCAAGACCAGGTGAACAATCTAAATAGACCTGTTAGTCGTGAAGAACTAGAAGCTGTTATCAAAAATCTCCCTACCAAAAAAAGCCCAGGACCAGATGGTTTCAATGCAGAATTCTACCAGAACTTCCAGGAAGAGCTAATACCTATACTCCTTAATGTATTCCACAATATAGAAAAAGAAAAGTCACTGCCAAACTTTTTTTATGAAGCTACAGTCACCCTAATACCAAAACCACACAAAGACACAACCAAGAAAGAGAATTACAGGCCAATCTCACTCATGAACATCGACGCGAAAATTCTCAATAAAATACTGGCAAACCGAATCCAAGAACACATTAGAAAAATTATCCATTATGATCAAGTAGGCTTCATCCCAGAGATGCAGGGATGGTTCAACATACGCAAATCTATCAATGTAATCCATCATATAAATAAACTGAAAGAAAAAAACCATGTGATCATTTCATTGGATGCTGAAAAAGCATCCAATTTAACAATCCAATAAAAACACCCATTTATGATAAAGGTGTTGGAGAGACTGGGGATACAAGGATCATACCTAAATATAATAAAAGCAATATACAGCAAGCCGACAGCTAACATCAAACTGAATGGAGAGAAACTCAAAGCCTTTCCACTAAAATCAGGAACACGACAAGGCTGTCCACTCTCTCCATACCTCTTCAATATAGTGCTTGAAGTTCTAGCAATAGCAATAAGACAACATAAGGGGATCAAGGGGATTCGAATTGGAAAGGATGAAGTTAAACTTTCGTTATTTGCTGACGATATGATAGTGTACATAAGCGACCCCAAAAACTCTACCAAAGAACTCCTACAGCTGATAAACACCTTTAGTAACGTGGCAGGATACAAGATCAACTCCAAAAAATCGATTGCCCTCCTATACACAAAGGATAAAGAAACGGAGACGGAAATCAGAGAAACATCACCTTTCACAATAGCCACAAATAGCATAAAATATCTTGGGGTTACTCTAACCAAGGATGTGAAAGACCTATTTGACAAGAACTTTAAGCCTTTGAAAAGAGAAATTGAGGAGGATACCAGAAAATGGAAAGACCTCCCCTGCTCTTGGATTGGGAGAATCAACATAGTAAAAATGGCAATTCTACCAAAAGCAATCTATAGATTCAATGCAATCCCCATCAAAATCCCATCAAACTTCTTCACAGACCTTGAGAGAACAATAATCAAGTTTATATGGCAAAACAAAAAACCCAGGATAGCCAAAACAATCTTATACAATAAAGGAACTTCTGGAGGCATTACTATCCCTGACTTCAAACTCTATTACAGAGCTACAGTATTGAAAACAGCCTGGTATTGACATAAGAACAGAGAAGTCGACCTATGGAATCGAATAGAAGACCCAGATACTAACCCTCAAACCTATGAACACCTAATTTTTGACAAAGGAGCTAAAGGTATACAATGGAAGAAGGAAAGCGTCTTTAACAAATGGTGCTGGCATAACTGGATGTCAACCTGTAGAAGAATGAAAATAGATCCATATCTATCACCATGCACAAAACTCAAGTCCAAATGGATTAAAGACATCAACATCAATCTGTCCACTTTGAACCTGATAGAAGAGAAAGTGGGAAGTAGTCTACAAGATATAGGCACAGGAGGCCACTTCCTAAGTAGGACCCCAGTAGCACAGACAATAAGAGAAACAATGAATAAATGGGACCTGCTGAAACTGAGAAGCTTCTGTAAAGCAAAAGACACTGTCAGTAAGACAAAAAGGCTGCCTTCTGACTGGGAGAAGATCTTCACCAACCCCTCATCAGACAAAGGTCTGATCTCCAGAATATACAAAGAACTCAAGAAACTAGACACTAAAACTCTAACCCAATTAAAAAATGGGGTACTGATCTGAACAGAGAATTCACAACAGATGAACTTCGAATGGCCAGAAGACACTTAAGGTCATGCTCAACCTCCTTAGCGATCAGGGAAATGCAAATCAAAACCACTTTGAGATACCATCTTACACCTGTCAGAATAGCTAAACTCAAAAACACCAATGATAGCCTATGCTGGAGAGGATGTGGAATGAGGGGAACACTCATCCATTGTTGGTGGGAATGCAAACTTGTGCAGCCACTGTGGAAATCAGTGTGGCGGTTTCTCAGGAAAATGGGAGTCAACCTCCCTCAGGACCCAGCAATTCCTCTCTTGGGTATATACCCTAGAGATTCCCGAATATACTACAAAAGCGTTTGTTCAACTATGTTCATAGCAGCACTATTTGTAATTGCCAGAACCTGGAAACAGCCTAGGTGCCCCTCAATAGAAGAATGGTTAAAAAAGGTGTGGAACATATACACATTAGAGTTTTACTCAGCGGTAAAAAACAATGACATCTTGAATTTTGCATGCAAATGGATGGACATAGAAAACGCTTTACTGAGTGAGGTAAGCCAGACCCAAAAAGAGGAACACGGTATGTATTCACTCATAAGTGGATTCTAACCATAATTAAAGGTCTTTGAGCCTATTATTCGTGATCCTAGAGAAGCTAAATAAGAAGACGAACCTGATAAAGATTATTTAGCTATCCGCCAGGAGGTAGGAAATAGTCAAGAGTCCCAGGTAACCTTGGGTGCATGGGGGGTGGGGTGGGAGGGTTGTTGGAAGGGGAGAGGGTTAGAGAGAAGGGAGTAGGGGAGGAATGGAGAAAGCTCGGTTGACCGGGATGGGGGGAAGGGAGGAAGGATGAATATGGGATCAGGGAAGAATATATTTCAACTAAGGGAGTCATTTTAGGGTTTACAGGAAACTTGATTATATATAGAATCCTAGGTCCAAGGAGAGATCCCCAGATTGTTCTCTGGACAGAGGAGAGGGTGCCTGAACCGGCCTTGGCCCATAACCATACTGATGAATATTTTGCTTATCACCATAGATCCTTCATCTGGCGTTGGATGGCGATACAGATGGAGACCCACATTGGAGCACCGGACTGAGCCCCCCCCAAGATCCAAATGAGGAGCAGAAGGACGAAGAAAATAACGAAGGACTGCGAGGGATGCTATCACCCACTGATACAAGGGAACGGATCTGATGAGAGTTTACCAAGGCCAGTTGGACTGCGACTGAACGAGCACGTGATCCAACCAGATTTTCTGAATGTGGCCGGATTCTCTGAATGTGGCTGGCCTGGAGTCTTTCTGAGAAGCCATTGACAATGACACTGGGACTAGTTTCCTCTGCATATACTGGATTTTTGGGATCCAGTCTGGATACTCACCTTCCTGGACCTGGAGGGAGGGGGGAGGAACTTGAACTTCCCACAGGGCAGGAAACCCTGACTGCCCTTAGGGACAAAGAGGGAGGAGGAGAGGGAGGGGGGGAGTGGGAGGTTGTTGGGAAGAGGGGCATAAATGGAAACTTTTATAATTTAATAAAATTACTTTCAAAAAAAACAAACAAAAAAAATAAAAAACTCTGCCAATCAAACAAAAAAAATTCTAAATCTGCTGTAGAAATGGCAGACTTTTTTTTTTTTTAGCAAATATAAATACAAGATGTCCAGTTTAACTTGAATTTTCTTCCCAAGAATTATTACCTTCAGGCAATCATAGGCAAACAATATTAGATAGGTAAACAGTATACAAGTTCTCAATTGCATACTATTCTGAGAGATGTGATGGAATTGACCCTTGACCTAGATGGAATTTTAATCCCACCCCTTTGTTCAGAGTATCCATGCTGTATATACTACCTGCCTGTCAGTCACTTAGCAGGGCCAGACACTTGGTATTTGGTATAACATACAAGATTCAGTACCATACCCAGTTTCAGCCATCTACTGGGGGTCAACATAAGACTGACTGTATGTCTCTAATATTACACGCGACACAGAATAAAATCTGCTTTTGTACTTCTGAAACTCAAAATTTGTTGTGTTTTTCTTTATCTTGTTTTACAACTCACCTCTACTGAAAGGTATTTTGTGACTTTTGGCAATATATTTTACTTTCCTATGGCCTTACTCCCCACCCAAAAAGGGTGAGATTGTGATAGGATTTGCCGCTTCTTCTGTTCCTCCTATAGTAACCCTACGAGGGTTTCCCCAAACGAGGATAGAAAGGCAGTGGCAGAAGCATGCTCCTTTCCGCTTTCCCCACAAAAGGTTGGAGGCAGAGACTGGATCCTTTCTGACTGTTCCCCCTATGCTATAGTAGGAACATGCTCCGGATTTATGTGGCACATAGCTGCACAGAATAAACATTAAAATTCCCAGTCTTTGTATGAAAGTATGACCATGTTACTAGGATGTAACTAATGGGATGAGTGTAGAGCGTAAATACAACCCCAGGAAGCGCACAGGGAAAGGGCATGTTTTTCTCCCTTCGTCTTTCCCTCTTTTGCTGGAATGTGAACACTGTCGCTTGAATTGGAGCAGCTGTGCTTTCACCATGGGGTCAGCTGGGGACCGGGACAATGTGTGGTGATGTAGAAGACACAGGCATCTGATGTAGGATGTCAGAGCAGCTCTGTATTATGTTCTTCTACATTTTTTCATTTTTTGTGTGTGTGGTAGAATAAGATAATTTTATCTTTATTCTCTTGTTATCTGAAGCACATCTGGATTTTATCCTAAATAATATAAGAATTATTAGTATCTCTGTGTGGGCTACTGGCAAAAAAATAAGTAATGGTACAACCAAGTATGAAATGCAACACTGATAAGATACTGTTACTGCTGTCTGTACATTAACAATAAGCAACTGAGCTGGGTAGTGGTGGTACACGCCTTTGTTCTCAGCACTAGAGAGGCAGAGGCAGGTGGATCTCTGAGTTTGAGGCCAACCTGGTCTTCAGAGGGAGTTCGACGACAGCCAGATCTCATAGAGAAACCCTGTCTCCTGAGACCAAAAAAATCCATCCAACCAACCAACCAAACAAACAAACAGGAAATCAGTAAGCAACCGGATGGTTACGTGGACATGACAAAGCTGTAGAACAGGGTGCCAGCTGTCACTTGTGTGACCCAAGAGTGCTGTGGGATTTTCTGTGTCTATGTGGACTTGCATTTGAAAAAATAGCCAAGACAATAGAAAGTTATTGCTGGCTGCTAGGGGCTGAGAATTCCATTTAAAACTTTATTGTGTATGTCTCTGTGTGGTGGAGGTGAGCTCTGCACGATGTTGCCTAGGCTGACTTTGAACTCTCAGCTTACACAGCCTTCCTCCTCCAGTTCCATGAGTTGCTGGCTCTATAGGTGCACACCATTAGGCCCTCAACACACTAAACCATTTTTAGATGTATTATATGTTATGTATGTTTGTATTCACGTGTGTGTATATGTGTTATATATGGGGAGTGTGTGCCATGGCTCATGTATGGAGGTCAGAAAATAGCCAGGGGGATTGATTGTCTCTTCTTCTACCACGGGATGCTCAGGATCAAACTCAGGTGGTCAGGCTCGGCAGCAAGACGTTTTCCACCAAACCATCTCGTTGGTCTCGGGTACACGTTTAAAAATCATTGTGTGTGTATGTGCTGTGTGTGTGTCCAAGTGTATGTAGGTGCTTCCACCTGTACATGTATGGAAGGCAGAGGTCAATTATTGATGTTGAGTGTCTTTCTCTATTGCTCCCCCCACTTTATTTTCTTTTAAAGACAAGACAGGGTCTCTCCCTGAAACTGGAGGTCACTGCTTCAGCTAGACTGGCTGGCTATCAAGACCCCTGCTTCCCACACTAGGACTGGGACTACAGGCTTGCGCTGCCAGGCCTAGTTAATACCTGGGTGCTAGAGACCAGGACTCAGCTACGCACACTCTCACAGCCTCATCCCCAGCCCTCAGCTGTGCATTTCCTGTGTTTAAGACTTTAAACCAACCTATTTTTGACTTTCAAACATAAAAATTAATTTCTGAAACTACGTGTGTATTGCCGAAGCCATATGGAACATGGCTTTCCCAACCGGTCTCAACCTCCTGCGGGCCCTGGGTGGCTGGATGTGGAGTTGTGCAGTGAGAAACGCTGAGTTCAAAATCGAGCAGAGCAGATGCTTTCATAGCCAAGGGCCAGAAAGCACTGCAGAGGAAAGCGATCATTCTGACATCTAACATTCCAAAGTGGCTGTGTGTGCTCTGTTGAAATTGCCATTCGAAATTGACTTCCACCTTGATAAATTTGATATTTGAAATATTTCATTAAAATTAGTCCTCTAGCGACCAAGGAGAGAGCTCGTTGAGTATGAGTGTTTGCTCTGAAAGCTTGAGGCCCTGGTGTAAAAAGGCAGCATGGCTGTGTGTGTCTCAGAGCCGGGAAACGGAGACAGCTGAACACTGAGTGCTCACTGTGGTCAGTGAGAGACTCTGCCTTGAGGCAGTGAGGCTGAGAGCCTCAGAGGGAGAGGCCTGCTTTCCTCTGACCTCCACATGTGCATCTGTTCATCTCTTTGAAGTGCCTCTTTGTCTAGCAGAGCACAACATCTTTGCTGTTCCTGGGCTACTGAAGGCTGATATGTTTACGTGAATTCACATTCCTCCTGTATCTGCCTCTTCAGCGTTCACGCCCGATGTGCACCACTACCGCTGGCTAGCCACTAACTTGAATATATTACACAGCATCTGTTCAGCTACATCATTCTTTGTACACAATAGGTGAAACGTATTTGATTTGAATTAACATTGAACAACATCCATAAACTGGGAAATTAATCGCTTACCAGATATGACTTGGGATGTTATGAATCCCAGGAGACACGGAAGATTGTTTTCAATACTTTTCATGAAACCCACTATATTTAATTATGAATTAATTTGACATATAAAATTTATATAGTTTAGGTCCATAGTTTCTGCCTGGAGAGATGTTGTCCATAATCTTTTGGCTGTGCATGGTTGCCTTATTAGCACATTCTCCTTCCTGAGAAGCCCCATATGAAAAGACTTCTATTTTGAGCCCCCTTCCCAGGTGATGGCAGATACCACTGGGTCATTCATCATTTAGTTTTCTCAGTTCATCTGCTTGGTTGAGTTGCTAATGCAGTCATGCTTATGCAGCAGACGTGGACTTAGGGTGGAGCTGAGCTTCCTCCAGGCTCCCTGGTTCCTGCTCCACTCTCTATTTTCTTCTCACGTTCCTTGTTCCCCAACTGGAAATGGAGGCAATACCTCAGAGTCGATGTGAGAGTATTTCCTAAATGAATAATTGATAAAGCATAAAATTCTAGATCGTCAATCACTAACCTTATTTTAAGTTGATGACCCTTTCATTAGGAAAGAATGAAAAACTTGCATTACGGTTTGCAGTGGACATAGACTGCACGTTCTTGATCAGCAGTACTGATGGTTATTCTAAAGTCCACAGCTTCAGCCCAATTTGTTGGCTCCGAGTCTTGGTTCAGAAGGTTTCAGAGTCAGAGTGCCAAGATGCCCCCTTGATAAAGATTTCTCATGAAGCATTGTCAGCCAGTGACAGCCTGGTGTCATCTCAGTCCTGTAAGATGACACAGCACTAAGTCCACATGCTCAGGCATGCCCCCAGTCTGTCTGTGTCACCGTAGGCTGGCACATGCGAGAGAACAGAAGGGCTACCCTAATACTGAGGCTGTGTCTCTAGCTTAACCGTTGTCCCTTTTCTGCACATCATCCAGAGGTAAGTGTGTTTGTTTTCATTGAACCAGCTGTGGCACTTTATACTAGCAGACTGAATGAGAACCCATCTGGTCAGATTTTGGATTTGTTTTTTTTTTTCAATTTTAATACCAATGTCTGACTTTGTTTGATTATCAAGTTGCATGCATAAAAAAATACCAGTACCAATCATTGCAACCAGAATTTTAGAGAGTCCACTATGTAGCTTTTTTTTTTTTCAGTCATTAAGGTAGTACAAGTGTTTATGTTGTAAACTGACATGTAGCTTGATCTATAGGAGACAGGACCATTAACTAATATATTTAAATTTTTATGTGTGGATGGAAGGTTCTTTTGACATTCACATTTTCTAAAGAAACAGAATGAATTAATAAACCTTTTTCTTTAATTTTTCTTTTTTTGTGTGTATGTGTGCAAGAAATTTGAATAATAAATTCAATTTGACTTGATGTAGGAGAAAGTAGTTTAATATAGATGTCTTAGTTACTGTTCTATAGCTGTGAAGATACGCCATGACCGAGGGAACTCTCATAAAAGAAAATATTTAACTGGGGACTTGCCTACAGTTTCAGAAAGTTAGTCCATGTTCACTATGGCGGGAAATAGATATGGGACTGGAATAGTCGCTGAAAGCTTTAATTCCAAATTCACAGGTGGCAGAGAGAGAGAGAGAGAGAGAGAGAGAGAGAGAGAGAGAGAGAGAGAGAGAGAGAGGAAGAATGAGAACACTAATAGACTGGGCCTAGCTTGGGCCATTGAAACCTCAGAGCTCGCTACCAGTCATGCATGTCCTCCAACAAGACCTCACCTCCTAATCACTCACAAATGGCTCCATTAACTGGGGACCAAGCATTCAAACAATGAGCCTGTGAGGACCATTCTCATTCAAACTACCACAACAGGTCTTCATTTCGTAGTCATTACATGCACTAATCCTTCATCATTTCTGTGTCCATTTTCATCACTGTCTGCTTCTCTGATCATTCGACCAACATCTCCATCTGATAATTTTTCTTCTTAGTCCTGATGTGATGCAGTTCTGCTGTACTGGCCGACCTTATCTTTCCTTGTCAAAGACTAAGAATATCTCATGAATTCCTTCTTTGCCATCTGCATCTTTAATTCCCCCCGCCCCCCAGTCGTCATACTAAAAGATTCTGAGACATCAATGATGCCCTTCCCATCAGCCTCCATTTTGTTGATAATATCCTACAATTCAATGACCTTTGGGCTTTAATCCACTGACCTCCTGACAGTTCCAAGTTATTTAGGTGTGATGGTGCCATCGCCATCTTTATCAAATAGAGAGGAAGCTTCCATGATTTCCGCAGTACCTTCTTCAGTCAGCTGCTGGCCATGGTGTGAGCGAGGCTGAGGAATACAGACAGGTGAGGGGCTGCCCAGGGCAGGAACTCTGCCCTCCTGGCCTTCTCTGCAATGCTGCCAGTGTGCTGGGTGTGCTGTGCCTCAGTTGCCACCAGTGCCACCACCTGACTGCATTACTTTTGTTTGTGATTTGTCACTGAGGAGTGACCAGGCTTCTTAGATGGAGCGACACTGGCCTCCATCCAGGGCACAACAGAAAGCCCTGACCCCTGATCCTTGTGGCAGTCTTTCGCTGGAGAATAATTTGCAATATTGGCACGAGTGAACTTCTTCCGGGTTTATTTTTGGAATATCTCCCATGTGTGGGACTGAACTTGTCCAAGCTATGTTGTACTCTGAACGCCTCACCTGTGTTCTCATTTTAATGCTCCAGACCTTCTTTGGGATGAGCGTAGGCGCCATTATTCTCATCTGACTAAGGAAGGGATGAAAGCTCAGGGTCATTGTCAGCCTGAGTTACTCGTGGAAACGGAAGCAGGTGTTCTGTGTGCAGTGCCTTTCCCCTGCAGCCCCTTGCCAACATCTCTACTGAGCTGTGGAAATACAGCCTTAAAGATGTGCGTGTCCTGTACCTTGAGTGGGGTTGTTATTGTGGCTTCCGGCTGATTTTGACCCTATCTCTGTCCCATATAATCAGATAATCCAGGTTCTTCCTCAGGCCAGTCAGTAAACTCTTGGCTATGTGATTGTGAACTAGCTTATTGTCATAAATATATTTAATTTTTAATTGTGTGCTGTGTGTATGACTGCGTGTGGATATGTACATGGATATGCAGGTGCCTGTGAAAGTCAGAGGTGCCCAGTCCCCTCGAGTTGGAGTTACACGTAGTTGTGAGCACCCCTTGTGGGTGCTGGAACTCTCTCTCCAGCCCCACCAACTAACTTGCGCTTAGTAAAACCCAGTGAACGTACAAACCAACATGTTGGTAAATGTGCGGCTCAGTTGGTTCCTCTTACTTCCAGTTGGTATGTTGATGGATTGTTTCCTAGAAAATAAGCACACTGTCATTTCCTTTTGGGTTCTGATGTCAGACGTCACTAGGAAGTCATGTAGCTTTCCGAGGAAATCTAGTTTTGTCTGTAGAATCCGTGTCAGCTCCAAGCACCAGGCAGCTAACTGCTGGCGTTTGCCATCCTTTGTTGCTCTGTGCTCCTTGAAAGCCTCACAGCATTCTCCTTATCCAGTCATTTAGGTGGGTGGTAGGGAAATGACCCAGCCAGTTTAGTTTTAACAGCAAGGTGTGCAAAGAAAGTCACGGAATTCTATTTTGGCACAGAAATAAGAACATTACTAGACACCTGGTATTGAGTTGATTGTAGTTTTTACCCACAAAATTCAGTGGGAGAATTTCCAGGAAATTGAATGGTAGGCCTTTTATGCAGGGTAAAATAGACTTGATAGAAAAGCTGAAGAGAACGCTAAATAAACGTGCTTATTCATCAGGGTGTCTTGTCCTCCAGAGAGAAGTTGTGCGGAGATCATTATTGCATTTCCATTGTGAGAAGACAGTGCTCTAGATTTGCATTTAATGCGCTCATGCTTTTCTTGGCTGTCACTGGGTTACAATAGAAAAAGAACCATAACTTGAGATAATTTTTACTATTAACTGAGAAAATTTTTTACGATGGAAATATCAACCTTATTTTTGACTCTTTTTCAGCCAGCTGTTTATTTAACCAAAATTAAGCAACTTTTGTGAAATTGAGCCTATACAGTTGTTGCTAGTTGCTGTTGTTGACTTGTTGTTCTTGTTCTCCAAGTGGGTGGAGCTTATCTTTCTAGTGCAACAACAGGTTTCTGCTTGGTTCTTAAAGGACACTGAAGGTTTTTGGAAGAATAACCTCTATTGTTGTGGGAATTTCGATCTGATAAGTCAAAGATACTGGGGTGGCTTAGCCAGTAGGTTTTTAGCCATTTTTCACGAGTTTGGGCATTTCTTTCAGCTTTTAAAAGATTTATATGTTACCTATTTGCGTGAGTGTGTGTGTGTGTGTGTGTGTGTGTGTGTGTGTGTGTGTGTGTGTGAGTGTGTATGCCATGTGTGTCCGGGAGCTTGTGGAAGCCACAAAAGGGCATTGGATCTCCTGGAGTCAGGGTTACAGGAGGTTGAGAGCTGCCTGCTATGGTTGTTGGGAACTAAACCGGGATCCCCTGAAGAGCAGCAAGTGCTCTTTTTGTCCAGCTTAGGGGATTTGTTTTATATAAAATAATTTTTTATTGAATCTTTGGGTATTCCATATCTGGTTTTCCAATCCTACTCATTTCCACGTCCTTCCATATCTGCCCTCCGTTTTTGTAGCCTACCGCTCAAAAAGTTAATAAAAAAATCAAAATTAAAAAAATAAAAATCAGAAAAGAAAAGGAAGAGAAAAAGAAACCGAACAAACAAAAAACCCATCTCATTGACTCCCCCCTCCCCCGCCCCCGCAGTGACCTGCTCCTGTCTCAGCTGCAGCATTTTGTGAGCATACCATTCCACTCCTCGTCTCTCCTGCATCTCCATCACATACTCTTCCATTGTAGTGGCATTGGAAGCTTTGGTGTGTCACACACCAAATCAGTCCAAACAGCTTTCCTTGTGAATGTCGGTGGCAGTGAGTCGTTAGGCTAGTTGAAAGCCTCTGGCTTCTGAAGCTGCAACACCAATATTGCACCCACATAGAGACTTTCAGATAGTTTGCTGTTGCCCTGAGTCACAGGGATCCTGCAGCTATGGGATCCACAGGGCCGGCCCCTTCACACATTCCAGCAGCTCCTAGATGGGAAGATGTTGGGGTGGGCCACTCAAAACCCTGGGTCTGCTGGGCCTGTGTGGTTGTTGAGTTGGTCAGCCCGCTACCAGCTTTCCCGAGTCCACGCCACCAGAGCTGCCTATCCTGGGGGATTTTTTTTTTTTAAAGCTGCAGAACCAAAGGATAGATCAGGTGAAACGGTAGGGTTGGACAAGAACATCACCTCCATCAGCTCCAGCTGAGGTTAGCTGGAGACGCAGTAGTCAAGCTCCCCCAAGAACGTAAGTGTGACTCTAATCTAGTGTCTGCAAGCTGCTGTTGTTCATTCTGTGACATGACCACCAACATGGGACTAGTGGGGCCACATGTGGGCCTCGCCTGCTGCTGCATGTAGGATGGTTCCAGTTAAGTTTTAGGGGACTTTTCTCATTCTCATGTTGTGGCCATCGACTCACAGTGGTATTCTCGTAGCTCTGGAGATGTGGGCACTGTTCAGCTACATTCCTTCTATGCCTCTGACACCTATTATTCAAAAGTCCGAAGGTCATTCCACAGTAAGGCCTAGCTTTTGTCTGCATTTTCTCTTTCATTGTAAAGCCTGTCTCTTGTTACTGGTTGGAGAGACTAGTTTCTCCTGCATTTCTTAGCTGAAATAGAAGTTTCCTTCCACAAACAGGTTCCTCCTGTGACAAATAACTTCCACCTAGTTGCTGCTCAATTGGATTATCTTTTTCTGCGTCCCCTCATCTTAGTATGATGTGGTCAGAAGACAGAGTAGTAGGCTATTCTTCGTCTATTTCTACAAGAATGAGTTCTTATGAGAATAACCCTATATTCCATGCATTATACTTTCTTGTACTCTGTGTCCAAATACTCTGAATGCTCCAAAATTTTTTATTAAGTTCTTATCTCCTTAGAGTATAAAGGTTGGCACACCTCTGCATCATTGTGTATTTTACTCTGTTGATAATATATGCGAGCTCTTAGGTGAGGGACTATTGGCATGTGACCAGTGGTCAGGGCTAGGCTATTATTTCCAAGCTCTTGGTATCTTATTTAAAGAATTGAAATAAATGTTCACACATATTTGCAAAAGTTGCAAGGTAACTTATGCAAAGCAAAGCGATACAACAGGTCAGGTACATTTTCAAGAATAACATTGGGCCGAAGGGTGAAAGTACTCAAGGTCCCAAGTTATTTGGTGGGGCTTCTTTTTATGGGGTATAAAGGAAGGAGTGGTTTGGTTATAATGGTGTCGTTGGGTGGATCTGCAGTTTGATTGACAGGCTTAGGTTATGTCAGCCTTTCTCACTATACCGGTCCCTTCCCGTGATGCATTTGATTTTAATAATTTATATGCCCAATTATAAATAGGTGTAAGACAGGAGATAAGGGACTCTCTTTAAGGTTCACTTAGAGGACACAATTTGCCTTAGTGTACATGCATCTAAAACTAGTTCAGTCTGGATCGACCCTTTCTGTCTCAAACCCAAACGTAACTAAAATATGACTGAATAGAGTCTCTTTAGCTTGGTGATCACTAAAGGGAAAATAAACTAGTTCATTTGTTCAGAGAGGGGTGTGCATGCAGCCTGGTATAGGTGAGGTTCCTAGGTACTCTGTTGGAGAGCGGTTGGGCATGGCCCAAAACAAGTGGAGTTCCAAGTCTCTGTTTGCCTGCCTTAGGGGTTCAAGAATGAACGAGGGATTCATCTTTTTATGGAGAGACAAGGGAGATTAGATATACTTGGGACTGACATGGACAGAAACTGATGTAGGCCAAAGCATATTGGGGGTAGAATACTATAAGCATGTGAAACAAGGAAAGGAAGTTCTCTTGGAAATGATGGCATTTGCATTTGCTTTAGGAAGTCTATACTTTAAGCTTTATGAAGTCAAGGTCTGTGGATTCCCTTGGGTACCCATCTCAGTATTAAGTATTGTCCTCGGTCCACATTGTGCTTCATAGCTATTCAGTATGAAAATGATTTGTATTTGTAAAAATGGTCTTAGAAAGATCTCTGTAAGCTATGCTTCTGTTGCTGTGGTAAACTGTAACAAAGGCAACTTCAGGATGGAGGCATTCTTTTTGCTCATGGCTGGAGGGTGATGAGTCTGCCATGGATGGGAGGGGCAAGGTAGAAAGGGGCAGGCATGGTGGTGGGAGCAGAACGCTGAGAGCTCACAACCTTAACCTCAAGCCCAAGGCAGAGAAAGCAAACTGGAAGCAAATGAGGCCTTTGACTTTCACATCTCATCCTCCAGAACAGCTGAATCGCCTAAATCTCCCAAATAGCACCACCAGTGGGGATTAATGTTCAAATATCCCAAGAATATGGAGGGGCGTTCCTCATTCAGACCACTGCAGAGGAGACGGGAGGGAGATAGAATAAGAACGGCTTGTGAGAACTGTGACTCCACAGTAGAGTAGGACCTCACCTATGAGTTCTAGCTCTCCCCACGTACCAGACTGGTTTAGTCACAGGTATGGAGTCATTGTTAAAATACGAGGTAGAGATTGTAAAGTGTGGCTTGCTTTGGCCTCTTGTACAGTCAGATCTCTGCACTGATGACTGGCTCATACTCTTGCAAGGATTCTCTTGGGAAAGAAAGTGGTGGCAGAGGACGTCTGTATTCTTCATTGAAATGGAGTTTGATTACCTTTAGTTCTGCTTAGGTGGTGAAAAGCTCAACTAGAGAGCTTGTAAAAACTCCTCATCTTTTTTTTTTTTTTAAGACACTGAGGGCTTGGATGCATTAGCAGAGGTGACAGCGTTGTCATGGTAAAGAAATAGTCTCAACACCTGCCTGACCTGATCCAGGTTTCACAGACACATACAGTAGGTGACTTGAATAGTGAGATAAACAAGGAGCAGCAGCAGGAAGGACATATTCAGGATGCTGTCCTGCCTCTGTTACGGGCAAACTCATTTTAAAAAGTTCTAAAATCACTTTATAATGCACAAAGAGAGCCGAGATCTCCCACGTGATGAGCATTTTTAAGGATTGCATCATTTTAGACTGGGATCAAATGGCTATGGATTGGTGGTAGAGTTGGTGTGGTGTGTGTGTGTATTAGGTCTTGTAAAAAAGCAAAAATGGTTAGGGCTCTCATAGTAATTAGAAATAATTTCAGTTTTGTTTAGTCTCACAGCAGTTTTGCATAGTCAAGGTTAACCAAATATTTCAAATATGTGTATTTCATTCATGCATTAGCTAAAATTAGAGAGGAAAGGAGACTGCTTTTTTGTTTTCTGGCCACCCAGACCCAAATAATCACACAGGAACATTATTAATTGCAACACTGTTTCACCAATAGCTTAGGCGTATTCCTAGCTAGCTCTTACATCTTAAGTTAACCCATTTCTAGTAATCTGCTTATCTCCACAAGGCTCTGGCCTACTGGTAAGATTCTGGCATCTTTCTTCTTCAGCAGCTCCATGGGTGTCTCTCTGACTTCACCTTCTTTCTTCCTGCATTCAGTTTGGTTCTCCTGCCTAGCTCTATTCTGCCCCGCCGGAGGTCAAAGTAGCTTATTTATTAACCAATGGTAATAAAACATATTCATAGCATACAAAGGGGAATCCCACATTATTTGAACATAATTTTAAGATTATATATAAAGCCCTTATACATTTAGTGATTCTTATATGGTTACTATTTTACTATAGCATTTTCATATATCCTAATATGCCCCAATTGTCATTGTTGGTGATTATGCCATATCTCATTGTTACTCTTTATTGTTAGAGATAATGCTGCTGCCTTCTAGCACAGACACCAATTAAAGTGTGATGTCTGGGCCATGAGGTTCCAAGCCCAGTTTCATAGCAGAAATCCTATTGGAAACTCAAGAAAGAAAATATAAATCAGAAACAACGGAACCCAAGGCTAGAGATACTGGTTTGCTATTGCTAGGATGGAGCCCAAGATTTCAGATTTTCTCTTGAGTGTTTGGAGGGTCATCAGGGTTACAGAACTTGGGATAATCCCACGATCCCACTCTTTGTATCTTGGTGACAGAAAAGAATAATCAGAGATGCTCCTTATTGCCAACACACTAAGAATCAGAGCAAAGAAATTTCAGATACTATGGGTATTTCACTTGACTTAATTGTTACTGTAATTTAATTTCATATAGGTTATCCTGAATTAAGCTATCTGATTTATTGCTGTTGTCAAACATTTAGTCTTTTTGACATTCTTCTACCCAGTGATTTGGGGCTTCACAGTATAGAACACCCAGATAAATGTAACAAATATAGCTAAAGAAAGTAAACCTTTTAAGAAGAAGTATATATTTATGGACCGTTCTTAACAATTAATGCTGTTTTATTTTTTGAAAAAAGATATATATATATAATATTTAACATATCTAATATATATTATTATTTTTTTCTGTGAGCCATCATGTGGGTTCAGGGAAGTGAACCTGGGTCCTCAGGTCCTATGCAAGAGCAGTGAGTGTACTTATCTCTCTCTGCTTCCAAACTATGACTGTACATTGCAGCTGCTGCCTCTTGCTCCTGATCCCACAGATAGAGCCACTTTCTTTTTTAATTTTTTATTTATTCTTCTCTCATACAATGCATCCCTACTGCAGTTTCCCCTCCCTCCACTCCTCCAAGCCCTTCCCCCACAGAGCAGTGCTCACAGGGATATCAACTCAGCATGGCATAACGATTAAAATAAGACTAGGGACATACCTCATATCAAGGCTGTGTGAGGCAACCAGTAGAAGGGAGAGGGTCCCAAGAGCAGGCAAAAGAGTCGGTGATTCCCCTACTCCCACTGTTAGGGGTCCCCCCAAACACCACCCTTACTCCCACTGTTAGGAGTCCCACGAAAACACCAAGCTACACAATCATAACATATATGCACAGGACCTAGCACAGACCTGTGCAGGCTCCATGATTGCTGCTGCGGTCTTGGTAAGCCCCTGTGAGCTCTGCTTAGTTGGTCCTAGGAGCTGTGTTCTCCTGGTGTCCTTGACTCCTCTGTCGAGCCATTGTTTCAGTTCTGCTTTCTCCACCAATGTGGACTGTATCCTCAAGTGGATCCATAGTAAGCCTTTCTTCTTTAAGTTGCTCTTGGCAGGTGTTTCAACATACCAATAACAACAGTAACTAACAGATGTTCTCTCATCTGTCCCCCTCCCTCCCTCCCTCCCTCCCTCTCTCCCTCCCTCTTTCTCTTCCTCCCTCCTTCCATTCCTCTTTGAGATAGTGAAATACTAAGGAGAATGTGCTTCTGAGTCTATTTGCCTCAATCATCCAATTCATTTTTTTAAAAGGTAAATTGAGCGCCAGCGTGTCTTCCCTCATTGGATGGAACAGGGACGTTAAACAAATCATATAATACTTTAAATAATATTGACAAGGAGTTAGCTAGAAGACAGCCCTCATTTTTTATCTAGTAATGCTCAGCATGTATTTATTATAATAATGGCTGCTTTAAGTGCGGCGTCATAGGATTTCCATTGCACAGTCAAATTGAAAAGTTCTTTTCTATGCATCAGTCATGTTCAGTTAAATGCACCTCCCCTGGTTTTGACCTCGGGAACTGATGGCTCAAACAAAGAAACTGATACTCATAGAAGTGTTTTATGCTTATCCCAATTTTAGGTGGTTTCTGAGGGACTGTAGGTGTAAATTGGCCTAGTTTCATAGTCAATTATCACTCAAGATCATTTTGAATTGTTTAACAGACAGATCATAAGTAATTTTCACATACAAAAATAGGTTATTAGCTTCTGTTTCTCACGTGTTTAATATTTCTAGATCAAATCTATAACTTGAAGCAGGTGAACATTTTGCTGTATCCGAGGTTTCACTTGTAGTCACTTCCCACTTTATCTAAAAGGTGTTGTATCGATAGCTTCATTCCTTATAAAACATATGTGTTGCTTTTAATTACACAGTTGGATGTTTGGCACAAGGTCTTGTTCTTGACAAGCGCATTCTCAGACTGTAAGCGTTGCGTCCCTAAAAGACAATTAGCCACGGAAACGTGGCTTTGAGCTAAAAACACGTGAGGAGAAAGGGGAAATAAATCATGGCTGTGATAGGAAGTGAACTTAGCTCGGAGCGTCCGGCTGGAGCAGGAAAGTACACAGATCTCTGTGCTTCGTGCTGCCCAACCAGACTTTCACTTTTCTTTTCTTTTTTTAAAAAAATATTTATTTATTTATTTATTTATTTATTTATTATGTATACAATATTCTGTCTGTGTGTATGCCTGCAGGCCAGAAGAGGGCACCAGACTTCATTACAGATGGTTGTGAGCTACTATGTGGTTGCCGTGAATTGAACTCAGGACCTTTGGAAGAGCAGGCAATGCTCTTAACCACTGAGCCATCTCTCCAGCCCCTGACTTTCACTTTTATTAACTCTTAAGACATTTTTTTTTTTTGAGACGGGGTTTCTCTGTAGCTTTTGGAACCTGTCCTGGAACTATCTCTCTGCAGACCAGGCTGGTCTTGAACTTACAGAGATTTGCCTGCTTCTGTCTCCCAAGTACTGGGATTAAAGGTGTGTGCCACCACCACCTGGCAACCGTAAAGACAATTTTAATGCTGCTCATTGAGACTGTTAAAAAAAATGTGAAATATTCATATAGGAGTTTTCAGCTAGAGGTGATTTTACCGTCTGGGAAGGCATTCGTTGTTCCCTCTTTTTCCTCCTTCAATGTTAGGGGTTCTACCCAGGGCCTCGTGCATGGTAGCAAAGTATTACTGAGCCTCAGCCATAGCCGTATGCAGACAGTGTGTACTGCTGCTGTGCTTTCTGTGAGTGGAGAGCTGTTAGCAGCTTTGCACACAGGTGCTAGCCAGCCGCCAAGCATCCTGCAGTGCGCAGGACAGCTTCCGCAAACATTACTTGGACACAGATGTCAATTGGGTTGGATTTGAGGAATCAATTAGCACATTTCGTGGGCCAAATTGAAGATCCAAAAATATTAGTTTTTTTATCATCATCATCTTCATCACCAACTGCTGCTAGGAATCTGTTGTTCGTTGCAGTTTTGGATTTCCCTTTGAATTTGTTCTCCATCCCCTTCTCTTTTTTAACTTGTAGGCGAATTTATCTCTGTACCTCAAAATTAGACTTTGAGCCTTTCAACTGTTTTCTGTCTTTTCTCATGTATACTCATATTAGAGCAAGATTCCTTGACTTTTTTTTTTTCTGTTCTTAAATCAGTGTACACTCTAGAGTCAGAGTGCTTGGCTTGAAACCCATGCAACGCTGCCTTCTTGACCTTAAACAACTTACTTGATTTCCTAAGTTTTTTTTTTTTTTTTTTTTTTTTTTGGCATGACATGGAGATTACTAATACGACTTCTCATAGACTTACAGTGAGTGTAAAAGAAATGAGCTATATGAAACCCTTGGCTTAGTGTTGACACTGAAATGTATGTGTATGTTGGCCTATCCATCCCAATAATAAAAACTGAGTAGTACATATTATTTCATAAGTAAGTAGCAGTTGCTGTGGGCTATTTTCCTTTTTAAACATTGTTATGTAGTTGGCTTTGGCTTAAATCCATGAGAGATAAGCTGTTTTGATTAGTAATCAAGAACACAGAAGCTCCTTCCTTCACTAACCCTGCTCTTCCCAGTTCTGTAGCCACAGCCATGTGTAGCTCTTCAGCTTTGGAAATGTGGGCTATCTGAACTGAAATGTGGTTAAATAGAACATCCACATTTAACAGATTTGTTACAAGAAAAATAATAAAATGTCTCAGAAATTTTTATATTGCTCTTGTCTTGACATGAATTATTTTTGATGTAGTGGGTTAAATAAAACATATTATTGGAACCAATTTGAATACATACTGTTTTTCTGCTTTTTAAATGTGGCTGGTAGGATATGTAGTTTCCTGTTTGGCTTGCATTAGATCTCTGTTGTACTGCTCAAGGATAACCTAATGTACGAGGCAAGGCTTCGCACATGAAGGTACATCTCTCCTAATTAGTGTCCCTGATTGGTTTCTGGCTCATTCTCAACAAGGCAGGAGTGGGAGTCTGTCCCTAGAGCCTGATTTGTTGGGCTTGCTTGCTGACTCTGTTAGTTACTTTAGCCCATTGCTAGGACAAAATTCCCTACAATGCAATTTGAGGAAGGGTTTCTTTTGGCTCGCTTGTGGGAGTGCATTGATCATGGTGGAGAAGGCAGGGGCCAAGAGTATGAGGAAGCAGAGGGAGATGAATTCCCATTCTCTTCTTTCTGTAGCCTGAGGCTCAAGGTCCATGAAATGATGCTCATCACCTTCGGAGGGGGGGCTTCCCTCCCCACTTAAACACAGAAACGCTCTCCTAATTATGCTCAGGAGTGTCTTATGTGAGCCCGCATCATACCACGCTGACAGTCAAGAGTATCTATTACAGAGACATTCTAAGTTGGTAAAAATAATGGTAAAAATGGCATGCCCACGACTTTGTACTCTCTTTGGAACTTGGACTTTTAAGGAGGAAATGTGGTTTCTCTGTGAAACTGCAGTTATCCTTGGAGACCTTAAATCAGGTAGCTGCTGTTGTCCCTACAATGGAAGTATTGAGCTTTGTGGTGTGGTTACTCTTTGCTGCTTTTGTGACCTAGCTCAATAGATTTGTGGAGTTCTCACACCCTTGCAAAATCTCCTTCCATTTGATTGACTGCTTTGGGTGCAGTATTGTTTTGTTGTTTGGATGCTCCAGTGCATTCTAAAGTCTGCGTGGAGTTAATGTTACCATACAAGTTAGAGAACCCATGTAATGTTTTTTAATACAATATTTTCTTCCAATTTTTTTGAGCTCTCATGTGTGAAGTAATTAATTCTATTTAAAGAGAAAAGTCGATTGAGACTGTTTGCATAATGTTGCTCTGCAGGTGTTGATCTCTTAATTTGTACTTCAAAGTTTCCACAAGGCACCTCAGAATTCATTTCTCAAGTTTACAAATTGGTAAGTGAGATGGTATCTATTGTAAATCAGACTAAGCGTGGAAGCCTATGACAGGCTTCTCAAGAGTCTATAATTATAAAGTAAACGGCGTATGTCCCACATGATCTATCTTGGAGTTGATTGTCTCTGATAGTTCTTGCTTTACATTGTAGACATTGTGCAGACATTCCTATGCGTTAACAAATGTGCCAAAGAAATCTAAAGCTTTAGAGTACTCCAGCTGATAATTTTCATTGACTCTGTTTGTATGCATTCTTTCCTTTTTTCATTTTTTGTGCATATTTCTCTCACAAAAGCTGAGATATATTAATAACTTGTAATATGTGTTGAATTCATACTGTGAGAAGCCATTATATTAGTCAGTAACGACCCAGTAAGTATGTCAGTTACTGGATTGACATTGCCAGTCAACATTGACCCAGGACTCTAATGGGAGAAATTTACAGCGAAAAGTTCACTTAGAGTCCAAGATGTTAAGACATTTGATGTGAGAGCATGCAAGAGCCACTGTAACCATAGATGCATTTGTTCTTGAAAAAGTAAGGCCAGTTGGTTCTCCTGAGTTGAATTATAGAAATAGCTTCTTGTTAATTTTGACTTTATTGTTCACTTTATCTGTTTGCCATCCAATCTCTATTAGATTGTTCTACTCTGTCCCACATCCTTTCTTTCTTTAAAAAAAAGTGTGTGTGTGTGTGTGTGTGTGTGTGTGTGTGTGTGTGTGTGGTGTGGGGTATGTATGTATGTGTGTGTGTGTAGGAGGTCAGGGGTATCAGATCACCTGGAGCTGGAGTTGGAGACAGTTGTGAGATGTCATGTGGGCACTGAGAATCAAACTTGGGTCCTCTGGAAGAACAGTATGTGCTCTTAACCACTGAGCCAGCTCTCCAGTCCTACTTTGAACACGTTGCCAAGAGATGGACTTTTTCTTTCATCCTACTGATGTGTGTTCTGTTGCAAATTTGGGACCAGTTCAGCTTTGCCTATTCGGAGGGGTTATTACCGTGCCTCACGCTGGTGTTGCTGTTTCCAGAGCACCTAGGTCTGTTAGTAAATGCTCTACAAACTATTTCCCTTTTGAGAAGCCGGAGAAGCTTGTGAGCATTAAGTGGGCATTTCCTTATGCCCACTTAATGTAATGGGCATACATTACAACTCCGCTTATCTGTAATGTTGTAGAAGAAAGTTCTCTTGAGCTTAGGTGCTTTAAACAATGGTACTTACTGTCTCATGTTTTGTGGGTCAGGAGTCTGGTTCCTGTAGCTCAGTGTCTCTAACATATGGTTATGCCACCCAGAGCTCTCGTGTCTTCTGAAGGCTTGAATGGGACATCTTCAAACCTTGTCCTGAGGGTATTCAGTTCCTTGAGGGCTTTTGGACTGAGAACTTCAGTTCATTTTAGACTGTCAACTAGAGACTTCTTTTAGTCCTTGCATTTAGGCCTGTTTAGGTCAATTTTCAGCATGGTAGCTAGCTTCCTTTAGAGCAAGTGAGAAAGAGGAAGTATAAGCAATATAGAAGCCAGGGTTTTTAATAATGCACTAATAGTTGCTCAACAGAAACAAGTAAATAGATTTAGCCCATGCTGAAGGGGAGGGAGTTCCATATGGTGTGAATAACATGGGGTAGAGGCCTTTGGAAACCCGTTCTAAAAAGCTGCCTTAGGTAGCACCTGCAATGGATGTCTCCCTACTGATACTCCTGTAACACTAGCATTTCTTCGTTGTATTTCTTCCATTGACCAATCTGTAAGCCTGTCCACAACAGGATTCATGCCTGTCTTGTTCACTGCTGTGTCTGCAAGGCCTATATCGTGGTTCAAAAGTGAAATTCAATACAGTTTTTTGAAGGAGTGTGTAAAGCCATAGACAATAAAAATTTCCCCTTCTCTACTAACTACTGCCAATATTTTCCTCCTGCTGTATCTCTTAAACTTGCTCCAGTGCCCAACCCCTGCTTAGGTCCTTTGATATTAGAACCTATACTCAAATTTAAGAAATTATTCATCCAAACCCGGAGGGAACTAAATAAACTTATGGACATGGACATTTGGATTTCATGGGATTTACATGTGCTCTTTAAATTTTTTATCTGTTAGTTGATAGAAGTTGACTATATATTCAAACTGCAAGTTACTGAACCTAGTTCTTAAAAGACCTTCAAATATTAGTTCTATGTCTAGATATTTTCACTAATTTTAGCCTGACTTTCATGAAATTCTATGGGATCATTGACTAAAATGTAATAACTATTAGCCTGTAAAATGCTGTTGAAATGTTGGCTTGATATGAAAATAGACTATTATAGAAAATTAGTGATTATTTTAAATAATTTGGGAGACAATTGCTCATACCAGGTTAATTTAAAAACTACAATTAATTGAGACACGAAGAAGAATTTATGTTCTGTATTTATCAAAACACAATACATGACTCTAACTGGAACTGACATTATTGATAATGGACTGAGCAGATATTAAGATTTAATTTTCAGTTCCTAAATAATGATGAGTAATTGCTATTCTTCATTGCAGGCTGTCATGCTTGAGCTGTTAACATGTGTGGCTAATCAAGTAAGGATATATGTAGAACTGTGGATGTAGTAATAGCACAGATACAAAGTCTGACAGATAGTGTTGGTCTCTAGGCACCCTTCCTCAGATTTCTTAGCTTTAGTTTCCTGGTCTGTTGTGAATACTACATGAGAAAAGATGTAGAAAAGCAGCATGACCCTGCTGTTTTTACATGTGCATTTACGTGTACATAGGAGTGTGGTCACTGAAATGTGTTTGACAGAGATTCCCAGGGTTTGGCATGGCGTGAGAAAGCCTCCTGGTGACAAAAGGGGGCTTGTACCTTGACTCCATGGAGGAAGCTGCAGAGCTAACTGAAAATGAGAGCTATCTGGTGATTAGTTTGGGATGAATATTTGGCTTTCTTTGGTTGGCCATGGTTGGAAGTTGGAAGTTCAGATAGAAAAAAAAATAGGGAAAAATTATCAGTTACTAACCAAATCCTGACTTTCATAGCTGGTTGCCCAGGGTTCTTAGGCCAGGGTTTTGTCTGACATTGTTCCTTTTTGTCTTCATGCATGTGCTCCTCTATTTTTATCATCCAGGAAAGACTAGATATCCATGCTTTTACCTCCAACCTTATATCCACTTGCACCAGATTCGACTGTATTGTGAGGTCTTCTTGACCTTTTTATTATTATGTCACGACGGAGTCATTAATGGGAGAGTAGCTGTGCGTAAGCACTTGAGACCCTGGGTAGAACATAATGACTGAAATCATGACCTTAGTGACAAAAATGGGAATAATTACTAGTCCTTGTAAGTAACTTCAGAACTGGAAACATCAATTGCTTAGCTGAGGCCAAGGGAACAAATTTCACAGGTCATGAGGATAAACTAGAAAGTCAAGAGTTTCTGTAAGACCGTGTTTATTCTTTCCTGCAGTCAGGGAACGACAGACCTGCCACTGTGGTCAGCCAAGAGGAAGCTGAAAGCAGTGCACGTGTCCACTTGTGCTGAGGGCTTGAGATGGACCTGGAGCTCTCCTAGGGTGCAGGGAGTCATTGGTAACTTCTGCCAGAGTCAGCGATGGGTTTCCTAAGGACAGAGCTCTTTGCAGGAGTATCAGCACTGGGATTGCCCTGTTCATTACCCAGCTAAGCAAGGATGCTCTCATTTTGGAGCTCACGTTCAGCCATAGCACTTCATAGAACAAGTCTCTCTGTGTCTTAGAATATTATTCCTAATTTGCATGGAATGTTAGTCTGAGGTCAACAGGATCAAGCTTCTTGGCCACAAAAGCCATGGTCACCCACACTCATAAGTAGATCCTTACTATGCTCCTGTAAGTAAGTTCATTGAACTCATTACGTTATCAAGCTAGACTTGGGAGAAATCATTGCTTTGGTTTTTACAGTTCATATTGTGATGTGGGATTTCCTTTTGTGTGCTATGAATATACTTTATTACCATTGGTTGTGAAAGAAGCTGTTTCTGCCAATGACTTAGTAGAGTAAAGCCAGGCAGGAAATCTGAACAGAGAAATAGAAAGTAGGCTGAGTCAAAGAGACACTATGTAGCTGCCGAAGGAGAAAGATACCAGTAGGCCACAGCCTCATGGCAATACACAGGTTAATAGAAATGGGTTAATTTAAGATATAAGAGTTAGCTAGAAATAGGCATAAGTTATTGGCCAAACAGTGTTGTAATTAGTATGGTTTCTGTGTGATTATTCCTGTCTGGGCAACCGGGAAATAAATGAGCAGTCACTGCTTACAACATTGCTCCAGTAAAAGTTCATGCAGTATTCTTGCTGGCCTGATACTTTCTACATAGCCCCTTTCCTCGAACTCATAGCAATTCTCCTCCTTCATCCTTCCAAGTGCTGGGATTACAGGTATGTGTTGGCACACCCAGTTTAGAGCTGCATATGGTATCAGAGTCCCTTGTAATAGTTTACTATATATGTCTGTAGCAGTAGAATATAGGGTTTGAGATGAAATCCTTGAACCTATCTATGGGCCTTCCAAATAGCCATTCTTAGGAGATAGCTGGTATGTACCTGGGAGAGTAGACTGTGTGACTGTAAGCGCTTGTGGGAATATCTTTGGATAAGGTGAAAGAGCTCACTATTAGTGTCTTTTTCTTAATGTTACAAGTTGTTTTCCATGGCTCATTGGATAAAGGTGTCTGCTGCCAAGCTGGATGACCTGTATTCAATCCTTGAAATCTACTGGGAGGGAGAAAATCCACTCTTGCATGTTGTGCTCTGACCATCATCCCCTTGCCATGCCATGTACCTGTGTGCACTCATGCTTGCAGGTACACATGTGTGCCACACGCATATTCATGCATGCACACACAATGTAGTAACATTTTTTTTAAAAAAAGCACGAAAAGGTTGTTTTCTAGTCTATACTAGAAATATCTTAAAGTTTTACTTTTTACCAAGTATATGATTTTAATGGTATGATCTACATTTATCGGAGATGTTTGGGTATGGATTTTAGAATGCTTTATCTTACTTTTAGGATTTTCTCTCTTTAACCCTCATTTATTATAGAAACACAGATCTTATAGATACTTTTGAGGAATAGAACTGTTGAAGATTTACATTCCATCTAACATGTGTTTAAGTTGATAAAGTCTGGTAACCCAGGTCATATGCACTCAAAATAACTCTTAAATTCTTCTAGAAATAGAAGTCTTGTCTGGATTTAGGAAATCCTTAATTATAGCTTTGCACGCAGCTTAAGTCTAAGGTTTAAATTCTATAGTTTGCTGAATATCTGGCTCATGGTTGGTGTTCTGGTTAGGTTTTTGTTTTGTTTTGTTTTTTGTTTGTTTACTTGACAGTAGCTAGGGTCATTTGTATAGATCAATCAAGAAAATGCCCCGCCCCCACCTGATAGGTATGTGGGAAAACCTGTAGGACATTTCCCTGATTAATAATTGATGTGGGAGGACCCAGCCCATGGTGTGTGGTGGCACCCTGTGCAGGTGGGCCTGGATAGTCTAGACAGCAGGCCGAGCAAGCCACAGGAAACAGCCTAGGAAGCAGCACCTCTGTGACCTCTGCCCCTGTTTCCGTGCTGCTGCCACAGTTCCTACCTTCTCCGTGATGGACTTAATAATAGCTGTAAAGTGAAAGAAACCACTTTGCCTCCAGGTTGCTTTTGCCCATGGTGATTTGTTCCAGCGATAGAAACCCTAAGACAGAGGGGATGGATCTTTGAATAGCAGTTGGCATTTTCGAGGTGTGGAAATGTGGATGGGAAACGGAGGGAAAATACAGTGGGTAGAAGTGCACAAGGGAGACTGGAGGATAAGGAGGGCGGAGAGAGCAGGACACAGGGAAGCAGCAGTAGGAAAAGGAAGAGGAGGGGTTCCTGGAGACATCAGCTTATGTTTAGATTTTCAAATTTTTTCTTAGATTGGGCCAAATTATTTTTTAGGAAAGCAATTTTAAATCAGAATTTTGTTTGGAGGCTTCTCCATGTGAATAAGATTAGGTCTGAGAGACTGTATTCCTCCCCTTGGCCCCACCAAAGTGCAAATAAACCATTTTCTCACAACCAGGTACTTTCTAGAGAGTCTCCAGAAGATGGTTTTGGGAAACTTATGTGGGATAGGCCTGTGAAGTGAGGTTCTTATGGAAGGACGCGAAAGAAATATTTCCTTTTTTTCCCTTTCTTCTAGAGGAAGAGAAGGGTCAGGCTTAAGTAACCCATGTCTGATGGTCGTGTCTGGTGAAAGTGATGTATGTGCATTCTGTGTCCTGTGTCTCACACCTCCAAACTTCTGCCTGGTCTCTGCAAAGGGCAATCTGACAGGCCCTGGCCCTCCTACAGGAAAACCAGAAGACTTGCCCTCTCTGATCTAGAGCCAGTATCTCAGGATAAATGTAGAAGCGGGAAGGAAGAGAACATTCTCTTTTCTTTTTTTATGACCCACATAAAGTTTCCCCTTGCTAGCACGAATTTGGTAAGAACTATAAAACTCCCAGACTGTGATTCTGGGTTAAATAACACTTTCAACCAACGCAGGGGATGTGCCCCGTGGTTCTCTTTATGGGAAACAATACTTAGAGATAGCACAACACAGGACGAAAGCAGACAGAAGCATGGAAAGGGATGGACTAATTTCTCCAAACAAATGGGGACCGATAACAAAGCCCAGTTCTAGGAAATAAAGAATCTACAGCCAGGAACTCGGTGTGAGAGTAGAAGTCACCCACACACTCTTCAGCATACCACCGCAGCCTTGGCACTCTGTGACAGCACAGCACAAGGGACCTCTCTGGGTACTACCTGCAGTTTCAGGCTGAGTCCATGGCAACAGGCAGTGCAGGTCTCTAGGGACCAAGAAATTTCCAGGTCAACTGAAAGGAAACAAAGACTGCCCAAAGGAAAGCGAGCAGATGGTGTTTATCAAGGATGTGCTACAGGAAGAGCTCCTACCAACATCTCCGCCGTTTGGCGTAGACTCGAGCAGGCGGAGCAGAGGGAAAGCTGCGTACGTCAGAAGGTTTCAGCTTCACGTTCTCATTGGTGGTCACTGTCCTGAAGGAGGAGGTGAGCTCACTAGAAGTGAGGGGTCTTACATGGTTGGTCTGGGGGAGAATAGAGTATTTGTTTGGAAGCAGAGGCACTAATGAGGAAGTGCTCAGTCACTAACCAAATCCTGACTTCCCCGAACAGTGACAGTAGAGGTTATGGCCTGGCTTTCCTGGCTTTCCAGGCAGCTTGCTATGGAGAGTGTGCTAGAAATGTTGGTTTTAGTTCCTCAATAAATATCAGTGAAGGCCTAATTATTTGGGAGTGTTCACATACCATGGATTAACCCTAGCTAACAAATGCTATGCTTTGATTTTATCCCCTAGCAGAGGATCAGTCACGATTTTTTTTTTGTAAGCGACTACATAAAAATAGACATAGGTACATGCAAGTGAATAGGAGTAGCTGTGTTCCAATAAAACTTTATTACTAACCCTGGAATTTGAGTTAAATAATTTCTGTGTCATGAAATATTCTTTTTTCTTAACAATTTAAAAATATTAAAAGTGATGTGACTTCATCTTTGTCAGTGCACATAATGGCACCTTACAGTCTACTGAGGATCTGGCTAAGAAGGCCCTGATTGTTTGGCAGTACCGTGTGGCCTCTGTCCTGTGCCAGTGGGCCAAGGTGGCTGTGAGTCACTTTAAGCCCAGGGAGTACATCCATTGTTATCTGATAGAGAAGAACATTAACATTGTCTACAAAGGGCTGAACCAACCTCCGACTCTCAGAGAAGATTGTGTATGGACGCCTGGATGACCCAGCCAACCAGGAGATTGGCCAGGAAAGATGTACTGCATCTATGGCCCAAGGAGGTGGCCACTGAGGATCAAACAGCCCTTTTGGCTATGCTACAATTCATTAGCAGTGGCCTGTCCAAGGTGGCCGTGCCATCAAACATACACTGTGATTATCTGATTGTCAGTGAGAAAGACCTGCATCAGGCCAAGGTCAGAAATCAAGAAGTGTATCATTTCCTGACAATTGCAGGTGCCAAATATGGCATCGGCTTCTGGAGGCCTGGATCTAGAATAATTCACCAGATCACCCTGGAGTTCATCTGATTGGCACTGACTCCCACATCCCTAATGGTGGTGGCCTGGGGAGGGGTGCATTGGAGGAGGGGTGCTGATGCCATGAATGTCATGGCTGGGATCCCAAGGTGATTGGTGTGAAGTTGATGGGCTCCCTTTCTGGTTGGACCTTACCCAAAGATGTGATCCTGAAAGTGGCAGGTATCTCATAATGAAAGGTGACTCAGTTGCTGTTGTAGACTACCGTGGCCTGGTATTGGCTTCACCTCCTGTATTGGCATAGCAACAATCTGGGTGCAGAAATTGAGGCTACCACATCAGTGTTCCCATCCAACCACAGGAAGTACAAGTACTGAGCAAGACTGGCTGAACAAACAGGCAATGCCAATCTAGCTGAACAATTTGAAGATCACTTCGTGTCTGACCCTGATTGCCAGTATGACCAAGTGATTGAAATTAACCTCAGCGAGCTAGAGCCGCATATTGATGGGCCCTTACCCCTGATTTGACTTACCCAGTGGTAGAAGTGGGCAATGCAGCAGAGAAGACAGCTGGCATCTGGGGCGTTGTGGCAGAGAAGGAAGCTGGCGTCTGTGACATCAGAGTGGGTTTAATTGGCAGTTGTGACAATTTAAGCTCTGGGAACTTGGGATGGTCAGCAGCTGTGGTTAGCAAACACTGGCCCATGGACATAAGTACAAATCCCAGTTCACCATCACACCAGGCTCTGAACAGATCCACACCACCATTAAGCAGGATGGCTGTTCACAGATTCTGAGGGATGTGGGTGGTATCGTCTTGACCAATGACTCGTGGCTCTTATATCAGCCGGTGGTACAGACAAGGCATTAAGAAGGGGGAAGAGAATACAGTCGTTCCCTCCTCCAATCGGAACTTCATAGGCTGCAATGATGTGAATTCTGAGCCCCATGCCATTGTCACATCCGCAGAGATTGTCACCGTCCTGGCCATTGTGGAAACTCTTACGTTCAGCCCAGAAACTGACTTCTTGATGGCAAGAAGTCAAAGCTAGAGGCTCCAGGTGCAGATGAGCTTCCAAGACCAGACTGACCCAGGGCAGGACATCTCCTCGCAGCCCCCCACCCTGCCCAAGGACAGCAGTGGCAGCGCATGGACATGAGGATGAGTGATTAGGTCCTGGAGGCACTCGGAGTGCAGGAGTCCCAGCAGTCCTCCTCCAGAGTCCCTGGTTTCATCATTAGTCTCATTTGGGTCCTTAAAACACAGACCTACAGGGACCCAGACTGCAGCAGCTGAGGTCTACCCAGCTACAGCCAGTGCCCACCTCCCTGTACTGGTCATGTCTACAAACGCAGCGTCAGAAAGTTCATTAGGAGAATTTGGGGAAGGCTGGAAAAGCTTAGAAAGGAGAACGGATGCATGCCTTGCCCCCACGGTTCATCTGCTTGGCGATTGGGTGCCTGCATTCCCTGTTTTTCTCTCACCAATATTTTATGTACATGTTGCCCATATTTTTCACACTTTTGCTGAGTTATAATTTACATGTAGTGCAACTCAGCTGTTCAAATTGTACATCTTAATGGGTTTTGGTGTACACTATGCATTTTTATAAATGTGTTATTTAAAAATGTCAACTGTGCTGTTTAATGGTGTTCATATAATTATAATGATATAATTACAATTGTACACAATTTGCCACCAGTTTTCTAGTTTTAATCACTCCGTGGGAAATTTATAACCTTTTAGGAATAACTCTAACTCCCTATTTTCTTCCCCTTCAGCCCTTGGTAGCTGCAAATCTTTATACACACACACACACACACACACACACACTGTGGATTTGAACATTCCAGGTACTTCATATGAGTAGAATCGTACGATACTTGTTCTGCTTTCTCCAGTCCGTTTGCTTAGTCTAAGATGTGCATGCTGTTTTCTGGCCTATGTCTTCATTTACTAGCATCTTCGGAGGCTGTTTCTGGGTAGGCAGAGGCTAGGAAGTGGAGGTGGGCCAACCCTTATCAAAATCTAAACTCTTATTTAAATTTTGTTGTGTAGGCAGCAAAAGTAGTAGACTTTCTTCTTCCTCCCTCCCTCTGTCCTCCCCTCTCTTCCTCCCTTTCTCCCTTCCTCTACCTCTCTTTCTTCCTCCTTCCTTCCCTCCCTCTGGCTTCCCACTCCCTCTCTTCCCCTTCTCTCCCCTTCTCTCTATCTCTCCCTGTCTCCTCCCTTCCTTCTCTCCTCCCTCCCTATCTCTGTCCTTCCCCTTCACTCCTTCCCTCCTTCTTTTCTCTACCTCCTCCCTCTTTTCCATTTTTCTCACCCATGCTCCCTTTTCTTCCTTCCTTCCTTATAACTTTCTCTTTTCTTTTCCCTGTTTCCTTCTCTCCCCTTCCTCTCCAGGAGGAGGTGTAATGTTTAGTGTGAACCTTGACTTACGGGGAACTTGCCTGAGTCCTTCAGATAGAAGCTCTTCTCGTGCTAGTGAGATGACATCTTCTTCCCTTCCATACCTGTGGCATGTGTGATCTCCATCGAGTCTTGGGGGAGAACCTCTGATTGCTGAGCCATGACTTGTAGCCCATCATGGGAGTAATTCTTAGGATAACAAGAGGGCTCTTCTTGCAGGTCCAATTGTTCCCTGAGTTGTACTTTGGATTCCATGACCCTCATGTTTATTTATGATGCATCAATGTAATACATCATATGATATAATTCATCATACAAGCATGACCTCCATTTTTATAGATATCCATTTATATAGATATAGCACACTGTCTGCTGCACAGCCCGGCTTGGCTGCCACTGCCTGCTATCAGTGATGGCTCTCTTTTTGTTCTAAACGTAAAAAATTCAAAGGTACAATTAGTGGTGTGTGTGTGTGTGTGTGTGTGTGTGTGTGTGAGAGAGAGAGAGAGAGAGAGAGAGAGAGAGAGAGAGAGAGAGATAGAGAGAGAGAGAGAATATATATTGGGAGATATTGGGAGTTGGTTATCTATTTCTACCAGTTTAATTCCAGCATTAAACTCAGGTCATCAGCCTTGTTGGTAAATGCCTTTGCCTAATCAACCATTTTGCAAGTCCTAATTTTTTAAAGCTCTTTTTATTTGCATTTATTGTAGCATGGATTCTAATTGGTATTAATAAATAAAACCCGGAGTCAGGTATTGGGGGTAAAAGCTGAAGGTTCAGAGAGACAGTGTGGCCAGCCACTAGAGTATTCTTACCTCTACTTACCTCTCCTCAGACCAAAGGGGCGATCCTGTCTTCAGACTGTCTCCTAAGACTTTGTCCTCTGACTGCAGGGGTGATCCTCAGACTGCACCCGTCTCCACCAAACCTCAGGCTGCATGATCTCCTGTCTCTTCCGGCCTTATATTCCTCTCTCCGCCCAGTCATATTACTCCTGTCTCCACCTCCCTAGTGCTGGGATTAAAGGCCTGTGATCCCAAGTGCTGGGATCACCACTGTGTGAACTCTGTTTCTCTTTTACACAGATTCAATCTTGTGTATCCCAGGATGGCCTTGAACTCACAAAGATTTCTCTGCCTCTGTCTCCAGCGTCCTGGGATTAAAGGTGTGTGCCATCACTCCCTGGCCTCCAGTGGCTTAGCTTTACGCTCTGATCTTCAGGCAAGCTTTATTGGTTAAACATTAACAAACTATCACTTCAATTTACATTTGGTTTACATGACCTGTTGTGAGTATGTACCACCGTGCATGTGTAGATTAGAGAGGAGCTGTGGGAGTGAGCTATCTCCTTCCACCCGGTTGTCATTCTTGGCAGCCTGGCATCTGGCCAGCTCCATCTCTTAATTTTTAACGTCCTTCTCTGGAGCCCACAGTCTGATATCTTTAGCTGCCAATCAGACTTACTATTTTTGCTTTTAATTTTTTGGTTACTTTCATTTTCTTATCTCTCTTAGTTGAGTTCTTGAAGCAGAATGTTGAGTCTTGACTGTCTACATTTGGATTCAGTTGGTCGCTGTTGGTGACCTTTGCTTATGAAGCTTTCTCTTATTTTTCTTACTGGCTCAGACAGCGTACCTGTATTCAGGTGGTGGCCTAGATGTTGGTGACCTTAAGCTGCTGTTTTGCATGTGAGTGATTTTTGTCTTGTTGGAGCCCTTTCAAGCGCCATCTTTCCTTTCGTATGCTTCAGGGCAGGGTTGGTGTCTTTGTCTGCCTGGCCGTCCTCACCAGCCTACGTGCTTCAGGACATTCAGTACACCTTCTCATTTCTCTTTCTTTTCTAGTCTGTCCTGGGGCAGCAGCTGCCTCCACAGGCTCTCCCAGCCCATAGTTTGCTTCCAGACTCCCCCACAACTCCACAGCATGGTTGAAGAGACTTTTCCTGTCAGCTCCAGTTTCTCTGCAGTTCTACTCTACTTCTCTCGTGCCTCAGCCATGCACAGCCCTCTTCTCCCTCAGCTCAGGAGGATCTTTCCTATCCTCATGCTTCCATTGCCCATTTCCCTCTTTCTTGTCCTTACATGGCCTCTTCAGTAACCGGCTTTCTCATTCACCTTCCTCCTTGATACTTTTCCCACCACTTTTATTTCAGCCTGGGAGAGCAGTTTCCCACGTTGTCGTTGTGGCTCTCTCTTCTTTTCCCACTACTATGTGCCCCTTGAGACAACCAATCCTACTCTGTATTTATAGGACCCCACATCTGTTACAGATCTTCGAGATGACAAGGGTTATTAAAAAGACTCTTGTTATCACGAGGGTAGTGTTTAAATCCAGACTTTCTGTTTACCAGCTGTTAGGGTTTGAACAGGTACTTTTTTTTTTCTTCTGTACATCTTGACTCCTGATCTGTGAAGTGGAAGTAAGAATATATGACTTGCCTATTAGGTGTAGATATTTAAATGGCATTGAACAGTTAATAAGGGTTTCTTATGCATAGCGGTGTTGTACAGTGTTCATGATCGGGTGGCTCTGGTATTTGATTATTTCCCCTGAAATTCTTTGCTTTTTTTTGCCTGGTCTCTTTTCTAAACTGTGTATTCTTGGCATGGGTAGGAAGGTTTGATGTAGGAGGGTGACAAGAAGAAAAAGGAGAAAGGAAATTGAGACATTGCCTTCGTTGGGCAGCAGCGTTCTAATTTTAACTCAACAGTTGTTCGGTGATAGACTTCCCAGTCTGGCTCTGTGCTCCAGTCATGGCAATGCTATGGTGGAGTTTTTAGCAAAGAAACCAGATTTTGCACACGTGCACACTTTGGCAAATTCACACCCCCATGTTGAAGTAGATTTCTACCAAATAAGTTATCTACTTGTCAAAATGTCACTTTAGGCCATTCATTGTTTCTAGTCATTTTATCGTTCAACTTTCCCGTTCAGCTCTCCATTCGGAACCAGATGTTCTTCATCTTCAGGGCAGCAGGCGGACATTAACAGCAGTACTAATTACAGCTTCAGATACTGAGTTCCTACGAGGAGTCTACAGAATATGAGTCCATTTTACCTTTGTGATAAACTCAGGGAGCAAGTGCCATCCTTCCGTATTAGTCAAGGAAAGCACGGCTTGGAGACAGTAGACTTGTCCATGACCCTTTACTGAGTCAGAAAGCTGACAGGTGAAACAGAGCCTGACTTGAAGTCTCATAGTCTAGGCTGCTAGGATTCAGTGCGTATTGCACCTCTAAGGATGCAGCTGCCCTTTGAAAAGCAAGCTATACATGACCAGCTTTGTAATGTTGCAATAGCTGTAGTACAGAACTACACTAAATTTGCAAGCTAGATTAAAGTCACCTCGCACTGTAGCTGGTTCCAGAATGACTGTGTGGTGCCTCTCTTACCTACAGTAATAACTACTGAGAGTTTAAAGAATCATTACACAGGGTAAAACAACAGCCAAGAGCCCAGTTGTTCTATTGTGTTCAGTATTAAAATATGTCAGAGGATAGAGAAGGATGAGGGACACTATTGGGTGCATCACTTATAAATATGATTTCCTTTAATCAAGAAACCACAGTGCCCCCTGTGCCACAGTTGGTTTTGTTCTCATATTCTAGAGAGTGACTTGAGGGTGGGTGGGGGTCAAGTTCACTCTGGCATCACTAATTGCTTGGTACCAAGCCATATGCACAGGATGCCAAGTCGGGGAAAACAGCACCTATTCTGTTGTCAGGATCCACTGCCTCTTTCATGTGTAGTCTGCAAGGAAGGTGACCTTTTATTTTAAAAGGTCAAGGCAGAAGTCTTAGAGAAGAGGAAACTTGTAAATGGTGTAGTTCTATTTGGCAGGTTGTTATCTCTAAATATAATCAAGTATACATGCAATGGGTCATAAATGGATGGGCTTCTGGGAAGTGATTTCTTTGATGCTTGCAGTCTCTCTTTAGATTTTAAAAAATCGCATTATGTTATGATATGGTGATCATTCATCCCACAGAATCTAACATCTCATCAGAGTTTAGCTCAGTGAGAATGGAATGAGACCTTCACACATGGCTCTGGCCTTTACCTGACTGAAATACCTTTTCTGCCTGTGTATAGCCATGGTGGACTGTTCAGTGTATATGCAGGTCTGCCTGTGAGACCTGCCTTGGCAGCCAGACGCTGCAGGGGCCTCATCAGTATCTTCTGTGGGTATGTGTGAATAGCAAGGGATCCAGAGCACCATTTTGGATGTTAATACCGAAGACTGTGAAATAAAATTTCTGGGTGCCTATTAAGCAGAGTCTAGCTTCTAACAGATCCCCAAAAGGTTGCTGCTACTGTGGACACACATAAACTATGTGTGCTGAACAGGAGAGTATTTCTAGGTCTTTAGAACCCTCTGATTTTTATATAAAAACATGGGCGCTAACTTTTAAAATTCTAAGTTACAGAAGGTAGAGTAGAGAGGTTGCAAGCCTTACAGAGAATGTAAGGCTTGTAAAAAATATATTTACTCTCCGATTGTTTATTGAAGAGTGTAGCGCACAATGTTTGCTCAACACACTACGGTATGGTTCACTCTACGGGACTGGGCGCAAGCTGGGCAAGGGGCTGAAGAGTGCAACACACAAACACACAGAGACAGAGACACGGTCATCCTTGAAACAAGAATGCAGAAAATGCCCACTTTATTGTGTTCAGGGGCAGCTTATATAGTGCTCTGGCCACACCCCAGCTCTCGGGATTTTTCAGCTGCAGTCACCAGAACCCACTCCCCTGTCTCGTGCTCAGGGCAGCTGCAAACACAGGAAAACAAGTTGTTTTGCCCAGAGCAGCTGCAAGCAAATTGTTTACAGGAAATTCAGGGTCTGAGGGTCCACAGTCCCCAACAAAAGTGTTTGTGATCTCTTATTTAAATAGTGCCCAAACTCGGCTTATTGGTATGGAGTTTAGCTCTACCGTTTATTATCTGTGTTATTGAGCAAGTTGTTTTTCATTTCGGAGGTTCAGTTTTCCCATCCTTAAAGTGACATTAATGGTATTTGTCTACCATAGAAAAATTAAGTCAAACTAGACATGGTGGTACAGACCTATAATTCCAGTTATTTTGGAGGCTGACGCAGGAGAACCACAAGACCCATCTAGGATACAAAGTGGGTTTTGGATAGCCTGGGAACTCAGCGAAACCTTTTCTCAGAGTGTGAAAAGTGAGGCGAGGGCTGGGATAGAACACTTGCAATGTGTGAGCCTTACACTTAATTCCTAGCATTACAAAAGAAAGCAGACAAACCTAATCCAGAACACTTATATACAATGTTGAGTATCATGCTAGGAACATTATAAGAGTTCAATGAACAGTCATCCTGGAACCCACTGTTTAGAGAATAGCATGTCACCAAGGAGGAAGAGGAACCTGTTTTTTTCTGTAAGATACTGTGGCCTGGGCTCAGGAGTCAGTTGTGAGCCAGTGAACGAAGGATATAGGCTGATGTTAGTTAGCCTCATGCATATCAGTTCAAACTCCAAACCAAGTCTATCAAAGAATCAATCTACTTACATCAGCTCACTGTGGAGCCAGGCTAGTGCTCAGATGAACTTTACCGTAGGCCGTCTGTGTCACGCCCAGGTACGTACCTGTATTGCTCTTTCGGATGCGTTCACGTTAGCCTAGAAAACTGTATTGGAGAAATTAGATCTAGTGTTTCCAAAACAATGTTCAGTGAGTTCTAAATGTGACTGATAGTGCTTGGGGCTTCCCGACTGCTTTGATTCTCTAAAGCCCTCATTAGAAGTAATCCAGGGCAACTATTGTACTGCGCAACCAGTTCTGATTTGGTGCTTTGAGGGGCACAAACCAGTGGGAGATAATGGCCTCGGCTGGACTGTGCAGCTGTCTGATTCACTGGGCTTCTGTGGCTAGCCTTACTAATTGGGAACAATCAAGGTGCTCCTGAGGAATTTCTGAGACCGTGTGGTCCTGTCCAGTCTGATTAATCAGCTCCCTGTGGGAAGTACAGTGCTGGAGCAGACAGAATAATCCAGTCTCCTCAGACGTGTGGGTGGGGCCCGAAAGCTTTGAGTTATTTTGGGATTCAATGGATTTGTTTTTGTTTGTGCGGGGAAAGAGGAGCCAGACTGTACCCTGAGATTGGGTAGCTGAGGAGTCGAAATACACAACTTGACATTTCCCTACTTGGTACAGAATTCACTGGAGTGGTAGACCATTTGACACATCATTTAGAGAATAGATCTACAATTTTGTCCGTGGAAAATGCAATGATAGGTTCATTTCCTTCCTAGAATTATAAAGTGTCCTCGTCTTAATATACTTACAACTCCTACTTTTGCTAATAAGTGTCCAAAGGTTTATTCGCTCAGCAAATGCATCTGAGTATCTTTAGAACAGTGTTCTTTCTCCTCACAATGATGTGTGACTTTAAAAGAATCAGTGGGGTTGAAGATTAGATAGTTGTAGTTACCTTCCTCTTATGGTTTAGACAAGCCATTTCTAATACAAGACTTAGACTCCTTAGGATAGAATGATTATTGAAATATTTAGCATATGCTCCTTGATTAATATTGTTTATGCTGGTTGTAATTCTAATTTTTATACTTGATCTCTGTATAGCTTTGTACTGGGCTTGGAACTCTCTTATTTAGACAAAAGGGGGAGGTGATGGGGAACCTCCTTCAGCCAATGGCCTTTGAGAAGCTGGACCAGGTTGGGGGGCGTAGCTTTGGGTACCAAAAAGCCCACTCGCCCCCCTTCTTCCTGTGCCCCACACCTGGATGTCCGGATGTTGGACCCCATTTCTATTTCCTCACTGTAATCCGTGAGTTCCCTTTTAATAAAGAACAAACTTAATATGCCCTATTTGGAGCTAGTGTGGGATTCCTATGTTCGCATCCCGCCCCCCCCCCATTCTGATTCAATCATCATCATTCTTTTTTTTTTTTTTTTTTTTTTTTTTTGAGACAGGGTTTCTCTGTGTAGTCCTGCCTGCCCTGGAACTCTCTTTGTAGACCAGGTTGGCCTTGAACTCTTAGGTCTGCTTGCTTCTGACTCTCAAGTGTGGGGACTAACGGTGTACACCATTACCATGTGTCCAGACTTGTGGAGTCTCCCTCATAATAAACCTAAATGTTTTCCCTTCAGGACAAAACGGAAAGATTTCATTCTGGCACGCCCCGCTTCTACTTCTTCCTCTACTCATCTTCCTCTTCAGGAATCATGGGCCACATCCAGAAGCCTTAACCCCACTCACAGCTGAGCACCCGGACTTCCTGAGACATGTTCCATTGTGAGCAGCATTAATTGGCTTAGTGCATATCTGTACTTTCCTAATGGCCTGCGATCTTCTGTAGATGGATATCATGTCTGGTTCCCCGCGGTGTCTCTGGCTTCTGCTGACAGCTGGAGCAGAGGTTTGGTAGACATCTGTTGCTTGCATGCATGCATGAGTACATGTGTGAGTGGATGGGTACACATGCCAGAGCTACATCCATCCAAGAGCTAGTTCTCCAGGCAACCTGCTCCCTCCTCTAACACACCTCCCCTGCTCCTTCCTCTAACACACCTCCCCAGAATAGTTCTCCTGCCGTCCTGGGCATGAGCTTCCTTCCTGCTCACATCTGCCACTTCAAGTGTGATTCTCTAGAATCTGGCGGAGATCATGTGTTGAGCAGCCTCGTTTTCTTGGATGTTTGGATTTTCTCCTTTTCTCTCATTTCCTTTTCCTGCTCCCTCCTCTTTTCTTCCAATGGTCCCTTCCTGAATCACTGTTCTTGGTGAACTTTTCAGGACTGTACTCTATAAGTGTCGCAAGAGCTTTCCCTTTATCTTTAAAATAATTTTTTAAAGATTGTTTTAATTTTATGTACACTTTGTGCATGCCTGATGGCCGTGCCCCTAGAGGCCAGGTAAGGGCATTGGCTCCCCTGGAAGTGCAGTTATGGGATGGTTGTGAACCACTGTGTGGCTGCTGTGAGGAGAACCTGAATCCTCTGCAAGATCAGGGAGAGCCTGTGGCTGCTGAGCCATCTCTCCAGCGAGCTCTGTGCTGACCTCACTGTAAGGGTTGCTGCTGGACAGTGGAAGGAGGAGGGGCAGCGCCTACTGCCCTCATCCTCTGCAGTTCTGCTTTCTTCTCCGTTGTTCTGGAAATTGTTTTGACAAAGACAGTTAGTTGGTCTGTCAAAATAGCTCCTGATTTTATCTTCCACCAGGAAATATTTCTTTTCTTATTGTTTTAAATCGATGTTTGAAAGAACTGCTGTTTCTCTACCTGTTGTATAGGGCATGCTGGTCTGCTCATGCTATTATGACATAGTGATTCTATATTATGTTATGGACATAGTGGTTAAATAACAGACATTAGTTTATCATATCTTTGGAGTCTGGGGGGACTGAGACCAGAGTGCTGGCAGATTAAGTGTCTCTTGAGGACCTTCTATTCTTGTTAGGTTTTTGTCAGCTTCATACAAACTAGTATCATCTGGACAGTGGGAATTTCAGGAGAAAAGAATGCGTCCATGGGATCGACCTGTAGGAGCTCACTGTGGGTGGGGCCACTCCTGAGCAGGTCAGGGTGCATCAGAAGAAGAAGGCCCAGTAAGATGCACTCCTCCATGCCTCTCTGACTTCTTGACTTCAGGTTCCTGTCTGGAGTTCCTGCTTTAGTTTCCTTTAGTCACAAGTTGTGATCAGGATGTGTAAGCCAAATACATCCTCCCCTCCCCGAGCTGGTTTTGGTCCGAGTGTCTGTCACAATAGGAAGTAAGTCAGGATGTCTTCCTGAGTTGCAGAGGACCACTTTCTTCCTGTGTGCAGAGTTAAAGGGAATGGGAAAAGGAGCACACATTGGTCTTTTGTTAATGTCTGGTCCTTCTCGAGCCAGTGTCTCTTCCGTCAGGACATTAATCTTGTCACGGCAGCTCCGCTGTTATCCATCCAGCCCTAATTGATTCCAAGGATCCCACTACGTATACATCACAGTGGGAGTTAGGGCTTCAGCATGTGAACGCGAAGGGATAACAAAATTCAATCCCTGGCCCAGGGATGGCGATGGTTATAGTAGGTGCTTATTTGAGAGAAAAAGCATCCATGAAATTACACAGAGGGCCTGGACCCCGAGATTAGATTTTTGTGCTGGTCTTTGTCTTTGCAGAGCAGTGATGGACTCGGAGTGCAGAGTGTTGGCATCCTGTGTCTTGATAAAGTATCACTCGCTTTCTCTTTTCTTTCGCTCCTTCCCAGGGCAGGCTTGGAGTGAACTCATCCTGGAATACAGCTCTGGCTGTGCCCCTTCCTTTGGGCGTGAACTCTGTAAACCTTTGTAGCCTTTCTCGGGAAACCAGTTAATAACCCCATCCCACAGGATTGCTGAGAAAGTGCATAAGACAGAGCAGGAAAACTTCAAAGCGGAGCCGCATGCCCACACCCGCCATAACCACCAGTTGTTCCTCTAACATCACGGGACTCGTTGCAGGTTTGCAGCTGTGGGCTCTTCCCTTGGCTCTTTCTTTCGGTGTGCAGCTTGTTTCTGGCCCTCCTGTTTTACTTGATTCTTGTGTTTCTGGCTTTCGAAGAAGTAGCTCTGCAGGACATGTTGGAAAGGGAGCTCAAGCCTGATGTGGCTGTGTCTGGCGGAAGGCGGGTCCCAGTTACTGGGGCGATTGCGTATTTGCCGTGTTTGTTCTGCTGCTGATAACGGGTAGCTGGGAGGTGCAGTCAAGCTTTAAAAAGGCCCAGTTTTTTTAGTTCATATCTGGTAATTATAGGGTCAATATACATCTTGCTCTAGCAGACTGGGTAATTGCACAAGGCGGATAGGCTAGGGCAGGGCAGGTGGGTGTGTGCCCAAATGGTCTGCTCACTCAGATGACACCTCCCCTGTGTTTGAACCCTAGGTGTTGGTGAGATGAGCAGAGGGTAATTTGCTGCCACTTCAGGCCCTAATTTCATTGTCACCGTTTTGGTGTGTGTGCACCAGGCCTACTCTATTTATGTCAGTGGGAACTCCAGAACAAACTGTTCTCTTAATATTACTTTAACTAATGCAGTACACTGCCACTTTATTCGAAAATAAACTTTAAAAGCTTTGCCTTAGAGAGCTATTTTCTTCAGTTATTTTTTTTTAAAGTTGAACCCCAGAGTTTCTGAGAGTTTAAATAAGTAATAGCTCATGTTAGTCAACTCTTTTCTTTCTGTTATTTGGATGGTAGCTTCAAAACTGGTAGGAGCCTAGACTTGCGGTCAAGGCTGCTTGGGCTCCAGTGAAAGTCTGTCTCCAAGACACAACTAATAAGCTAGATAAAGCTCCCTCCTTATTTTGTTTGTTTGTGAATGCTTTGAGCTCTGTAGGTCGCCATCTATTAAATCTTCGCTCAAAGTGGGGGGTTCTGCCTTGAGTGCACTTTGGGCTGTCACAGGGCATACATGTGGGGCACTCTAGCTAAACCTCCTGAGCCCACCCACGGTTTCTCTTTGACTTTGCAGTGAAAATAGATGAAGTAGTGGAACCCAAACACTAGAGGACTGGGGTCCTAGACCCCATGTGCCTGACTGGGCTCTGTTTCCTCAAAAGGCATTTATTTCCACAAGTCACTAACTCTGTCCCACGAGAAGGTGCCGAGCTCTTCTGAGGCTCCTCCCCCCCCGCCCCTGAAAGTGGCTGTGTTCACCCCCCCACCCCCGAAAGTGGCTATGTTCACCCCCCCACCCCACTCCCGAAAGTGGCTATGTTCACCCCTGCACTGTCAGCGCTTGGTTCATTTTCCATGGTGGCTTCTGTGAGGAGCAAACAGAACAAATGCTCCACCCCTGTGTCCAGAAGCAGCTGTGATATTGGAGAGCAGTCTGTGGGGTTTAGTCAGGTTGAGAGCTCTGTACTCCCCGTCGCCTCGGCTCTTTTTGTACAAATATGCCACTTCTGAACTCCACGTTCTTGTCCCGCGCCTGAGCCCACCAGTTCTGGTTCTCCTTCACCACACTTGGTATATTTTTATGTTTATTAAACAGTCATTCTCCTGCCTCAGTTGTTCCCAGGGACAAATAGAGTGACCATAGCACCTGTGTTTGATCTCCATAAGATTTGGCAAAACGCTTGCCCTTCCAGGGCTGTCTTCATACCTATATCCAGTGTGGCATTATTTATAATAGTCAACCTAAGTGTCTCTCATCAGAAGATTAGATAAAATAGCATACTAATTGACATTTTAAGAGAATATACTGCTGCCTTTTGGGACATTATGAATGCATATATAGATGTTATGCTAAATAAAGTAATCCAGGAATAGGAAGACAAGTATTGGATGACAGCTTTTATAAAGAGAATGAAAAAAAAAGTAAATTGACCTTTTAAGACTAGAATGAGGGCTAAGAAGCTGGAGGTGGAAGATGAGGGGAAAGAGAATAAGAAACTATCTTTTAGAAGGTATAGTGTTTCAGTAAGACAAGAAGACTTTTATTTGCTTGTTTTGTGTTTTTCTTCTCTCTCTGTGTGGGGCACATGGCCATGCATATACGCATGCATGTATTGGCCAGGAGTCAGTCTTGGGTGTTAAACTGTTCAGGTGTCACCTGCCTTGTGTTTTTGAGAGTAGCCACGGGGGCTGCTGTATTGGGCTGGACTGGTTGGACAGGTGGCCTCAGCTGTCTGTCTTTGTGTCATGCCTGGAGTTTTTACATTTGTTCTGGGGGATCAAACGCAGGTACTCATCCTTACATGGCAAGCCCTTTACAAACTGAGCATCTCCTCGGGACCCCAAAGAGTACGTTTTGAGGTTTATTTCACATCAAGTAGACTGTTGTTAATAAATGCACATTACGTATTATAAGAGTAAATTTTAATGTACTACTACAAAAAAGGCAAGTGAATGAAGTGATAGATATGCTCATTGGCTTATTTAGTAACATGCATATATCAAAACAGAACATTGCACTATTTAATGATTTATAATTATTATTGACAGTAAGAGCCAGAGGACTGGGAATTTTGCTGTGAGCTTTCATTTGCTGGAAATATTGGGAAAGCTACACCTATGAAGTCTCATAAACATGGCTGCCTAAGTAAGACCTAGACCAGGATGATTCCAATAGATAGGCTTAATGTGGAGAAGAGAGATCTTATGGGGCCTCAGCCTTAGACAAAGAGCTACAGGCAAGTAAGGACTGCGGAGAGTGGGAGAAACAGTCTTCCCCAGGGACGCGCCCTGAGATTGGTTCTCCCCTACCCAAGTGGTCAGCCCTGAAATCATCTGAAATCATATACATACAAGTGACTTTATGTGGACTGAGCAGACTGCATTTATAGAGTCAGGAAAAAAATATATCTCAGCAATGAAAGTAATGGAGGCCATGAATTTGAGGGCCTTGTGGGGTGGGTTGGGGTGTGTGTGCATGGGGAAGGTCGAAGGGAAAAAAGGAAGGGCTAAAATGATAAAACTATATATTAATTTCAAAAAATAACATATCTAAATCCTCACAGATATCTGTACCCCACAGATACTTATAAACTAGTTATTTAAGAGAACAAATGCCCGTCTATCCAGCTACCCAGCTGGTACTTTTCTTCTTTTAGTTCTGTGTCTTCGAAGGCTGCGTCAGGGAGACAGATGTCTAATAAAAGCTGTGGAAGATGATTGAATGCAGGACCGCCTGCATTCAGACATCATTGTTTTCAGAGGATGAAAACTGTCTTTCAAGGGTGTGGTCTTAGAGAGAATGAGCATGCAAATTAGCATCTTGTACTTCTGCCTTTATCAGCACAGCCAGCAAGAACACTGGATGGATGAATACAAGATGAAGTGGAATGGGACCCAGCAGGGTGCCGGCACCCAGTCCCTGCTGAATGCAGGGCCCGCTCTCACAGTGGAACCCATGGTGTCCTAGCCCCCTTTCTAGTTTCTTATTTGCTAGGAATTCATGGTGTGGAGGTGTGGCTTGAGAGCCAAGGGACAGCTGAAGCTCATTAGAGGGGATAAGTGCATTCCATTCCCATAGTAACCTCATTTACAACCCCCTTTATGAACATTGGTGACAGAGCCCACCTTTTATTAAAGGATGGTGTATCTCATTTGTCACCTCACTGAAGTTTAAATGCTGAGTGGGGATGGAGAACTTCCTCCAACTTTTCTGAGAGATGGTGCAGGTATTTGTCGGAGACACAGTTTTTCTGTTACAAGTACTCTTGGTTACAGTAACTGTAGAGCTTCACGCTCAACAGAGCAGGTGAAGCTGTGTTGCTCTCAGACACAATGAGGGGGAGGGAGTGGGTTTGCTAGGGCAGTGGTCTCCAGAGCCAGAAGGCTCAAGCTGCCAGTTTAGCTTGGTCATTAGACATTCTCAGAGTCCTTGGGCCCTTTCCAAGCATTTGTTTTCTTTGCTTTTCTTTTTTTCTACTTTATCCAGGAGATATGAGCAATGAAATCCTGTTTATTTTGCAAATGTAAAAGGATATTTTGTTTAACGTGGTATTTGAAGTATCCTTCTGTATCTCTCTGTCTGTTTATTCTGATAAGTCCCAGGAACACAGACCTTGATGGGCGAGGAGCCAGAGCTCCTGCGTTGTGTTCCCAGGGGACAAAGAACAGTAAATTTCAAAAGAAAGGATTATTGAAATAAGCAATCCTTTCTTTGTTGCTGTTATTGAATCCTTTGGCCTAGCGTTGTATCACGGTACTGTATGCAAACAGCAGAATTTGCAAAGCTAATGAGGATGGGAGATTTTGTGATGGAAAGAAATTTATGATAAAATATCTTAGCTTTACAATCAGGAACAAATTGTTGTAGCCTAAAGCGTCCTGATGAAGTGAACCCTTCTGTGTACTTGCTGGAAGATAGACACTTTCTGTGAGTTTGTAGCCTTTTTAGTGTGTGTGTGTGTGGGGGTATAAAATTATCTAAAATACATAGTTATTATGTATTTTAACAGAACTTATTATGTTGTAGGCATCTAAACCCCGTGATTAACAGGACAAAGTCCCCTCCCTTGTCAGGTTTGTATTTTAGTGGGAAATTGTGCTATGGAACTTCCAACTTCCTAGTGTGTAAGAAGATTGGAAGGAAAAAAAGAGAGAGGTTGACATGGAGAGGAGAGAAGAGAGAGAGAAATTGAGAGAGACGGGGAGAGAGAGGACATCAGAGCAAGGGCCTGACTGTCTCTTCTTTGTTACTATAACAGACTTTCTGAGAGTAGGTAACATATAAAATAAAGAGATGTATTTTGTTTTTATTCTGATGGCTGGAATGTCCAAGTGTGAAGATGCTGTTGACATGGCAGGGACTCCTCGGGCTACATTATCAATAAGGTAGACCGCAGCCATCTTGTTAGGATCTTATGGAGAAGGGAATAAGCAGTCAACCGAAATGACAGACAGCCACAGAGACTTGGTGATCAGGTTGTGGGAGTGTACCACCGTGCAGCTCACCAGGGTTCCACTGAAAACGACATTTGTCCCTTCTGAGAGCATGGATTCCAGGGACCTAACCTCTTCTCCCTGGGCTCCATAGTGGGATCCAAACTTCTAGCACATGGTCTTCTGGTTCTACATTCAAACTGTACCTAAATGGTAGCTTTGTTGAAAGCAGCAACCGCTTAGGCACAATTCTGGATGAGTCTGGCAGAGAGAGAGAGAGAGAGAGAGAGAGAGAGAGAGAGAGAGAGGAGAGAGAGAGAGAGAGAGAGAGAGAGAGAGAGAGAGAGAGAGAGAAAATGAGAATGCTTAGCCTGAAAGCTTGCATGGTCCGGCAAGGTGTCGTATGTAATGACGTTCAAAGACAAGGGTTGTGATCAGCCCTGGTTTGAGTGGTTTGAGTGGCTGACCAGGCAGGATGAGGGACTTGAACTTCTTCTGTGTAAAAGTCCCTTCCATGGAAAGCTTTTTCTCCATCAGTAAGCTAAGAAGAGAGCCTACGTGAAACATCATTTCCTCTGGTTCTCGACAACTTCTGGGCCGCTGTATTCAAGTTGATATTTCACTGTCTTGGAAGAAGAGCAAGACCTGGGACACAGGGATGAGGAATGAACAAAGCTGGGCTGTGCTGGTGGAATGCAGTGAGCCCCCTGAGGGGGGAGGGAGCCTGTTTCCCCTCCATGTCCTTCCTGGTTCCTGATGAGTCTGGTGGTATGTGTGAGCCCTAAAGAAGGGACCACTTGAGGATTTTCGGTGGGTTCTTGGAAGCCTGCTGTTATTGAGTAAAATTTTAAACGGAAATTTTAAGTGTTCAGCATTGTAGCTGGCATATGGCAAGCACCTTATGACTGCTAATTTCCTTTTTTTTTTTTTTAAACCAAAGGTGTTTGTTATGGGTTCTAACACTAACACTCAGTCATGCCCTTCCTTTCCCTGTTGAAATCATGTAATTCTCACATTGTTTAGAGAGTAAGTGCTTTATTGAATTCATTCTAGATTTTGTAATAGCTTTCTAACCAGGGTACGAAAAGGACTCGAAGCATTTCAAAAGTGGTTTGGCACTTTTGAGCTCCCTGGTCTCTGGATTGCCCCAGGCTTTCTCATTGCTTGGAAGAGGAGACTGTGACTTTGTGAAGCTCTCTTCATGGAGGGAGCAGCCGGGTGGAAGGGTCACCCTGCACATTTGCATCCAGAATGATTAGTGAGCAGCTGGAAGGGCTATGCTAGTAAGACCATGTACTAGTATGACTAGCTGTGCTAGTGTGACCACGTACTACTTGTATGACTAGCTGGGTTAGTATGACCACGTGCTAGTATGACTAGCTGTGCTAGTGTGACCATGTACTACTTGTATGACAAGCTGTGCTAGTAAGACCATGTACTAGTATGACTAGCTATGACCACGTGCTAGTATGACTTAGTATGACCACGTACTACTTGTATGACTAGCTGTGTTAGTATGACCACGTGCTAGTATGAACTAGCTGTGCTAGTCTGAACATGTACTTGCTTTCCTTTGCCTCTTTTGGTGGGCATTGTCTGGGAAAGATCTTCAAGGCCTCCCCACATGGCTTGTGCCTGAAATCTCAAACCATCTGCATGCTTAAGGACACAGGTGCAAACCAACAGAAAAGTTTGCCTCGTGTCTCGAGAGTCACAATAAAGTTCCTCGGTTGAGTAATGTCCTGGAGAACAGGCAGGTGGCTGGGGCACTGCTGGCAGGATTAAAAAGTCTTCTGGGTTCGCTGAGACTGGGTGGCTTGGTGATCTCAGAGTGGGACTTACTCTCTTGGTTTCTTTCTTCTTACTTTCAACCCCCAGGCCTTGTGCATGCTAGGCAAGCAACCTACCCCTGCCTAGCGCTCTTTCATTTTAGCCCCCCCCCCAAAGGTTAGTGAGCCCACAAGCCTCTCATGGATTTCTGTGGTGACTCATGGACATGGGAAGAAACAAGCTTATCGTGGTAGGAGTCCTCCCTCCCATGCTGACAGGACACTGTGACTTTTCAAACCTCCACTTTTTTTTCCAGGACAGAGGCTTGGAGCACAGTGAGCTCCCATTTTAATTGGCAGAGATCTCCTCTAACCCACAGTGATGTGTTGTGACTGTTTCCAGATTGACTTTCATAATGAGTCCTTAGGGATCTAAACCAGTGTAGACCAGCCCCCCCCCCAAGAACAGGCTTTGTAGGATGCAGACAATGAAGGGAATAGAAAGGATAGTTCTCCCAAAATAGATCTTATCCATTTAAAATGACCATGACCTGCCGCACTAAGAACTAATTGCAAATCTGTTTCAACTTTTAAATAACATTGATTTTCAAAGGATTTATTTTAGTTAATCTAAGCTCAATCGAATAAAATTGAAAACAAAAGAACAAAAAATCTGGGTATCATTTAGAGTGCTAAATTAGTTTCAGGATTATTCTCCCCTCCCCCCAAGAAGAGGGACATTTACTGCTCTTATTGGTGGTGGGGCCAGGGAGAATGGAGTCAAAAAGGAGATGGACTTGAGTCTCACATGATAGTCAACTCCAGTGCACCAGTTTCTGCTCTGCTAGAATCACCGAGTAAAGGGAGTAAAGGGTACAGTCACAAGAACAAGCTACACGGGGCAGGGGTGAGGGAGGGCGGGGGTGGGGGGGCGACGACCACGTTTTCCCATTGAGGCCGATAAACAAATAACAATAGCCAGTTGTAATGAGAAATCTCAAGTAAACTCACTGCTGTCCATGCCCTGGGAGGGGCATGAAGACACATTCCAAGAACAATTCCCTGCTTTAAAGGAAGAAACTGAGGTCACAAAACCTTTGTCTTGTTTTCTTATAGTTTTCTGACAAGTACTCAGAATTCTCATATGGCTACATTCTTGCACCGTGATCTGACACAGGAACATTTATTTTTAGGATTTAAATACATCCCTCGCCCTTCTACCCTCTACCCATTGAAAACTGCACAGATGTGACACAGGTCTGCCTCGAGAAGAGGACTGTCTACTTTTTGTTTTGTTTTGTTGAGACAGGGTTTCTCTGTAGCTTTGGAGCCTGTCCTGGAACTAGCTTTTGTAGACCAGGCTGTCTTCGAACTCACAGAGATCCATCTGCCTCTGTCTCTGCCTTCTGAGTGCCGGTATTAAAGGTGTGTGCCACTACCTCCTGGCAACTTTTGAAGTTTCTTACTGGTGGCAAAAGGTTTTAACTTCTGCGTGTGTGTGTGTGTGTGTGTGTGTGTGTGTGTGTGTAAATATCGGTTGTTGATAATAAACTATAAGGAAGTGGTTCTCAACCTGTGGAGTGTGACTCCTTCATGGGGTCACATATCAGATATTTACCTTAGGATTCATAACAGTAGCAAAATTAACAGTTATGAAGTAGCAACAAAAACAGTGTCATGGTTGGTGGTCATCACAGCGTGAGGAGCTGTATTAAGGGGTCGCAGCATTAGGAAGGCTGAGAACCACAGCTTTAACCTGTGGAAGATGTTTTGTGCTTTATGGTTAAAAGCACAAAATGGAAACATCCCGCACAAGTGCCTTGATTGTACTGTAGGTGTGAGTTTGGTGCCACCTTGTGGTCAATTGTCAGACACACTCCATTCAAGGAAACCGCGCCCCAGGGCAACTGACAATACTAAAATTATGTCCTGCGAATTAGGAAAAAGAAGACCTCAGTGACTCCCCTACTGGATACATTCAGGGGTTCAGATGCCCCTAGAGTCGCAGTGCATTCTGACATCTGTAGAAAACTGTGTGTGTTTAGGTCCTTTTCGTCAGCCCATGTTTTCTACATAGTGCTCCATGAAACCAGTATTGTATTTTGAGCTAAGTAGTCTGAGTATCAATATATATCTTTTATATAATTATGTGTGGGTGTGTGTCCACAGATGTGCTTGGCCCTGCCTTGATGTAAGTGCGGAGGTCAGAGCACACCTTTGTGCAGACAGGTCTGTCCTTTGTGGTAGGGTGTGGGAATCAAACTTAGATCATCTTTGTCCACTGATTGTCCACTGAACCATCTTACCAGGCCCAGGATATAGCTTTTTTTTTTTTTGAGACAGGGTTTTTCTCTGTAGCTTTGGAGCCTGTTCTGGAACTAGTCCTTGTAGACCAGGTTGTCCTCGAACTCACAGAGATCCGCCTGCTTCTGCCTCCCAACTGCTGGGATTAAAGGCATGTGCCACCACCGCCCGGCCTATCTTTTTAATGTTAATATTTAATGCTGTCATTATGAGAATAGTAGACATATAAAAAGAGGAGGAAGCCTCATTAAAATATCTTAAGTAAAATTTAGATATTGTGTAATTTAGGCTCTATATACTTTGAATTGGTAAGATAACAGAGTAAAAATATTTTTTAAGTATTAAAAAAGTCCTTTTTGAGAATTCCAGTGACTATGGTATTTATATCATTTTATGCCCCCCCTTCCAACTCTACCCTGTGTTCCTTCCCACTCTTTCCCATATTCATCACCTCTTCATCTTTAACTATTATTGCACACACATGTAGCTATATGAGTCCACTTAGGGTTGCTCATATATGTAGGTGGAGACTGCTTTTTTGTTTCCTGACCACCAAGACCCGAATAATCATAGAGACTGTATTAATTACAACACTGTTTGGCCTATTAGCTCAGACTTCTTATTAACTAACTCTTCCATCTTAACCCATTTCTGTTAATCTTTGTGTATCATCACAAAGCTGTTCCCCGTCCTTCTCCTTCAGCAGCTACATAGCGTCTCTTTGACTCCACCTACTCTCTATATCTCTTCCAGCCTGGCTATATTCTGCCCTGCTATGGGCCAAACCATCTTCTTTATTAACTAATGGCAATAAAATGTATCATAGCATATAGAGGGGAATCCCACATCATCTTCTCTTTTCTGTTTAAACAAAAAGGAAGGTTTTAACTTTAACATAGTAAAATTGCATATAACAAAACAGGTTCAAGCAAGAATTGCAGTTATAATATTTAGTTTATTTGTATCTGGCAAAATTAGAGAAAATTTTTATCTATTTCATCTTTGTGAGTCTAAAGTTTTATATCTAGTTTATCCTTTATTATAACTAAGGAAAACTTTAACTCTCTGTCTTCAACTCTTCAAAGACCACAGAAGAATATAATATTACCTAAGTAACAGGAAGTGCACTGTAAGCAACTTTCAAAACTTTATAATTGACAGAGATCTCTTGCTGTAACTTTGGAGCATCCATCTTTAGCCTACAGGCCCATAGTATCTGACAGACTTTTCCTTGAAGCAGGAAATTTGAAGATCTGTTATGCCTTGTAATGGCAAAGCTCATCAGTTGCTCCTGTGTTCTGCAGAATGTCTGGTAGTTTTTTTTTTTCTGTGAAGCAGGAACCCTGAAGGATTGTCTCAACTTCTTTAGGCAAGTTGAGCAGTCATTTTTCTGTGGGTCCTGTGTGCCCAGTTCAAGCAACATAACATCAAGCAGTACGGGCAAGAGCAGCTTCTTGCCCAAATGGCTAACAAACTCCATAAAGAGCCTCTTTGATGCCCATCATCCTCTCGAAGTAGATTGGTGCTGCCAGGAGATATGTCTCATTGTCATGAAACATTTTAATGTTCTTAAAAAATCTTAATGTTCTTAAAAATGTTCTTAAAACATTTTAAATGCCATATTCTGTTTGTCTTTGAAGATTATCTAACTGAAATAAATTTCTGTATATCTAGAAAGCCAACTAACATGATTACAAGTTTGACTATTATAAATGAGTATTAATCTGTAATTTTTAATTATATATTACATTTTTAAATGAGCTGGACAAACATAACACCTTAAACAAGAGTAGAAATAGATATACACAGTGTAACAAAATCAACCTTAAATTCGTATCAATAGATCAAGATCTATACTAATGCAAAGTATTCATCTCTAAATCATATCCCCCATTAAATGAAAACAAACACTTATAAACAATCATTTTGGGAATTTGAGTGTTATTTTCTCCAAAATGTTTCCTGCTTTTTGTTGGGTGAAGTATTTTTAGGGTTCATCGAGATCTTTCAGGGGGGTCTTGTTCCATCAAACCTCATTAGTCTGGAAGGAACCCACAGGTTCTTATCTTATATGGAAACAAAAGCAAAACCTCTTTTCCAAAGTAGCATATCCTTAGACCCAAATTTTGAAGTCAAGATACCGTTAAAATATATATGTTGGTTTAACTTAGCAGCTCCCAGAATCAAGTGTCTCTGCAGTCAAAAGCTTCAAAGAAAACACAATACTGTGTATAATCCATATGCTTTGTGTATATTCCATCTTTATGTGGCTTATTTTTCTTTACTATTTTAATATATGACTATCTATACTCTTTTATATTACTGTTATTGTCTCTTTAAAGACTTTGTTTTCTAAACCTATTTTTATAATTGTCTATACTCTTTTTCTTCTCTATCCCAAGCCTACGTACATTTATCCAGCACTGTGACCCATTCAGAGGTCTTTTTTTTCAACTGAATTTGTCTTTATTGCAGATCTGTAATCATTTTCTGACCAGGAGCACGTTTTTAAAATAAAAATGCTAAGTGGGTGTGGCTAGGACCAAATCCTCAGCCCTGCCTGTTTGTTCCGCCAAGTCCAATGTGGTGGAGGCGTGTTCACTGCTTCTGTGAGCCATGCTCACCGCCCCAGCTCCAGGGACACAGCGGGTCTGTGTTGCTATTAAGCAATCTGTAACATGCTGCTCACAGATCCCATTTAAGTGCAGGACCTCTCCAAAGAGCCAGAGCTCCTTCTGCTAGCATGAACCAGGAAGCTGCATCATAAAGAAGCTGTGCAAGTTTTTTTGCTACTAACACTAAGTCAGGAAGACTTCTCTTAAAGGAGCCATACAGAGTCTATCTGACAAAATGTGACTCTCAAGAAGCTGTGTTTACCTTTGTTCTTTTGTGCCTAGAATTCCTTCAAAAACTCTAGCTTTTTATGTGGATGTAGTTGCCCCATGTTGGCACGCCGTTCTGTAGGTGGAGACTCTTTCGTTTCCGAACTGCTTAGACCCAAATAATTCACTTCTTGTAACAGCTTCTGAGGCATAGAGAATGTGCTTTTTACTGTTTAAATCTCTTTATTACTGTTCATGTGAGTGTGTGGGGTGGAGGTCATGTGTTCATGTAAGTTCACGTGATGTTCATGTGGAAATCTGAAGACGACTTTGGGGAGTAGTGAAGCTCGAATAATAAAAACTCAGGATCAGAAACTGGGGTTCAACCTGAAGATCTGAAAAGCAAAACAGCCAGACACTGGCTCTTCCTTTGACCTCAGTCTGAAATGGTGATCCTGCCTCCTGGAATCTCAGAAGGAGACTGACTGTGAACTGTCTTCCCTCGTCTTATATTCCCTTCTCGGGCTGGGAATGTACCGCCCAGTTTTTATGGCAACTAGTGTGGCTACTGAGATTAAAGGTGTGTTTTACCATTACCTGGTCTGTAAGGCTGACCAGTAGGACTGTTTTACTCTCAGATCTTAAAATGCAGAGTAGGTTCTCTCCTGCTACTTGGGGGTTCCAGGAATTAAACTCAGGGTGTCAGGTCTGTAGGACATGGGTTTTTGCCTGCTGAGCCTCTGGCTCAGGCCCAACCCTCATGGCGGCACAGAAGATTCAGAACCCATCTTTTCTAGGAGCACAAGTGTGAGACATGAACCTTGCTGGTCTTAAGGGAGATTTAGAGATTTGGTGTGCTGTACGGGTGGAGGCTGGGGAGGGGCATGGAGAGGGAAAACGGGATTTGTCCTGTTGCCAGACAGTGCAGCAGACTAAGGGAAACCTCCTTCACTCTTTCCAAAAGGTAAATTGAACCCTGGAAAGTCTCCCCCCCGGCTAAACCTCTCTAAAGGTTCCTTTTACACACACAGCAAAACCCAAATGTCTTGAAGTGGCTTTTGGAACCTCAGGGATCTTGTCCTTCTCCTGCCAAGCATACATCACTCCGGCAATACCAGCTTTCTCTGGGCACAGCCTCCCAGCTCCTTAATCCTGCACTGTACTTCAAACGGTGCCTGCTGCCCTCACTGTCATTTTCCTGAGAGTTCAAAGCTTTGTGCAGGGCACAACTTAGGAGGTCACCTCCGAAATGCTTCTTTTTTTTTTAAGTAAATTTTATTAAATTATAAAAGTTTCCATTTCTGCCCCTCTTCCCAACACCCTCCCACTCCCCCCACTCCCTCTCCTCCTCCCTCTTCGTCCCTTAGGGCAGTCAGGGTTTCCTGCCCTGTGGGAAGTTCCAGTTCCTTCCCCCTCCCTCCAGGTCCGGGAAGGTGAGTGTCCAAACAGACTGGATCCCCAAAATCCAGTATATGCAGAGGAAACAGGTCCCAGTATCATAGTCAATGGCTTTTCAGAAAGACTTCGGGCCAGCCACAGTCAGAGAATCCGGCCAAATTCCGAGAATCTGGTTAGATCACCTCCTCGTTCAGTCCCAGTTCAACTGGCCTTGGTAAACTCTCATTAGATCCGACCCCTTGTATCAGTGGGTGATAGCATCCCTCGCAGTCCTGATTTCGTTTTTCATGTTCTTCCTCCTTCTGCTCCTCATTTGGACCTCGGGGGGCTCAGTCCGGTGCTCCAATGTGGGTCTCCGACTGTATCGTCGTCCTTCGCCAGATGAAGGATCTATGGTGATAAGCAAAATATACATCAGTATGGTTATGGGCCACGGCCGATTCAGGCACCCTCTCCTCTGTCCAGAGAACAATCTGGGGGATCTCTCCTTGGACCTGGGATCCCATATATAATCAAGTCTCCTGTAAACCCTAAAATGACTCCCTTAGTTGAAATATATTCTTCCCTGATCCCATATTCATCCTTCCTCCCCCCCCCATCCCAGGCCACCGAGCTTTCCCCCTTCCTCCCCTACTCCCTTCTCTCTAACCCTCTCCCCGTCCAACAACCCTCCCACACCCCCATGCACCCGAGGTTACCTGGGACTCTTGTCTGTTTCCTACCTCCTGGCGGATAGCTAAATAATCTTCATCAGGTTCATCTTCTTATTTAGCTTCTCTAGGATCACGAATAATAGGCTCAAAGACCTTTAATTATGGTTAGAATCCACTTATGAGTGAATACATACCGTGTTCCTCTTTTTGGGTCTGGCTTACCTCACTCAGTAAAGCGTTTTCTATTTCCATCCATTTGCATGCAAAATTCAAGATGTCATTGTTTTTTACCGCTGAGTAAAACTCTAATGTGTATATGTTCCACACCTTTTTTAACCATTCTTCTATTGAGGGGCACCTAGGCTGTTTCCAGGTTCTGGCTATTACAAATAGTGCTGCTATGAACATAGTAGAACAAATGCTTTTGTAGTATGTTAGGGAATCTTTAGGGTATATTCCCAAGAGTGGAATTGCTGGGTCCTGAGGGAGGTTGACTCCCAGTTTCCTGAGAAACCGCCACACTGATTTCCACAGTGGCTGCACGAGTTTGCATTCCCACCAACAATGGATGAGTGTTCCCCTCACCCCACATCCTCTCCAGCATAGGCTATCGTTGGTGTTTTTGACTTTAGCTATTCTGACAGGTGTAAGATGGTATCTCAAAGTGGTTTTGATTTGCATTTCCCTGATCGCTAAGGAGGTTGAGCATGACCTTAAGTGTCTTCTGGCCATTCGAAGTTCATCTGTTGTGAATTCTCTGTTAAGTTCAGTACCCCATTTTTTAATTGGGTTAATTAGAGTTTTAGTGCCTAGTTTCTTGAGTTCTTTGTATATTTTGGAGATCAGACCTTTGTCTGATGAGGGGTTGGTGAAGATCTTCTCCCAGTCAGAAGGCAGCCTTTTTGTCCTACTGACAGTGTCCTTTGCTTTACAGAAGCTTCCCAGTTTCAGTAGATCCCATTTATTCATTGTTTCTCTTATTGTCTGTGCTGCTGGGGTCCTACTTAGGAAGAGGCCTCCTGTGCCTATATCTTGTAGACTACTTCCCACTTTCTCTTCTATCAGGTTCAAAGTGGACGGATTAATGTTGATGTCTTTAATCCATTTGGACTTGATTTTTGTGCATGGTGATAGATATGGATCTACTTTCATTTTTTTACAGGTTGACATCCAGTTATGCCAGCACCATTTGTTAAAGATGCTTTCCTTCTTCCATTGTATACCTTTAGCTCCCTTGTTGAAAATTAGGTGTTCATAAGTTTGTGGGTTAATATCTGGGTCTTCTATTCGATTCCATAGGTCGACTTCTCTGTTCTTATGCCAATACCAAGCTGTTTTCAATACTGTAGCTCTATAATAGAGTTTGAAGTCAGGGATGGTAATGCCTCCAGAAGTTCTTTTATTGTATAAGATTGTTTTGGCTATCCTGGGTTTTTTGTTTTGCCATATAAACTTGATTATTGTTCTCTCAAGGTCTGTGAAGAAGTTTGATGGGATTTTGACGGGGATTGCATTGAATCTATAGATTGCTTTTGGTAGAATTGCCATTTTTACTATGTTGATTCTCCCAATCCAAGAGCAGGGGAGGTCTTTCCATTTTCTGGTATCCTCCTCAATTTCTTTCTTCAAAGACTTAAAGTTTTTGTCAAATAGGTCTTTCACTTCCTTGGTTAGAGTAACCCCAAGATATTTTATGCTATTTGTGGCTATCATGAAAGGTGATGCTTCTCTGATTTCCCTCTCTGCTTCTTTATCCTTTGTGTATAGGAGGGCCACTGATTTTTTGGAGTTGATCTTGTATCCTGCCACGTTACTAAAGGTGTTTCTCAGCTGTAGGAGTTCTTTGGTAGAGTTTTTGGGGTCACTTATGTAAACTATCATATCGTCAGCAAATAACGAAAGTTTAACTTCATCCTTTCCAATACGAATCCCCTTGATCTCCTTATGTTGTCTTATTGCTATTGCTAGAACTTCAAGCACTATATTGAAGAGGTATGGTGAGAGTGGACAGCCTTGTCACGTTCCTGATTTTAGTGGAAAGGCTTTGAGTTTCTCTCCATTCAGTTTGATGTTAGCTGTCGGCTTGCTGTATATTGCTTTTATTATATTTAGGTATGATCCTTGTATCCCCAGTCTCTCCAACACCTTTATCATAAATGGGTGTTGAATTTTGTCAAATGCTTTTTCAGCATCTAGTGAGATGATCATATGGTTTTTTTATTTCAGTTTATTTATATGATGGATTACATTGATAGATTTGCGTATGTTGAACCAGCCCTGCATCTCTGGAATGAAGCCGACTTGATCATAATGGATAATTTTTCTAATGTGCTCTTGGATTCGGTTTGCCAGTATTTTATTGAGAATTTTCGCGTCGATGTTCATGAGTGAGATTGGCCTGTAATTCTCTTTCTTGGTTGTGTCTTTGTGTGGTTTTGGTATTAGGGTAACTGTAGCTTCATAAAAGGAGTTAGGCAATGACTCTTCTGTTTCTATATTGTGGAATACGTTAAGGAGTATAGGTATTAGCTCTTCCTGGAAGTTCTGGTAGAATTCTGCATTGAAACCATCTGGTCCTGGGCTTTTTTTGGTAGGGAGATTTTTGATAACAGCTTCTAATTCTTCGCGACTAACAGGTCTATTTAGATTGTTCACCTGTTCTTGGTTAAACTTAGGTATATGGTACTTATCTAAAAAAAATGTCCATTTCTTTTACATTTTCCAACTTTGTGGCATATAAACTTTCGTAGTAAGATCTAATGATTCTCTGAATTTCCTCTGTGTCTGTGGTTATGTCCCCCTTTTCATTTCTGATCTTATTAATTTGCATGTTCTCTCTCTGCCGTTTGATTAATTTGGATAGGGGTTTGTCAATCTTGTTGATTTTCTCCAAGAACCAGCTTTTTGATTCATTGATTCTTTGGATTGTTTTCTCTGTTTCTATTTTGTTGATTTCAGCCCTCAGTTTGATTATTTCCAGTCTTCTAGACCTCCTGGGTGAATCAGCTTCTTTTTTTTCTAGATCTTTCAAGTGTGCTGTTAAGTCTCCAATGTGTGCTTTCTCTGCTTTCTTTAATTGGGCACTTAGTGCTATGAACTTTCCTCTTAGCACTGCTTTCATAGTGTCCCATAGGTTTGAGTATGTTGTGTCTTTGTTTTCATTAAATTCAAGGAAGCGTTTAATTTCTTTCTTTATTTCTTCCTTGACCCAGGGGTGATTTAGTAGTTGACTGTTCAGTTTCCATGAGTTTGTTGGCTTCCTGGGGGGAGCATTGTTGTTGAATTCTAATTTTAGTCTATGGTGATCTGACAAGACACAGGTAGTTACTAATATTTTTTTGTATCTGTGGAAGTTTGCTTTGTTACCGTGTATGTGGTCAATTTTCGAGAAGGTTCCATGAGCTGCAGAGAAAAAGGTATATTCTTTCCTATTTGGGTGGAGTGTTCTATAGATGTCTGTTAAGTCCATTTGATTCAATACCTCCAATAGATCTCTCAATTCTCTGTTTGGTTTCTGTCTGATTGACCTGTCCATTGGTGAGAGAGGAGTGTTGAAGTCTCCTACTATTAGTGTGTGTGTGGTTTGATGACCGCCTTGAGTTCTAGAAGAGTTTCTTTTACATATGTGGGTGCCTTTATATTAGGAGCATAGATATTCAGGATTGAGACTTCCTCCTGATGGATTGTTCCAGTTATGAGTATGAAATGTCCATCTCCATTTCTTCTGATTGATTTTAGTTTGAAGTCGATTTTGTTAGATATTAGAATGGCCACGCCCGCTTGTTTCTTAGGTCCATTTGCTTGAAAAACCTTTTCCCAACCCTTTACTCTGAGTAGGTGTCTGTCTTTGTGGTTGAGGTGTGTTTCTTGTAAACAGCAGAATGTTGGATCCTGTTTTCGTATCCAATCTCTAAGTCTGTGCCTCTTTATAGGTGAATTGAGTCCATTGATATTAAGTGATATTAATGACCAGTGGTTGTTGACTCCGGTCATTTTTTTTTTTTTTTTAGGTAGTAGAGTGTATGTGTTTTTCTTCTTTGATTTGTGCTTGTGAATGGTCACTAGATGTTCGAGTTATTGTAGGCCGTGTTGGGAATGTTGGATTCCTTCGGTAGTGATTTTCCTTCTAATATTCTCTGTAAGGCTGGATTAGTAGCTACGTATTGTTTAAATTTGTTTTTATCCTGGAATATTTTGTTTTCTCCGTTGATAGTGAACAATAGCTTGGCTGGGTATATTAGTCTGGGTTTGCATCCATGGTCTCTTAGTTTCTGCAGTACCTCTATCCAGGATCTTCTGGCTTTCATGGTTTCCATAGAGAAATCCGGTGTAAGCCTGATAGGTTTACCTTTATAAGTTACTTGACCTTTTTCCTTTGCAGCTCTTAAAATTTTTTCTTTAATATTTATGTTTTGTGTTTTGATTATTATATGGCGAGGGGATGTTTTTTTCTGATCCAGTCTATTCGGTGTTCTGTATGCTTCTTGAACCTTCATAGGAATATCGTTCTTTAGGTTGGGAAAGTTTTCTTCTATAATTTTGTTGAATATATTTTCTGGGCCTTTGATCTGCAGTTCTTCTCCTTCTTCAATCCCTATTATTCTTAGATTTGGTTTTTTTATTGTGTCCCAGATTTCCTGAATGTTTTGTGAAGATAATTTGTTGGATTTGCCGTTTTCTTTGACCAGAGCATTTATTTTCTCTATGGTATCTTCAGATTCTGAGATTCGTTCTTCTATCTCTTGTATTCTATTGGTTATGCTTGATTCTGTAGTCTCCGTTCGTTTACCTAGGTTTTCCATATCCAGCCGGTTCTCCGTTTGTGTTTTCTTCATTGCCTCCATTTCAGTTTTCAATTCTTGCACTGTTTCCTTTACTTGTTTGATTGTTTTTTCTTGGTTTCTCAGGGTCTCATTCACGGATTTACTTATTTCTTCAAACTTTTTGTTATATTTCTCATCAATTTCTATACTCATTTCTTCAAACTTTTTGTTATATTTCTCATCCAATTCTTTAAGGGAGTTATTCATATCCTGTTTAAGGGACTCTATTGCTTTCATAATGGCACTTTTTTCCAATTCTTCTGGGTTAAGGTGTTCAAGCCCTTCTGTTGTAGGGTCCTTGGGATCTGGTGCTTTCATGTTGTTTTTCAGATTGTTGGATGAGGTCTTGCCTTGGCGTCTGCCCATCTCTTACTTCAAATGTTCTCTATTGGAACTTCTGTTACCGGGTCAGGTTCCCTTCTTGGGCAGGGACTTCACTGACAGAATGCCCACCTTTCCTCAGGCAGGCTATTGAAGCACAGGCACTCCCTCTTTCCTGGATGCGCTTACAATTCAGGCTCAGCTTGCAAGGCAGCTGAGCTGGGGAAAATTTTATGGCCCCAGGGGGAAGGGAGAAATATAGGAATTCGTACCTGGATGGGAGCTGGGATGGCAGGCGGGAGGGGGTAGCCAGCACTGCAGGGCGACCTGGGCGACTGTGGGGTCGGGGAACGCCAAAGCTCTTCCTCACCAGGACCCTGTCAAGGCCCGAAGCAAACTCACCCCTCCGATGGCCCTCTGCTAGAAGTCAGGGCCCCTGCTGGTCAGGAATGTGGCTGAGCTGGCACCTGGTCCACCTGTCCTCAGGGAGGCCTTTAAGACCCAGGAACTGCCTCGAGCCGGGCTGACCTACAGCCCAGGCCCAGCTCGCAAGGCAGCTGAGCTGGGGAAATTTTATGGCCCCAGGGGGAAGGGAGAAATATAGGAATTCGTACCTGGATGGGAGCTGGGATGGCAGGCGGGAGGGGGTAGCCAGCACTGCAGGGCGACCTGGGCGTCTATGGGGTCGGGGAACACCCAAGCTCCTCCTCACCGGGACCCTGCCAGGGCCCGAAGGAAACTCACCCCACCGATGGTCCTCTGCTAGAAGTCAGGGCCCCTGCTGGATGGGAGCCGGGATGGCAGGCGGGAGGGGGTAGCCAGCACTGCAGGGCGACCTGGGCGTCTATGGGGTCGGGGCTCCGAAATGCTTCTTGATGCATGTTTCTTGCTCTCTAGGTCTGCGAGGTGTTCTGCATACACCCATGATGCCATGTGATGATCCTTTGGTGCCTCAAGGTTTCCTTATTAAACAACAGCATCTGTAAGAAGGAGCCCTGCCTGCTGGCTACATTCTTGTTACTAGAATCCTGTAAATGCCCTCATCCATATTATCCTACCATAGCCGGAAAGGCCTGAATTGAGGCCAGATTGCAGAAGGTGGTAGAATGGGCATCAGTGCTAGAAATGGGGTCTAATGGCTCTAAATCTCCTCTCTGACTTTATTGGCGTCTGTTCTCTGGGCACAAGAGAACACTCTCCCAGTGTTCTTCCCCCAGGCTCATTTTGTCTGTGTGCACTCCTTCTATGTGGTCAAGCTCCCCATTCTTACTCCAGCCTCCCAGACTGAGGCAGAAGAGGGCTTCTCTCCTCTTAATGTTTTAGGGAAGGATTTCGGCTGTGTGGCTCCTGAACAATTACCGTCCTGGCACTTGGTGCACGCTGAATGGCCTGCCCGTGTGGCCTTCTTCTTGTGTCCCTCACTTCCTGTTTGTGTTTGTCGCAGACTTCTTCATTTAACTCATTTTGTCTTACCTTAAAAGTCACTTCAGACAAGACCGAGATTGACCTGGGAGACAGGAAGGGCTGTGAAGGTTCAGTTACTCTGTCACAAAAACTGTAGATGGCAGGGCCACTTCCCTACCTGTCCTGTATCCTTTCTGTCCTCCGGGGAAGAGAGAGCCAGGCTTATACATTGTGGCCCTCTTGGCAGTCTTCTTTAAAAGGCCTGGTTTAGGTGGGACAGGCAAGAATGGCTTAGTTTTAAGCAAATTTCTTGGTTACTATAACACAAGTACAGGGAATAGATGCAATGTGAATGCACAGCCTCGAGGATCAGTATTCTATACACATCACTCTCGTCTGAGGCCAGAGAAAACTCGATGGCCCTGCATCCTTTTCCCCTTGAAAACCTTGCTTTTCCCACAAAAATCAATTATTACCCTGACTCCAGGGTCATCTTATTTGCTTTTTTAAAAATAATTCTTTTACCATCTAAGTATATGTTCATAAACAGCACAGTTAACTAGCCTGATTTTAAACTTTATTCCAATGGGATGATGTAGTCTTCCTCTTTGGAGAATGGTGTATTTCATACAATACTGTCTGGGAAATTCATCCCTTTGGTTGGGTGTAGCGATGGTTTGTCTATGTTTGGCTGGGCATACCTGAAATTCTCTCCTATAAATAGACTTGTCTCTTCGTCCACTTCTCTGTTATGTTGTGGGTGAACATCTGGCTTGGTTTCATGTTTTGATTGTCTTGCACAATCTCCTTCCTAGTTTCCCATTTCTTGTGCTTTGGGACACATGGGGTGCACTTCATTTGGGCATGTTGTAAATATATCTTCACCACTAGTCAATATGCCACAAGTTTTTGAAAACAGATAACCGTATTCACCAGCAGCGTGCCTCCTTCATATAACCCCCAGTTTTGGCATCTGTGGAAACCACAGATAACCATATTCACCAGCAGCGTGCCTCTTTCATATAACCCCCAGTTTTGGCATCTGTGGAAATCACAGATAACCGTATTCACCAGCAGCGTGCCTCCTTCATCTAACCCCTAGTTTTGGCATGCCATGGAAAGCACAGATAACCATAACTGTTTAATAAACACAACTGCTTTTTGTTCTGGAGCTGGAGTTATAGGCAATCATGAGCCACATGACACTGGTGCTGTAGCGTGAACTCAGGCCTTCTGCTCGAGCAGCTGCTGCCCATGACTACCGTTTAGTAACTGCTTGTTTTTATAAGATGCCGTGATACGCGCTTTATTGATCGCATAACAGGTCATTTGCATGGCAAGCATTGCAATCAAGGTAAATTGTTCTCCCCATTTCTTTTTCAGATGAAGACCCCCAACGACTAGGAAGACTAAATACCTTACCAGTGTGACAGTTGTGTTATCCCATCAGGAAAAGTATCTAGTACAACTGCCTTGACCACATTTTGTAATGCTCTCATTGAAAATGGAAGGTTATGTCATCGTATGTGTGTGTGTGTGTGTGTGTGTGTGTGTGTGTGTGTGTGTGTGTGTAGGCTTAGCATTGGTGCCAGGTGTCTTCCTTTATTTCTTTCCACATTTGCTTTTTGAGATAGTCTGAGCTCATGGCTAACAGGCCAAAGAGCTTCAGGGATATACTTCACTCTCTATTTCCTCCCAAGAGTTGGGATACAGACATGTGCTGTGTCTAGATTTTCACAAGGGTTTTGGGTTCCAAACTCAGCCATACTTTTTTTTCTATTTTTTTTGATTGAATCAAAAATAAAACCCATAACATTGACCTATAATTTAAAAGCTATTATAACGTACTTTAACTTTCCAAAGGCCTTAGTACTATCCACAGGATCCATTCTTCCTTTCTCAGCCACATTTGACAGGCGCTTGGTTAGTGGCCAGCTAGACTATCTCTGTTTATCGGCATCTCTCACTACTCATGTGAACTGTGCTGTGCCCTGGACCTCTCTGAGTTCCCTTACCTCTCCTCTTTGCTGTGAGGGTTTTATACTGTTTCTTTTGTCTGGGACGTTCTCTCTCATGCCTTTCCCTGTCTTACTAACATTTCGTTCCTTCAGTGTATGTGCTTACACTATTTGCAAACTATGAGAGATAGTATTGTTATTTACTTATTTTAAATTGTTTGCTATTATAGTTTCTAGTGGACTGTTTTACTCCTCTCATATTCTGTAAGTTTCTTGGAGGCAGAGCTTTCTCGGGCTGCAACAGATTGTGTTCGTGCACTTAGTGGTGACTGACTGGAAGGTTGCCTCTTAGTGGAGACACTGCTTGCCTCTGCTTCCTTGACTCCAGATGTGGTTTTCAAGAAAGCCCTAGCCTGGAGGACTCACCTTCTAACTATTGTTTAAATGACTCTTTTGGTTTAGTGCCTTATTGGTTTGGGTTTTTAATATGCATTTTTAGTTCTATGTCTGCTTTCTGTCAAGCCTTGCCTTCTAGTTTACAAGGCTACATTAACTCCATCTCTACCTATAGTACGGGCACCACACCCGACTGCTGAGCCTTTATAGCCGTGACTGTACAGAAGAGGTGGCTCACTGATGGCCGCTCTAGACTGAGTCTGAATAACTAGATTAAAATTTGTCCCCAGTGCATTGTTTCCTTATCTTTAAAATGGCACCGCGTCTTCTTCCCTGTGGTAGCCAGCTTTCCAAGACAGTTAATTTGAAAGGAAGAAAGGTTTGTTTTGGTCCATTCTTTTAGCTGTCATAGTCTATCTCTCTTCCTGCCTGTGGCAAGGTAGAAGATCGTAGCGCAGAGTGTCGTGGAAGTTGCTGGTCACTTCATGGTGGATAGAAAACAAGATGAGGAAGAGGAGCATTCCATTTATCCCTTATGAAGGGACTCTGCCAGAGCCTAACTTCCTTTCATTGGGTATGCCCTCCTTATTGTTCCACTACCTTCCAGGGAACAAGCCTCAAATTCCAACCTGTAGCACCTGCCTGACCCATAGATTGCTATGAAAGAGAAAACGTATATTCTAGAATATTTGGAAAGCCAGAGTACTATAATTAGAATGTAATCAAATCTTGTCTACAATTCTCTCTTAATAGTCCTGTAATTAGACCTCTGTCTGCCAGGCAGACTCCATCCATGCCAATGTCCCCTGCCCCTGGAGTTGGGGATTTCCCTATTCCATGAAGCAGACTCTGGTGAAGTAGTTTCCTCACCCCGAGCTTGTTTTTAAATGGCCAATCTCTTTCAGTCTACTGCTGGAAAAATCAAGGCTTCCTCGGGTATTCGCAAGGAGAACCTGCTGGCGATCCTGGAGTTACGATTCACCAAGTGTGGGGACTCCTCTCTGGAGTTTTAAAATGCTGCTTCTTTAAGAATCAAGAAACACAATAGTAGTACATTTTCTATTTGTTCTTACCATCTGTAGATTGGACACAGGAAGGAGGTCAGCAATAGTTTATCCAGACTCTTTCTTCAGTGATGAATGGATAAAAAGAACATCATTTAGAATAGTGGTGGGAGCTGGCAGCCAAGGTTTTAAATGTATTGTGGTAACAGCTGGGTGGGTGGTCCTGATGTGAGCCTGTAATCTGAAAGACAAAAGCAGTGCTTGAGACTGTGCTGCTGTTGTTTGGCTGCTGTGGAGGACACGTTATAGCAGTGGGTGCTATATCACAAAGCAGAGAGAGCCAAATCATGTGCACCTCAGAATATGGCAGAGCTTCAGGATCTTCTGGAAGTTATAAAGTCATGGAGGTTGTTGACGTGTGTTAAGCATTTGCTAATTACTTATGTAGGCTGCACCAGAAGACCCTCTAAACTATTGTGCAAAAATAAAGCACTGTATTAAATGATTGCCATTGTTAGATATTTAGTGTAACTCCATTTGTCTGAGTTAAGTTCCTAATGAAGTTGAGTGAAAAGAATAAGAGATGGGATTGGGGTATATGTAGCTCCATGCTCAAGCACTTGCCTTGCTTACTGGGAGCCTTGTCTTCCATTCCCAGGAGGGAACAAACCAAACCAAACCAATGAAATGAATAACCAGTGAACATTCTTAACATTACCACAAACAAAATTATACTTTAAACTGTTATTACACAATATTTTAAACATCAGAAATTTTTGTCTCATGTTATAATTTTTTTGTTTTTATTGAGCTCTATGTTTTTCTCTGCTCCCTTCCCTTCCTCCGCTCTCCTCCTCTATCCTCTTCCATGACTCCACACTCCCAATTTACTCAAAAGACCTTGTCTTTTTCTCCTTCTTGTATAGATTCATATATATATATATATATGTATATATATATATATATTAGGGTCCTCTTTGTTATCTAGATTCTCTGGGGTTGTGCACTGTAGGCTGGTCTTTGCTTTATGTCTAAAAGCCACTTATAAGTGAGGACATATTTTATTCGTCTTTCTGGGTCTGGGTTACCTCACCCAATATAGTTTATTCTAGATCCATCCATTTGCCTGAAAATTTCAAGATGTCATTATTTTTTTTAACACTGTGAGGTACTTCATTGTGTACATTTGTACCACATTTTCTCGATTCATTCTTCGGTTAAGGGGCATCTAGGTTCTTTCCAGGTTCTGGCTATTACGAATAATGTTGCTGTGAACATAGTTGAGCACATGTCATTGAGTTTCCTTTGGATCTATGCCCAAAAGTGGTATTGCTAGGTCTTGAGGTAGTTGTTTCCTAATTTTCTGAGAAATTGTCATACTGATTTTCAAAACAGCTGTACCAGTTTACAATACTACCGGCAATGGAGTAGTGTTCCCTTTACTCAACATCCTTTCCAACATAAGCTGTCATCAGTGTTTTTGATCTTGGCCATTATTACAGGTGTAAGATGGAATCTCAGAGTTGTTTTGATTTGCATTTCTCTGGTGGCTAAGGATGTTGAGCATTTTCTTAAATATCTTTCAGCCATTTGAGATACATCTGTTGAGAGTTCTGTGTTTAGGTCAGTTTTTAATGGATTATTTGTTCTTTTGATGTCTAGTTTCTTGAGTTCTTTGTATATTTTGGAGATCAACCCTCTGTCCAATGTGGAATTGGTGGATCTTTTCCCATTCTATAGGGTGTCACTTTGTCTTGTTGACCATGTCCTTTGGTTTACAGAAGCTTTTCAGTTTCAGGAGGTCCCATTTATTAATTGTTTCTCTCAGTGTTGGAGTTATATTTAGGAAGTGGTCTCCTGTGTCAGTGCATTCAAGTACACTTTTCACTTTCTTTTCTATGAGGTTCAGTATGGTTGGTTTTATGTTGAGATCTTTGATTTATTTGGACTTGAATTTTGTACATAGTGATAGATATGAATCTGTTTGTGTTCTTCTACATGTTGCTGTCCAATTATGCCAGCATCATTTTGTTGAATATGCTTTCTTTTTTCCATTTTATATTTTTTGGTTCTTTGTCAAAAATCAGGTGTTCTTAGGTGTGTGGATTGATATCTTAGTCTTGATTCAATTCCATTGGTCCTTCTGTCTGTTCTTATGCCATTACCAGGCTATTTTCATTACCATAGCTCTATAGTAAAGTTTAAAGTCAGGGATGGTGATGCCTCTAGAAGTTCCTTTATTATAGAGGATTGTTTTGATTATCTTGTTTTTTTTAATATAAAGTGCTTTTGAGGTCTGTAAAGAATTTTTCTGGGATTTTGATGAACATTGCATTGAATCTGTAAATTGCTTTTGGTAAGACTGCCATTTTTACTGTGTTAATTCTACCTACCCAAGAGCATGGGATATCTTTCCATGTTCTGGTATCTTATTCAATTTCTTTCTGCAAAGATTTAAAGTTCTTAATATGCAGGTCTTTGTTTGGTTAGAGTTATCCCAAGATATTTTATGCTATTTGTGGCTATTGTGAAGGGTGGTGTTTCTCCGATTTCTTTCTCAGCCCATTTATCATCTGTTTAAAGAGGGCTACTGATTTTTTGAGTTAATCTTGTATCCTCCTACATTACTGAAGGTGTTTATGAGTTGTAGAAGTCCCTAGTAGAATTTTTGAGGTCACTTATATATACTATTGTATAATCAGCAAATAGTAAGAGTTTGATTTCTTCTTTTCCAATTTGTATTCCCTTAATCTCCTTTTGTTGTCTTATTGCTCTAGCTAAAATCTCAAGTACTAAATTGAATAGATATGGAGAGAGTGGACAATCTTGTCTTGTTTTTGATTTCAGTGGGATCGCTTTGATTTTCTCTCAGTTCAGTGTGATGTTGGCTGTTGGCTTGCTGTATACTGCCTTTATTATGTTTAGGTATGTTCCTTGACTCCCTGCTCTCTCGAGGACTTTTTTTTATGAAGGGGTGTTGAAGTTTGTCAAAGGCTTCTCCACATCTAATGACATGATCATGTGCTTCTTTTTTTCTTTCACTTTGTTTATATGGTGGATTACATTGACAGATTTTCATATGTTGAACCATATCTGCATCTCTGGGATGAAGCCTCCTTGGTCACAGTGGATGATTTTTCTGATATGTTTTAAGATTTGATTTAACAGTATTTTATTGAGTATTTTTGTGTCAGTGTTCATGAGTGAGATTGGTCTGTAATTTTCTTTCTTAGTAGTGTCTTTGTGTGTTTGGATATCAGAGTAACTGTAGCCCCATCAAAAGAGTTTAGCAATATTTCTTCTGTTTCTATTGTGTGGAACAATTTGAGGAGTATTGGTATTAGTTCTTCTCTGAAAATTTTGTAGAATTCTGAGCTGAAACCATCTGATCCTGGGCTTTTTTTTTGGAGACTTTTGATGACTGTTTCTATTTCCTTAGCTGTTATAAGTCTATAAGTTTGCTTATTTGATCTTGATTTCATTTTGGTAAATGATATTTATCCAGAAAATTGTCCATTTCCTTTATGTTTCCCAATTTTGTGGAGTGCAGGTTTTTGAAGTATGACCTTATGGTTCTCTGGATTTCCTCTGTGTCTGTTGTTATGCCTCCCTTTTCATTTCTGATTTTAATTGGATGTTCTCTCTCTGCCTTTTGATTAGTCTGGATAAAGGTTTGTCTATTTTGTTGATTTTCTCAAAGAACGAACTTTGTCTCATTGATTCTTTTTATTGTTTTCTTTGTTTCTATTTTGTTGATTTTAGCTCTCAATTTGATGATTTCCTGCTGTCTAGTTCTCCTGGGTGAGTTTGCTTCTTTTTGTTCTAGAGTTTTCAGATGGTCTTTTAACTTGCTGTTGTGGGATTTTTCCAGCTTCTGTATGAAGGCACACTTAGTGCTATGAACTTTCTCTTAACAATGCTTTCATTGTGTCCCATAAATTTGGGTATGATGTATGGTCATTTTCATTGAATTGTAGGAAGTTTTTGATTTCTTTTTTTATTTCTTCCTTGACCCATTGGCGATTCAGTTGAGCATTGTTCATTTTCCATGTGTTTGTGGGCTTTCTGAAATTAGCGTGGCTATTGAATTCTAACTTTAAGTCATGGTGATCTGATAAGATACATGGAATTATTCCAATTATTTTTGTTTCTGTTGAGGTTTGCTTTGTTATTGAATATGTTACTGTCCAGTGGTGAGAGTGGGGTGTTGAAATCTCACACTATTAGTGTGTAGGACTTAACGTGTGATTTAAGCTTTAGTAATGTTTCTTTTACATATGAGGGTGCATTTGTATTTGGGGCATAGATGTTCAGTATTGAAATTTCCTCTTGATGGATTTTTCCTGTGACAAATCTAAAATATCCTTCTTTGTGGGTTAAGACAGGTCAGGGGAGCTGCAATCAGCACTGTCAGGACTGAAGTGTGTGGCTCTTCTGGGCATTACTATAGATTTCCTGCTGTGTTTTCCCTTCTTTACTACCAACTTTCTATGCTCTTTGTCCTTGCCTGTTGTGCTTCCTCAGTAAGTGGGATTTCTTGAAACCTTTGCTTGCCAAGATTCCAGATCCTCTTGGATGGTTTTATGTAACTTTTTCTCTTTCATTGACTTGAATTCTACTTCTAACATTCTCAGTGAAGCCTGTGGTAGTCTAATGTGATGGGTGAGACTTTTCTTCCTTGATCCATGGAGTCACTGAAGTAGAGTGAAGAACAGGGCCAGTGGTCATGGAGCTTGGCTGTGGGTGGAGAGAGCTCTTAGGAAGAGCAAGTCATGATAAGACACCTTTATTAATAATCCAGTTCATCCATACATACACTGAAATTCTTATCTGACAGAGTAGCGTTAGGACAAGAGCTTGAGTTCAAGAGTCAGGCGCAAATCTTGCTTACATTGAACATCAACTTCCCTCTCTCGGAGTCTCACTTTCCCTATATATAGAAAGGAGATGGTAATTATAGCCACTTGGTAAAGTTGCTGAGAAGAGGCTATAAAATACATAAAAGAGGGGCTGGAGAGATGGCTCAGTGCTTAAGAGCACTGGCTGCTCTTCCAGATCTCCCAAGCAATTCCCAGCAACCACTTGGTGACTCACAACCATCTCTAATGGCCATCTTCTAGCATGCAGGCATACATGCAGATAGAGTACACAGTGGAAATTACTGGGAAAGCCTTAGTTGAAACCATAATGCTGGAGTTCCTGATTGAGAGAGCCCTAGGCACAGTGTCTTTTCTATTGATGAGTTTTTGTTACGACTGCAGGGACTAAACTTTGCAGCTAACAATAGTGACCTCTGTTAGAAATTGTTTACTTTGTAACTGTTCTCAAGGGCATAATGTTTTTACTCAATTTCTTTTCTTCCTGTCAAGAGCAGCATGTTTTTGCTGTTTGCATTTTTCTCTAGACAAGGGAACAGTTTGGAGAACAGTTTAAGACAAACTTAGGCCTTATAACAAGAATACGCACCCTGGTGACATGTGAAAAAACACCGACTCTCTTTTCTATAGAGCACTGCCACTGAACCAAAGTATGATTTCATCAAAGTCCAATTTAGGGGAACCTATGAGTTTATTAGACCTACTTACAGAGCGTAGATGAGGGCATACTTATGGGGGCGTTCTCAAAGTGGCTTTACCACTGGAAGGTTTCACCCCAGCATGCTGATGACTCCCCCATAGCTGCAAAGATGGAGCCACCTCTCCAGTTAACTTCAGCAGCTCTCGACACCATAAGGCCATGTGCAGGTAAGCTTTGGGGTGCAGAAGGGAGTGCTGTAGTCTTGGCTGGGGGAGTGATGATTCTTCCAAGCCATCTCTCTATGAGGGAACATCAATAGTCAAGAACCTTGATATTAGGAGTTGTTTTTAGTAGTCACAGCTATGCCAGCGAAGGTGACAGCTATTATGCTCTGAGGGTAGCTGAAAAGTTTTTCCGCCCCAATAAGCCTTTCCGCCAATGCAGTAATCCTAATCAGATGAAATCAAACCGAATTAGAAAAAGCTCAGGGTTAATAGTTGTCACACTCCTGGGTGGCCTTCTAGGGTCCTGGAAGGAAGACAGGGAAACCATGGAGAGGGGAAAGGAAGACCAAGACGGAGAAGACCAGGGAGAGGGGGAAGGAGAACCAGAAAGACCACGTGTTCATTCTCTGGGGGACAGTTTAAATAACTTGTAGGGGTGGTCTTGGCCCTCTCTGGGGGGGTCACTGTTTGGCGGGCTTTCTCGGGGGTGGAGTCTGGACTGCGGCAACTCCCACGGGAGGGGGCCTGGAATGGAAAGTTCCACCCAAGCGTTTCAGACTCTCCGGAAACATGGATGCCAGGGGCTGGGCTGAAGCCTGGACCCAGAAAGTAGCTTTATGCAACAGGTCCAAAATGAGAGGGCAAGTGGGTTCTAGAACTAGCTTCATGGTAAGCCTAAACAAGTTACCAATATATTTTATCTCACAGAACAGTATTTTGAACATCTTATGTACCATTTATGGACTATCCTGTAAATCAGTCCTAAACTTGGTGACTTAAAACCACAGTTGTGGACTCCCCTGAGGACATGCCAGGACTCCCCCAGGATACACCAGGACTTCCCCAGGACATGCCAGGACTCCCATGAGAACACGCCAGGACACCCCCAGCACACACAAGGACTTCCCCAGGACATTCCTGGAACCTAATGAGATTCAGTCTCAAACTGAAAAGTTAAAAAAAAAGATAAAGGGGCCAGAGATATAGTTCAATTTCGAACACTTGCCTGGTGCTGACCCCCTCTCCACTGAGACAGATCTCATGTGTTCCAGGCTGGCCCGTGGAGTTAAGATTGTCTTGAACTTTTGATCTTCCTGACCCCTGGGATTACAGGTGTGCACCATCACTTCCTATTTATAGAATGCTGAGGCTGAGTCCAGGGCTAGGCCATGCACTCGATAAACTTAGCTACATCTCCAGAGTTTCTAAAGCATGCCCCCCGCCCCCCCATCATTTAAAAGCTTTCTTAAAGGGATAAATGCCCTGTGTGCTGCAGACGCTGCTCCTGCTGTGTTTACTTTCTCCTTCCTATCGCCATAAACCTGCAATTCTTCACATTCTTGTTTATTTCCCTCTAGATGTTTTAGTTGAAGAAGTAAAATGCTCAAAGATGCAGTTAAAAAAAAAAAACTTCACTCATTTTGCAGACCCTGGTCTCTAAGGATTTGTGCAGCGAGCTGCTCTCTGCTCACAGCTGAAGACCTGAACAATGATGAGGGACAACCATCCCTTTTAAATGGGGTGCAGATGTGTGGATTCAGGAGGGCCTTTGGCCCCGCTGTAACTCGGGGAGAGCTTTAGTATATTGAAATTTATGTAACCCAGGACCAATAGTTCATCTTCCTAGGAAGAATGCCCAGAAGACCTGGAGTGAGTACGGGCTTGCTTGTCTGCAGTTCAGTGACTCTGGTTCCGGCTCCAGCCGAGCCTGCACTGTCAGATCCTTTCCATCCCTCTTGGACTTGCTAGGTCAACTCTGTTCCAGGGCTGGAGCTGAAAGCCATTCTCTCCTCTTCTTTGCTTTAAAAGTCCCAAGGGAATTGTAAAACCAAAGAAATATCCATAGATGAAAGAAGCACTTTGCAAGACCTTGTTTAAAAATACTTTTTACTGTACTTTGGAGAAAATTCTCTTCTCCCTTACTGGTTTAAAGGTTTGAATAAGAATCTGAAAGCATATGAAATCTCTATGTGCTCATGAATACATACATGGTTTCTGAATCTTCACTAAGGATATCTCTTGTTGTGAACAATAGGTACACAATTATCCAGATAAAGTTAAAAGAAAAGACTTCAAACTAGTTGTGCAAGATTGCTGTCAAGGATCTCGTTTCTTAGACATCTAATGTATTTATCATTGTGATTGTAAAAGGACTGTTCTCATTTCTCTCTCTCTCTCCCTCCCTCATCCCCCTTCCCTCCTGGTTCCATCATTGATAACAGGGATCATCAGTTGTCAGTTTGGAGCCTTTTCCAGGTTTCAAAGTGGCCCGTTAATTCTCGACATTTATCCTACACAGTTCTCCCTCTAAGCCCACTGTAAAGTCTGTATGCTCCTAGGACAGAAGGACATTAAACCTCAGAAGCTCCCCTAAAGGTGTTCTCTGAGAAATCATTTCAGAGAGGTTACTTCATCCTGGTTGGAATGAATCTTGTGTGTCAGGTCTACAGATCTCAGAGCCTCTGGCTAGCAGCGTGAGGTTCAGAGTGGCAGTGGCAGCCGTACCGTTGGTGGCATGCAGTCTCCAGTGTTTCTGGCTGTTGCGCATGCCCTGACGCTAATTGTGTGGTGATCAAATCCCTCAGGCTTTCAGTACCAACCAAGACTGGGTCGAAGATGCAGAACAATGGGGAGGAATAGTGCCTGCAGGCTGGGTGCCGTGGCTCAGCTAGCTGTGCAGTCATCTTGGCAGTGACTTTGAACAGACTGTGCCTAGTTTATCCTCCTGCAGAAGTAAGCAAGGCCACTTTTCCTTCTGGTCCCCGTCACTGGTAATGTTTAGAGGTTAGTTCTATTAATTTTTTTGTTGTCTCCTTGCAAGCAACAGTCAGGTTTACTCATTTGAAACAGAAGATTCTTGTGTGGGTTGCTTCTGGTTGGCCATTAAAATGGCCAGACTTAAAAATTTGTATGGTTGAAAGATTTTGTTTGTGTAGCACACAGACACATGTGATTCCATTTTTCTTCTACTCTAAGTCCATTCTTTTCTCATGGCATTGTGGAAGATTTCACACAAACCTAGGTAGGTTTGCTATTATAATGGTGGCTTTAAAAATGATGGCTGCATGTTGGCTGGTGTACTAGGTACGGGGCATGTGGACCATTCACATAATTGTATCATGGTTCTGCATAGATTTTGGATTATTAACAGATTTTGAAAAAAGAAAACTTCCAGTGACCCCAACCCCCAGAAGGCTTCTGATCACACAGCTAGTGAGGGGCTGATTGGAGCCTGGCCCGAGGCTGTCTGAGTCAAAGTCAGTGTTCTTAATTTGGGATATTATTCCCAACCAAGTCTTTACAACTTTCACTGTCGAATCATTCCTTTCTGTCCTGTTGAAAGTCAGAAGGTCGTGTATTTATATGTAGTTGACCAGAGCTTTGTATATATTGTTCTAGGAATCCCTCACTCCAACCATCATATCCACAGCACTAGTATATTATTCAAAGCCATTCCTGTCTCTTCTTTTTAAAAGCTCACCCTTGTAACAGCAGTTGTTACAGATTCCTCTCGGTCTGACCTTACTCTTGCGGTCGCTGCTGATGGTGGACACCAGCTGCCACACTGTTGATCAGTGGTGAACATCTGGCTCAAGCTGGGCCTGGTGTGCCGTCTGCCTTGTGTGTTTTCATTTTGGAAGGAGGTGCTGAGAACAAGTCACGCGCTTCTCTCAGAGTCTTGCTATGTCCCGTCTCCCCCTTTCCCTGCCTGTACTTCTCAGAGGCAGACACACTCTGCTCTGTTTTTCTGTGCTCCTGTTTTGACTTAAGACAGGACAAAGTGATTTCTTTTGCTTTCAACGCAAAGAATATTAACTAAAGTAACAGTTTTAAGTATGTAAGTTGTTTATGGGAAGACTATTTGACAAATAAAAGTAGGAACTAGGAAGGCATCAGTGAAATGTCTGTCTCTCATCACCCAATCTTTCCTTTGTTCTTCCTTTCTCTTTCTTTCTTTTCTCCTTCTCTTCGTTTTATTACCATTATCATCATTATTAGTTATTATTGGTGTGTGAATGAGTGTGCACCTGTATGCACATGCATGTCATGTCACGATGTATGTGTGCAGGTCAGAGGATAACATTTGGGAGTCAGTTCTCTTCTACCTCGCTGGAGCAGAGTCTCTTGTTTCTGCAATGCTCCCTGCTCCAGTTTGGCTGACCCGCAAGCTTCTGGCCAGTTCTCGTATCCATACCTCCCATCCCGCTGTCGGCATGTGTCCTGCTTCATCTGGCCTTTTCCACGTGGGTTCCAGGGAGGAACTCATGCTTGCTCAAGGAGCACTTTCACGTGGTAAGCCATTTAGGTGTTACCCCATCACCCAACATTTTTCACAGCTTCTTTGAGATATACTTGACATATAGTAAAACTCACAGTTTAAAATTCTGCAATTCAGGGCATTTTAAAATATATTCACAACACTGTAAATTAGTAATAACTATCCAAATAAAATGTAGCATTCTCTCCCCTCCTATATCTTTAGTAGTCACTCTCCAGCTTTTGCTCTCTGTTTTGCTTTTGTCTATTGACAATACATTTTTATGATATATTGACCACACTCCCTTTCACGGGACTTATATGTTCCTTTCCTCATTGCTAAGACAAAATGCCTACGTGAACAACTGAAGGAAGACAAGGGCTATTTGCTCTCAGTGGAAGAGGGTGCTCAGCGGTCCTGTTGGGAAAGCAGGGCAGACAGATGTGAGGCTGCTGGTCACGACTTCTGCATTCAGGAAGCAGAAAGAGGTGAATGCTGGTGCTCAGCTTCCAGACCCGGGGCCACAGAATGGTGCCACCCATATGCAGGGCCAATCTTCCCACTCAGTTAAACCTCTCTGGGAGTGCCCTTACAGATGGCAAGAGGTTTGTCTTCCTGATGATTCTAAGTACCTTCAAGTAGACACTGATCACATGGGATGTGGTTCATTTTTTTTTATCTTGTTAATTCATTTACTCATGTTCTCTTTTTCTCTACACACACATACATATCTGCCTGCATATTCATTAAATGTTTACACATTAAGTGTTTAGACATTTTGGGGAAACAGTGGCTAAGCATCCTACCTATCAGAGAGAAGGGTCCTGGCCTTCAATTCTAATGCATTAATAAAACGGAAGACTTTGAATCCCTAGGCCACTGAGAACCAGTAGAGTCACGTTTCCCTAGTACAAATAAGTCCTGATCTGAAGAAGTTTCTACCTTGACTCTTCATGGTTTTTCTCATCACTGAAAATTGTACCAAGATGTCAGACAGGCACCCAGAAATGTAGCTTAGCACCGAGACATCAGACAGGCACCCAGAAATACGGCTTAGAGGCAGAATAGACCAAGGAAAAGAGGGAGTGTTAAGTGCAGAAAGGGTGTTTCTGATGATTGTTTAAAAGCTCCTCTCAGATTTTCTTTTTTCTTTCTTTTTTTTTTTTTTTTTTGGTTTTTCAAGACAGGGTTTCTCTGTAGCTTTGGAGCCTGTCCTGGAACTAGCTCTTGTAGACCAGGCTGGCCTCAAACTCAGAAAGATCTGCCTGCCTCTGCCTCCTGAGTGCTGGGATTAAAGGCGTGTGCCACCACCGCCTGGCCTCAGATTATCTTTTTAAATAATAGTGGCGTCAAATAACAACGAAGAGTTGACATTTTATAAATTCTATTATTAAATTTATTAAACATTACTAATTTTCTATATTTCTATATTCTCTGAAATAAATGAGTGTATACAGTCACATATCTTATATAATTATAGGGTTTTTAGTTATATTCACATATTCATAAGTTAAATTGATAGGATTTCTTCTTTGACTGGGAAAGAAATCTTGGCACACAGGCCTGTCAAATCGTAGACAGTTCAGTAGTGGTTGTGAGGCAAAAGATAAGCTGTTCTTTGTCTTGTAGTCCCACGTGGGGGGCACTGCTTATAGTTTACCTAAGCTTAATCAGTCACAGACACTGGCGTTCAGATCCTTGGGGCTGGACCTGCTTTCTGTGTTCATTGCGTTTCTTTATTTGCATTTTTATTAGCAAAATAGCTTTGGTTAAAGAAATAGTAAGGTTGAAGATGTTTCCTAAACATTTTTCATGTGTCTACAGATGCCCCAAGGGTCATGTCATACATAATTTTAGATTCTTATTCAGCAGGTGTGTGGCGGCTCCTCCTGGCTAGTGCTGCTGGTCCAAGGACACTGTGTGACGCGTGTCTTTTCTTTCCCTTCCCTGGGGTGGAATGGCCCAAGAAGCAGTGAGAAAGAAGCAGGTGGTCCTAAGGAGAATCGCTTCTCACTAAAGTTTTGAATAGAAGGGTTTGAGTTCAGCTAGGGCCCCCATTTGGCTTACGGTAGGCAGTATTATCTATCCAGGCAATTGAAATTAATTGAGAGAAACCTTTGTACCTTCTCTGAAATGCTTTGGTGGTTGCCATTTGTTAAAGGAACGTGCTGTGTGATGGCAAAGAGAAGATAACAGGAAAAAGGGGCAATAGAGACTTTTAGTTGCCACCTAAAAAGATTTGCTAAGCAGTTAAACTCAAGTACTGACTGAAGTACTGTCCTGCGACTTTGTGTGGCTCAGACTGTTAGTACTGTAGTTGTTAACACAGCAGCTTTTTAAAAAGCTATCAGCACTAGATTACACATTTGAGGTTCTTTCTTGAAAGTGACTAAAAAAGTTTCTAACTTTCTTTTCCTTCTTTTTTAAAATACAAAATGGATTTTCCCCCATATAACATATTCTGATTATGGCTTCCCCTCCTCCAGCTCCTCCCAGATCTTCCCCACCTCGTTACCCACTCGAATCCACACCCTTTATTTCTTTCTCTCTCTCATTAGAAAACAAATAGGCTTCTAAAAAATAAAAACAAGCAGGAAAAAGAGCCAAATAAAAGAGCACAAGAAATACACACACAGACACACACACACATAAACACACACACAGACACACACACAGACACATAAACACACACAGATATAGGCACATGTATACATATACACATTCTCACACATAGAAATCCCACATTAATACAAGATCAGAAAACATAACACATTGATAAAAGGCTATATGGCAAAAAAAAAAAATAGAGCCTAGACAAAGCATTCTGAGAGTTAGTTTTGTGTTGTTCTTTGCTGCTGTGCCCAGCTCCTTAAACTTCAGTTGGTTTTTAAACTTAGGTCAGGTTGGGAAGTGGTGACTGACAGTAGGGGATGCTATTGTCCTGTAGTTGCTTTTATATTATGGATAGTTTGAGAAAAATAGCTTAACTTTCAGACCAGGAATGGTTGGTATTCTTGAGAACCCCTTGCAGAACTACATGCCGGCCAGTTAATTGGAAATCAATTACATCCACTCTTTGAGCGGGTCTTAAAACAACTGTTTCCTGTTTTCCCTTAGTTAGGAAAATGCCAAAGTGCTTAGTGTATTCTTTCCACTGTTTGTTTGATGATTGAAGATTTATGTTCAGTAGGCCCATCTCTGTTTCTTGCTTAAATAGAGGGAGGAAAAAGAGAATTTCACATTCTGGGCCTCTAGCCATCACTATCTCAAAATAATGATACCATTCCTTACGTTCCAGACCCCGTGCTTCTTGTTTTATGGGAACCACTGTGCTTACTCAACAAGCATCTCATGTTGTCTTTGCGTGAACTCCACAAATTAGTTGAAATCATTGCCTTTTATTTATGGATGAAGCGTCAGTAGTTAGAGTGCTGTAGTGATTTGCTGAAAGCAAGATAGGATGTACTGAGTAGATAGATTTGGGAGTAAATATTCTGCTCTTCTTCACTGCTCCCAGAAGCCCAGATTAAGATTAGTGATTTTTCCCCCAGACCATATAACTAGTTGGACGCAAAGCTATAGTTGGAACACAAATTCTTGAATCCAAGCTCAATGTAATATTCCAGAAGCATGTCACCTTAGAGTATTGGTATGTAATAAAAACCAGAACTCCTTGCTTATGAAGGCAAACTTCCTTATGTATTCTGTCCTTTGTGTTATTAATCTTGGCAAAATGCCACGTATCCACCAAAGTGGGCTCTGCCGTCGCTAGTGACACTATATCTGTGTAAGAAGCCCAGGGTCCTGCTGCCTCTGAAAGTCACCAGTCAGCAGGACTCTGACTTCGTCCAGCTCCCTTTGCTGTCCCCTACACTAAGGAAGGGCCCGGGCCCGTGTGTTTGAATGTTCTTCCCTTCATACCCTTCTCAGGACACCGAGCCTTCCACCAGCACACGCACGTGTTTCTAGCTGGTCTGTTGTTTGTCTTTTTACACGCATGGCTTAGCCCAGGGAAGCTTTCTTTGGAGCCACAATGAGTGTTGTACATCCTGCACACAGGATTACAGAGAAAGGGAACAGAGAACCTGCCCTAAAAATGTGATTAGAGACAATGGGAAAATGATTAATAAGAAAATAAAGTCACAAGAGGAGTGGAGCAGGCTAAGTGGTCTGCAGAGAGATTCTGTTTTCTTTGAAAGAGTTATACTTAATCTTTGTCTGAGAAGGAGTATGGATTTATTAAAAAAAAAGAAGAAGGAGAAATTTCAAGACTTCTGGGTAAAAGCCAATTCATATTTTTATATAGCTTGGAGACAGTTTTGTAGCAGTGGGGCCTGAAACTGCTTCACAGTGCAAAAACTTTATCAGTTTTTGTTTTTTTCCCCACAGTGTGGAAAAGAGCTTAAGGTCACAAATTTTTAAAAAATCTGCCAGGAACTCATATTTTCCATGTTTGGGGATAAGACACAGATTCTAAACATCTGGCTAGTGCCTATTTAAATAATTGTGTGTTCCATGCACATCATACATATATAATTATATTTTCATTCTATTTACCTTTTTGTATTTTAGACATTCTGAAATCTGGATTAGATTCTGACTCCAGTAGCTATTGGAAGTTGGCCTTCTAAACATTGGCTCAGGCAAAGCGTGCGTCTTTCTTTCTCATTTTTCCACATAAACTCGTGTATGGTTTGGTTTCTTGCATTTTCATTGTTCTTTTTTCTTTATAAAAATGAGCTGAGGAAGGGAACTGATGGGAGCTGTGTAGAACAAAGTTCTGCCAGACGTTAGAGTTGGCTGGGAGAAGCCTCAAGTTTAGACTCTGGCCCGTATCCGCCCATGATGTGAGTGCAGTGTGATCCTCTAAGCCACCCCGATTTATCCTCCTGTGAAGTGGACAGAGGTTTGGCAGCGCCAGAGCTGTGCCGTCAGAGGAATGAGCTGGCAGGCGTGAGGAGAGAGAGGGACAGAGTGAACTAAGGCCTAGGACAGCACTGCTCCACTACCCACAGAGAGGACCGGAAGCCTGGCCTCCACCCCCTTGCAGCCTCGTGCTGACTGACTGGTGGCACAGTCTCTGACTCCTCTTTCCTTTTGGATCCCAGTGATTGTTATGTGCACCATGGGACAGTGCTGTCCCTTTCAGTATAGGGATTAACAAGGGTACTTGAGAGGTGTTTTGTGTGTGGATGCTTGAGACTGTTAAAGGAAGGGTAAGTCATTTTACTGATAATGTAACCATTCCTCCCACTCAGCACAGCCTCTGAGTGAACATATTAGCAGCTCATGGGATGCCGTTCCAGGGAAGCTACACTGGGAAACAGGCTTAAGTAGTCTGGTGAAAACACAAGGACACTTGATGTCTGGTAACTTGATAATGCAGTTTAGCTGGTGTTTTCCTTCAGGCTGTAATGTCATCAATATTGTGAGTTGAGAATTCCTTCCCACTCACGGCCTGTCGGGAGGAAATGGAGTCTCGCTGGCTCTTTCAAATAATACCATGACACAGTAACTGTGAGTAACGTTCCCACAATTACTCCCAATTAACAGTCGGCCAAACTGTGGCGTAGAGAAAGGGCCAGGTTAGGTTGGGGAAGTCATGGTGAATGGGAAAATCTCAGTCAATTTGTCTTCAATCCCATACCTTTCTCCCTTAAACTGTACTTGGACAGCATTAGACTGAGAAGAAAGGCGGAACTTCCCACCAGACATCACTCCTATGAGATTTTTATCTCACCACCCACTTTGTAGACCAGCTTCCTGTCTGAATACCAGGTGTCAGCATGCTCCTACCCCAGGGCCTACATATGTCCAGTGCCTTGGTCCTGGCCTCTACCTCAACAACAGGTGGTGTTTGACAGGATGTAGAGACCAGCCTTGCAGGCATATGGAGAGTATGGCCTAGTTCACACTTGCCACAGAAGGAACATTTTATCTGCACTCAATGACATAAGGTAGTCTTTCACCCCCCAATTTCCAGATGAGAAGTCAGACTCAGGCTAAGAAACGCATTCTTTATCACACACCTAGGATGTGATTTGGCCAGGATTGGAACATGCTCCAGAATTTAGGATGCTATTTACTACATTACCTTTCTCCTCTGTGTAAGTGGGTACCTGTGAAGCTCAGACGAGAGTGTCAGATTCCCTGATCTGGAGTTACAGACAGCTGTGAGCCGCTAGATGCGGGTGCTGGGAATGGAGCTTGTGTGCTCTGGAAGAGCAGTGTGTCTTCTCAGCCACTGAGTCTTTCCCTCCCTCCTTCCCTCCCTCCCTCCCTGCCTCCCTCCCTGCCTCCCTCCCTGCCTCCCTCCCTCCCTCCCTCCCTCCTTCCCTCCCTCCCTCCCTCCCTTCCTCCCTCCCTCCCTCTCTCCCTCCCTTCCTCCCTCCCTCCCTCTCTCCCTACTTTCTTTTCGTTTCTTTTGAGAGGAGGTCTCACTGTATAGCTCTGGTTGGTCTGGTACTTGCTACGTCTATAGACCAGACTGGCCTTGGACTCTCAGAGATCTCTATGCCTCTGCCTCCCAAATGCTGGGATTAAAGCCATGATCCCACCAGGACTGACTTTTCTTACATTTTTATATTATTATTGTTGAATTTATGGGATTATATTATGGGCAATTTTCTTTTGGACATTTATGAACAATAATTTTTCTAATTTTTATAGTTTTTTATTCCATATTGCCTTTGTGTAACAGAAATTTCTGATTTTAATATTGTCAAATTTACCCATCTTTTTCTGGTTATGTTCTTTTTTTTTCCTGTTAGTAGGATAGTATTTTTCTTATTTCTTACAATTAATGGATTCTTTTGATGTTTCTATGTTTATAACCACATAATTCAGTTAATAATGTTAGAGTTATTCTCTCTTTCAGTTTTTCTAATACTCAGTTTCTGGCCTTGCTGTTTTGCTTCAAGCCTTCAGGAGAATATTGTGTAAATGGTGCTGATGTAAATGATACTGACAGTGGGCATGACTTAATTTCATTTTAATGGGAATTCTTCTAATATTTATTTATTCCAGTTATACAGTGGACATACACTTTAGGAATGGTTCTCTTTATGCCTAGTTTGCTTAGATTTAAACAAACAAATATGAATGACTATATCTTGAGATGATGATGATGTATGTTTTCTTCTTTTCTCTGCCATTGTGGTGTTTTACATTAGAAGTTTGTCTGAGACTGAATTACTCTGTTATTTTTTTCTAGAAGTACAACTAGGTTATACATTCTAATTTCTTTTATAAGTCTGACTTATTTTTCTGAGCGATCCTCATAGTCTGGGTGTGAATTGGGCTCCCAGTCACTTTCTTCATGATGGAAGCTAGCTGTTGTGTCAAGCTAGTCCAGTCTCAGGAAATGAATCGAGAGGTGCTTGTTGGAAGGAGGGACTGCTTGTTCGTCCTGGCCACCCGGCTGGCTTACACCCGAAATAACCACACAGAAATTGTATTCATTAAAACACTGCTTGGCCCATTAGCTCTAACTTCTTATTGGCTAATTTTTACATCTTAATTTAACCCATTTCTATTAATCTGTGTATCGCCACGTGGCAATGGCTTACTGGGTAAAATTCCCAGCGTCTGTCTCCAGCAGATACATGGCGTCTCTCTGACTCTGCTTTCTTCCTCCCAGAATTCAGTTCTGTCTTCTCTGCCTACTTAAGTTCTGTCCTATCAGGCCAAGGCAGTTTTTTTTTTATTCATTAACCAATACAAGCAACACACAGAGGGGACTCCCACATCAGATTTTACAAAAGAGTATGTAAATTGGAATCATCTGGGCTTTCTTAAAGGTAAGGATTTTAACCATGGATCCTTTTCAATAGTGACAGAAATTGCCAGGCTCCCCTTTTCTTCTAGAATTGGATTGTGATGGATACTTTTTTAGTCATTTATCTCTTTCATTAAGATTTACAATTTTTTGGTTAAAGTTAAACTCATTTGCATGTAATCTTTAAATGTCCCCGTGTGTTGTGCTTTTTGACATGTTTATTAGATTTTTCAACAAACTAAAATCTTTGGGTTATCTCCATTGGGCCTTTGTCCATTTCCTGTTTTATCTTAACTCATCTATGAGGCTTTCATTATTAATATTGTATTTTCTTTTTTATTAATTTTTAAAAAAAATTTATTTTACATACCAACCCCAGTTTTCTCTCTCTTTTCTTCTTCCGTTCCCTTGCCCAACCTCCTTTCTACCCGCTATCCACTCTTCAGAAAGGGTAAACTTCCCATGGGAGTCAACAAAACATGGCATATTAAGTTGAGGTCGGACCAAGCTTCTCCCCTCTGCATCAAGGTCGGGTGAGGCATCCCGCCAAAGGGAATAGGCTTCAAACAGTCAGCTCATGCTCCTGAGACAGATCCTGGACCCAATGCTAGGGGGCCCTACAAACAGATTAAGCTACACAGCTGCCACCCACATGCAGAGAGCCTAGGTCAGTCCCATGTGGGACTGTCGGTCCTAACTGTGGGTCTAGAGTCTGTGAGCTCCCACAAGCTTGGCTCAGCTGTCTCTGTGGGTTTCTCCATCATGATCTTGAATCCCCTTGCTCATATAGTCCCCCCTCCTCTCTTCAGTTGAACTCTCAGAGATCAGCCCAGTGCTTGGCTGTGATCTCTGCATTTGCTTCCATCAGTTACTGGGTGAAGGTTCTATGATGACAATTAGGATAGTCACTCTGATTATAGGAGAAGGCACTCTCTCCACTATTGCTAGGAGTCTTATTTGGGGGTCATCCTTCTGGTTTCCTTGGAGCTTCTGGTGCACCAGGTTTCTCCCTAACCTCATAATGGCCCCCTCTATCAAGGTTTCTTCCATTGCTCTCCCTCTTCACACCTCCCCCAGCTCAGTCATTCTGAAACCTCATGTTCCCATCCCTTGTTCTCTCCCCTTCCCCATTTCCCTAGTTCACCTATTTCCCCTTCCCACAGAGATCCATGAGTCCCTTAGCTTGTTGCTTAGCTTCTCTGGGGCTATGGGTTGCATCCTGGTTATCCTTTGCTTTCCATTTAATATCCACTTAGAGTGAGTGCTAGTGTTACAGCTCTGGAGGAGGGAAGATATTCTGACTCCCTGGGAAGTCAGGCTATATACCTGAAGCTGCAAAGGGACAGCTCTGGAGGGAAAGGTATCCTGACTTTTGGGAAGTCGGTCTATACCTGAAACTGGGGTTTGGTGGGGGATGGTCTCCCTGCAGAATGTAGCAATCCTGCCTCTCTCCCAGGGAAAACCTGTTGTAGCTGAGCTCTGTTGTCCACACCTTGCTCCATTCAGGGGTCTCTCCAGAAGATATCTGCTTCTTCTCTCTGGCCCAAGATGTTGCTTCTTCTGCTTCACTCTTCAGAAACAGCAGTCTCCATCTTCCTTAGCGACGAGTTGCTACTTTTTCGGCCCTCGCTACAAGTTGTTACTTTTTTTCCTTCTCAGCTCCCCTAAGGGAATGTCTCAGCAAAGGTTCATTTTCTGTTCAGCCCCCTCCAAGGGAACATCTCAGCAGTGGTTCCTCTGCTCTATGCCAGTGAAAGAAGACCTTCATCCAAAACTCTTTTAAGAAAGAGATTTATTTGGGACGGAGGAGTCCAGGAGATTGCCTGCCTCTTCCAGGGTGCGAAAGGACAGTCAGTAACTGAACAGGCAGAGGGATTTATATAATAGGGTGAAGTTTTCCCAGGGAGAAGATTTTCTGCTCAGGGATTGGTTGGTTTAGTTGGACAGATGCAGAGTTAGTTCTGGTTTCAGTACCAAACTATGTTTCCTTCACTGTCCTTTTTAGTCCTTTGATTCTATTTTAAGGGGTAAAGTGTATTTCTTTCAGTGGCTCTGATTCTAGGCTAGGGTCAAAGTGTGCTTCTTGGCTCTGGTTTCAGGGTCAGGGTGTGTTTTTTAGATTCTGGATTCAGGGCTAAAGTGTTTCTTTCACTGACTCTGGCCAGGGTGTGTTTCTTTCCCTGGCTGTGGGTTCAGAGTCAGGTGCTGCTAGAGTTTGTGGTCAGGGATTGGTTGGTTTCCTGATCAGGGGTTGGTTGGTTTCATGTTCAGTTGGTCAGAGGCAAATGTGTGTTGCAAGGAGGGGCTGCTTGTTTGTCCCGGCTGCCTGGCTAGCTTACATCTGAAATAACCACACAGAAACTGTATTAATGAAAACACTGCTTGGCCATTAGCTCTAACTTCTTATTGGCTAACTCTTACATTTTAGTTTAACCCATTTTCATTAATCTGAGTATCACCATGTGGCATTGGCTTACCAGAGATTCTAACCAGTGTCCATCTCAGGCTGAGGATCCATGGCTTCTCTGACTTTGCCCTTCTTCCTCCCAGCATTCAATTCTGTTCCCCCCTACCTAAGTTCTGCCCTATCAAAAGGCCACGACAGTTTCTTTATTCATTAATCAATGAAAGCAACACATACACAGAAGTAACTCCTACACCAGATGTGCCTCTGGTTTCAGGGCCAAACTATTTCTTTCACTGGCCTTTTTTAGCCTTTTGGCTCTATTTTTCAGGACCAGGATGCATTTCTTTCACTGGCCCTGGTTTCAGAGCCAAAGTATATTTACTTGGCTCTGGTATCAGGGTCAATATGCATTTCTTTGGTTCAGGGTTCAGGGCTAAATGTTTCTTTCACAGGCTCTGATTTCAGAGTCAAGGAGTGTATATTTCACTAGCTCTGACTTCAGGGCCAGGGTGGGTTTCTTTGGCTGGCTCTTTTACCCTACAGTGAGTATATACCGTGTTTGTCTTTCTGGGTCTAGGTTATTTCACTCAGGATGATTTTTTTCTAGTTCCATCAATTTTCCTGAAAATATCATGATGTCATTATTATTTTAACTTATGAGTAATACTCCATTGTGTAAATATACCACATTTCTTTATTCATTCCTTGGTTGAGGGGCATCTAGGTTGTTTCCAGATTTTGGCTATTACCAATAATGTTGCTATGAACATGGGTGAGCAAGTGTCCTTGTGGTATGATTGAGCATCCTTTAGGTATATGCCCAAGAGTGGTATTGCTGGGTCTTGAGGTAGATTGATTTCCAGTTTTCTGAGAAACCACCAGAACTGATTTCCAAAGTGGCTATATTAGTTTGTACTCCCACCAACAATGGAGGAGTGTTCCCCTTACTCTACATCCTCTCCAACATAAGTTGTCATTAGTGTTTTTTATCATAGCCACTCTGACAGGTGTAACATGGTATCTCAGAGTTGTTTTGGTTTGCATTTCTCTGATGACTAAGGATGTTGAGCAATTCCTTAAATGTCTTTCAGCTATTTGAGCTTCTTCTGTTGAGAATTCTCTGTTTAGATCTATACCCCATTTTTAAATTAGATTATTTGTTCTTTTAATGTCTAGCTTCTTGAGTTCTTTGTATATTTTGGAGATCAGCCCTCTCTTCGATGTGGGGTTGGTGAAGATCTTTTCCTATTCTGTAGGCTGCTGTTTTGTCTTGTTGACTGTGTCCATTCCCTTCTCAGTTTCAGGAGGTCCCATTTATTGATTGTTGCTTTCAGTGTTTGTGCTACTGGTGTTATATTTAGTAAGTGGCATCCTGTGCCCGTGCATTCATTGAAGGCTACTTCCCACTTTCTCTTCTGTCAGGTTCAGTGTAACTGGATTTATGTTGAGGTCTTTGATCCACTTGGACTTGGGTTTTGTGTATGGTGATAAGATATGGATCTATTTACATTCTTCTGCATGTTGACATCCAGCTATGCTAGCACCATTTGTTGAAGATGCTTTCTTTTTTCCATTGCATAATTTTGGTTTCTTTGTAAAAAATCAGGTATTAATAGGTGTGTGGATTTATGTCAGGGTCTTCAATTTGATTCTATTGATCCACGTATCTGTTTTTATGCCAATACCAAGCTGTTTTTGTTACTATAGCTCTATAGTATAGCTTGAAGTTAGGGATGGTAATGCCTCTGGAAATTTCTTTATTGCAAAAGATTGTTTTTGCTATCCATGTTTTTTTTTTCAAATGAAGTAGAATTTTGAGGTCTGTGAGGTGTTGTGTAGGGATTTTGATGGGGATTGCATTGAATCTGTGGATTGCCATTTTTATTATGTTTGTCCTACCTATCCAGGAGCATGAGAGATCTTTCCATTTTCTGATATCGTCTTCAATGTCTTTCTTCAAAGACTTAAAGTTCTTGTCATACAGGTCTTTTACTTGTTTGATTATAGTTACCCCAAGATATTTTATATTATTTGTGGCTATTGTAAAGGGTGTTGTTTCTCTGATTTCTTTCTCAGTTCATTTATCATTCGAATGTAGGAGGGCTACTAAGTTTTTTGACTTAATCTTCTACCCTGCCGTGTTACCAAAGGTGTTTATCAGCTGTAGGAGTTCCCTGGTAGAATTTTTGGAATCACTTGTGTATGCTATCATATCATCTGCAAATGGCAAAAGTTTTACTTCTTTCATTCCAGTTTGTATCTACCTTGATCTCCTTTTGTTGTTTTATTGCTCTGGTTAGAACTTTGAGTACTATATTGAATAGATATGGAGAGAGTGGACAACCTTGTCTTGTTCCTGCTTTTAGTGGGATCGGTTTGTGTTTCTCTCCACTGAATTTGCTGTTGGTTGTCGACTTGCTATATTTTGTATTTATTATGTTTAGGCATGTTCCTTGTATCCCTGATCTCTCTAAGACCTTTATCATGAAGGGGTGTTGGATTTTGTCCAAGTTTTTTTCAGCATCTAATGAGATGATCATACAGTTTTTTTTTCAGTTTGTTTATATGGTGGATTAAATTGACAAATATCATATGTGGAGCCATACCTGCATCTCTGGGACAAAGCCTACTTGATCATGGTGAATTATTTGTTTTATGTGTTCTAGGATTTAGTTTGTCAGTATTTTATTGAGTATTTTTGCTTCCATGTTCATGAGGGAGATTGGTCTGTAATTCTTTCTTTGTTGCATCTTTGTGTAGTTTGGGTATCAGGGTAACTGTAACCTCATAAAAAGAGTTTGGCAATGTTCCTTCTGTTTCTATTGTGTGGAACAATTTGAGGAGTATTGGCATTAGCTCTTCTTTGAAATTATGGTAAAATTCTGCACTGAAACCATCTGGTCCTGGGCTGCCTTTTTTTTTTTCTTTTGGTTGGGAAACTTTTAATGACTGCTTCTATTTCTTTAGGTGTTCTCAATCTGTTTGAATTGTTCATCTGGTTTTGATTATATTTTGGTATTTGCTAACTGTCCATTTCTTTTAGATTTTCCAATTTGTGGAGTACAGGTTTTTGAAGTATGACCTAATGATTCTCTGAATTTCCTCAGTGTCTGTTATTATGTCCTCATTTTCATTTCTGATTTTGTTTGGATAGTCTCTCTCTGGCTTTTGGTTAGTTTTTATAAGGGTTTGCCTATCTTACTGATTTTCTCGAAGAACCAGCTCTTTATTTCATTCATTTTTTGTATTATTCTCTTTGTTTCTATTTTATTGATTTCAGTCCCAAGTTTGATTATTTTCTGTCCTCTACTCCTCCTGGGTGAATTTGCATCCTTTTTTTTTCTAGAACTTTCAGGTGTGCTGTTAAGTCACTATTGTGAGATTTCTCCAAATTCTTTATGCAGGCACTTAGTGCTATGAACTTTCCTCTTAGAACTGCTTTTATAGTGTCCCATACATTTGGGTATGTTGTGCAGTCATTTTCATTGAATTTTAGGAAATCTTTACTTTTTTTCTTGACCCAGTTGTGATTCAGTTGTACATTGCTCAGATTTCATGAGTTTTTAGGCTTTTTGTAATTTGTGCTGTTGTTGAATTCTAACTTGAAGCTGTGGTGATGTGATAATATGGGGGGGTATTTCAGTTTTTTTTGTATGGGTTGAGATTTGCTTTCTGACTGAGCATGTTGTCAATTCTAGACAAGGTTCCATGAGTTACTGAGAAGGTATATTTTTTTATGTTTGTGTCAAATGCTGTATAGATGTCTGTTAAGTTCATTTGAGTCATAATGTCTGTTAGTTCCCTTATTTTTCTGTTAATTTTCTGTCTGACCAATGTGTCCATTGGTGAGATTGGGGTGTTGAAGTCTCCTACTATTAATGTGTGGGGTTTAATGTGTGATTTAAGCTTTAGTAATTTTTTTTTACAGTTGTGGGTGATTGTATTTGAGGCATAAATATTCAGAATTGTGACTTCATCTTGATGGACTTTTTCTGTGATGAATATGAAATGTCCTTCTTCATTTCTTTTGATTAACTTTTGTTTGAAGTCTATTTTGTTAGATATTAGGATAGCTGCACCAGTTTGTGTCTAAGATCCATTTGATTGGAAAATCTTTTCCTAACCTTTTACTCTGAGGTAATAATGTCTGTCTTTGAAGTTGAGGTATATTTCTTATATGTATCAGAAAGATGGATTGTGCTTTTGTATACATTATGTTAACCTTTGTCTTTTTGTAGATAATTGAGTCCATTGATTTTAAGAGATATTAATGACCAGTGATTATTAATTCCTGTTATATTTTGGTTTTGTTGTTGTTGGTTTGTTGCTGGTGGTGGTAGTGTGTGTGTGTGTGTATTTCCCTCCTTTGGAATTTGCTGGTGTGAGATTATCTATTGTCTTTATTTTTGTGGGTGCAGCTAACTTCCTTGCATTGAAGTTTTCCTTCCAGTTCTTTATGTAGGGCTGAATTGGTAGATATTCATTTTTAAAATATGATTTTGTCATGGAATATCTTGTTTTCTTCTTCTATGGCGATTGAGAGTTTTGCTGGGTATAGTAGTCTGGGCTGGCATCTGTGGACTCTTAGTGTCTGCAAAATGTCTGTCCAGGACCTTCTAGGTTTCAGAGTCTCCATTGAGAAGTTGGGTATAATTCTGATAGGTCTTCCTTTATGTGTTACTTGGTCTTTTTTCCTTTGCAGCTCTTACTATTTTTTTCTTTATTTTGTATGTTTAGTGTTTTGATTATTATGTGGCGAGGGTGCTTTTTTTTGGTTCAATCTATTTGGTATTTTGGAAATTTCTTGTATCTTCATAGGCATGTCCTTCTTTAGGATGGGAAAGTTTTCATCTGTGATTTTGTTGAATATATTTTCTGTGCCTTTGAGATGGAGTTCTCCTTCTTCTATCCCTGTTATTCTTAGATTTGGTCTTTTCATGGTGTCCCAGATTTCCTGGATGTTTTTGGCTGAGAATTTGTTAGATTTAATGTTTTCTTTGACTGATGAATCTATTTCCTCATCATATCTTCTATGCCTGAGATTCTCTCTTCCATCTCTTCTGTTCTGTTGATTACGCTTTCATCTGTAGTTCCTGTTCATTTACCCAGATTTCCCATTTCCAGAATTCCCTAGGTTTGTGTCTTCTTTATTGCCTTTATTTTAATTTTCAAGCCTTGAACTTTTTGATTGTTTTTTCTTGGTTTTCTTGGCTTTCTTTAAGAGATTTATTGGTGCCTTCCATTTTTTTTGTTTGTCTTTCTTCACTTTCTTTAAGGAAAGTTTTCATTTTCTCTTTAAATGTCTCTGTCTTCTATATAAAGGTTTTTTAGGGTTGTTTTCTTCTGCTTCATTTCATTGGGATGTCAGGTCTTGCTGTTGTAGAAGCACTGGGTTCTGGTGGTGCCATATTGCTCTTTATGTTGTTGAGTGTGTTCTTACATTACCGTTTACCTATCTGCTTTTGGGATAATTATAGGTATGGGTATTGATTCTTGTGATGTCTTTGTTGGATGGGTCTTTTCTTCCTTTATTGTCTGTTTCCCTTGTCTTTTGGTCTGAATGACCAAGGATTCTGGTAATTGACTGGTTGTCGGGTTGAGTAAGGTTTAAGCTGAGGTTTGTGGGGGTTTGGGAGCCTAGATCCAGTATATCATCCAGTTCTTCTGGCTGGTATGAACTTTACTTATGCCTATGGGGTCTGTTCTTCCAGCTGGTGTGGGTTTTGCCTGTTCCTATGTATTCTGTTATTCCAGCTGGTGTAGGTTTTGCCTGTGCCTCTTCTTCCTACTACTGTGGGTGGCACTTGTACCTATAGGGTCTGCTAATGTTGCAGGAGAGGGTTGTTCTCGTGGAGGCTGCTCCTCTTCCAATTGGCGCAGGTCATGTTTGTTCCTCGAGACGCTGCTGACCTTGTGGGGGAATGGTTGGCCAGCGGGATGTTGGTGGGTTCAGCGGGTTTGGGCAGCAGAGTGGGTTTTATAGGTTACAGTGCCCAATGCGTGGCGGCAGTAGTGGAGTCGCCTGACCTCAATACTCTTACCTGTTGGCTGACTGTAATTCTGTATTTTTCATTACTATATAATTTTATTCTTTTTCAAATCTGCCAGTTCATTTTGGAGTATCACTCTTATATCTTTGGTTCTTTACTATTTCCTTTAAAAATATTTATTTGTATACTTACACATTTCAAAAACCTTCCCTGTTCTGTATATGAGTGTCAGTCATGAAATGTTTCTAGTGTCTCTGATACCTCACTCCAATTTCTTCATCTTGTGAAGCATTGTTGCCCCTGACAGGGGCTTTTGTCTCTGTTCTTCTGTACCCCAGATTTATGCTTTTCTTTTTCAGGGATCAGGGGTACTAAACTACCTGAGGCCATTCTACCCAGTGTGCAAACCTGGGCATGATGGGGAAGCAAGCATGCTGTCTGTCTCAGTTACCTTCTTTGGCTCAGCTCTTGCTTTGGCTCTTGCTCTCGACTTTATTGCGTGCATGTGAGTTTTCTCTCTCTCTGTCTCCCTTATTCTTCTTACCCATTCTTTCCCCCTCTTCTTTTGTCCTTAGAGGTTTCTCAATTTCTGTTGTTCTCATTTGTAAATGAGGTTGACTACCTAATTTTTAAGTTCCCTGAAACTCCTGGAAGATCCAATTCCAGGTAAGCAGGTGGGTTGCCCTCTTCAGAATGTAGGACATTGTTGTGGTGGTCTCTGAAGTGACCTTAGCCTATTCTGACTGGTGGGGTGTGTGCTCTGTGCCTGGCATATTGAGCTAAGCAGTAACTCACTTAATCACCATGAAGTGATTTTGTTTCATTGAAGTTAATACCTCCTATCTCTACTGTATCTCTCTTACAAACATAGAAACTGAGAGGCTATTTTTAGTGCAAAATTTCTTAGCAAGGGTGCTATTACATTTAAAATTGAAATTATCTTTCTTAAATATCTAACCTGAGATAAGGATATCCAATGAATTTACAAAACTGATTGAGCTATTATTAATTTTATTTTTCATTACAATGTCTGTGTACGTGGTGTGTGCAGGGGCATACACACTACAGTATACCTTTGGAGGCCAGAGGACAGCTTTGTGAATTTCATTTTCACCTTCTACCCTTATATGAGTTTCTGGGCTCAAGCTCAAGTTTCCAGGCTTAGGAGGCAAGAGTATGACTGAGCCATTTTGCTGGCTCAAGCTGAGTTTCTTAAAGATTGAGTAATTAGAGATAAAAAGGAAGAGATAGAGTTGAGGGTAGGGGAGAAAGTGATATCAAAGGAGATGTCTTCCTAGTCCCTGTGTCCAAGGATATGAACCTGAAAGATGATCAAGACTTACCAGGTGTATATTTTGTGCAGAGAACAAGTTATGAATGCTTAAGTCTGAACATATTAACATTAAAATAGAGCAAAAACTAAATGCAGACATAGATTTGTGACATTTAGGAAATGAAATTTAGGTTGACTATCACATTGTATTTGCCCGTTTTGTGACTAACAGACTAATGGAAAAGTGTTTCCTAATATCATGTAAACTATAAGCTTCCTTTTAGCTACCTTTCTACAAGATATAGCTTGGATAGGATGGCTGATGCTGAATTGTGAGAACTTCTCCAGCCCACTGGTCTGCTGTAACCACCCCACTCCGTTCTTTGCATGTTCTGAAGGACTTGTTCCACTTCCAAGCCCACGTGCAATAATGGTTCGAGCAGGGATGCGGAGGTCAGAGCAGCTAGATTAGCGTCTGGCTATGCCCCTTGTCAAGCTGAACGAGCTGGAACAACTTGCTTAATTTGTGTCTACATTCTCATACTGCACGTGGAGATCGTAACAGTGTGTACCCTCTTTGGGCTGTTAGGAAAGTTGGCTAGAGCCTGGAGCCATATGTGGCCGATGTAAGTCCTGTTCAGGTTTTCACTGTGATTGTCCCTCAGTAGGTTTGCTTTCTCTTTTACTCTGAACTTTTCCATGGGCTCTTCAGCTTGCAACTTTATGCTATGGGCAGACTCTCATTTTTCCTTGAAGACACTACTCATTGGTGGGATCTACATAGCCCTTTCCTAGGAGACAGCTTCTCTGTGTGTCTTGCTAGCTAGCTATGACTTTCTGTCATGACTCTCATGACACAGTGTCTCTTTTGTGGCTTTTCTTCTTTCCCTGTGGACAGGAGCTATGAACATGAGTTACTTTCTTTTCCTCTTGTTTTATGCTTTATGAGTCTGAGACATAGAAGATAAATGTATACTGAATGGATAAATGGCCCTCCTCTTCTTCCCTTATACTGTGCACCTGTGTTATTCCACCCAGGAAGAAGATAGGCATTAGACTGAGCCCTACTGTTTAGATATGAAAGCAGAGGACCGGGGTGATAGACAATGTGTCCACCCAGGGATGGTTCCCTTCCTGTTATCTTGCCAGTGTTGGCGCGTGTGATCAGAGCATTGCTGCGAATTTGTTTTGGAACCTCCTTCTGGCTTGTTTATGAGTCTGTAACACACACACACACACACACACACACACACACACAGAACAAACATGATCTTTGGTCGCTCTCAGGAAAGCCAGTTTCTATTCTCATTTGTCTCCAAATTAACTTGCATCAGCTCGGAAACCCACAGCACGGTCAAAGGACAAAGAAGTGCTAGGGAAAAGCACATTCGAGTAGCCAGAAGACCGTCGCCAAAGCACACCCCACAGCAGGCCCAAAGTTGCTCCAGTGCAATGTTTGATTGGTTTAGACGTGGGGTCTTGGTGGAAAAAAATCATATGGCCCTGTGCTGTTAGTTTATACTTTCTGCGACAGCTTTATTGAGGTAAAAATGATTTATCTAACAGTTTACGCCCCGTGAGTACAAATTGTCAGTTCTCATATATTCCCAGAGCTCTGCAGCTAACTCCACCACCTAGCTTGAGACTGTGTTTATCACACTGGAAGAAACATCGTAGTGGTCCGTAGTTATACTGTCTTCATTTTCTGCAATCAATCTGCCATGAATTTGCTTATCTGGATATTGTGTAAGTGAAATCGCCCTGTCTGTGGTCTTTGTAACTGACTTCTTTTATGCTGACATAATTTTTTCAGGGCCATCCTTTAGTTATAGCACCCCATTTTCTATCTAAATAATATTTAATTGACAGGATGTATCACATATGTGCACTCATTAGTCAATAGACACATGGATTATTTGTACCTTTTGGTCAATGTTAACAATGCTGCTATAAATACCTGTATATAAACAAGCTGATTAAATAGATAAATAAAATTTAGTATATCTCTATAATGGTATAAAATTCAGTTATAGGAAGCAATGGGATTTTGATACTTGCTAAAACAAGTACTAAACTCTGAATGCATATGAAACCAAAGAAGCCACTGATAAGAAATATCTTTCATAGGCAAAGTTTTAGAGACAGAAAGATTATTGGCTCCCAGGACTTTGTCTTGGGAAGGAAATAGGAAGTAGATTGCTAAAAGGTACAGCATTCCTTTCTGTGCTGATAAACATGATAAAAACGGTGTTGATGGTTACACAGCTTTGTGAATAAAAGACCCTGAAATTTACATTCATAAGATTGTGTTGTATCATGAAATAATCAGTAATCTATGTCAATGTGTAGCATTCACTATCCCATGAGGCACTGTGGCACACAGCTAAGAAAAACACCCCTCAGGGAACTTCTCATTCCCGAGTGTGCAGACCAAGTGAGTAATTCTAGAGCGGAATCCAGCAGTGTGCAACACTGGGCTAGTTTCTGGGTGAAGCCACGTTCAGAAAGATCTCAGCACCTCCGGGTATCAGCCACAGGACTTCAGGCAGATTTCAAATGTTGACTGTTCCAATATTTATATAGCTCAGACACAGTATTATCTGTGCCTCACAACACCATGAGTCCGTGTTGGCGGGAGCCCTGTCTGACGTCCAGCTTGATTCCTCCGCTTACTGTTGCGGTCTGGTTCACAGGCAGGATTATGTGTCCATGAATGAATGAATAACTGCTATTTTTGAAGTTTCTTGGTATGTCCCTGGGCAAAAACCGTCTTCAGGTTTGTGGCTGCCTCCTCTGAGCAGTCTGAGGTTGGTCTGGAAAGGAAAACATGAATTCACCAGCTGACTTCATTCAAGGGTTTTTTTTTTTTTTTTTTTTTTTTTTTTTTTTTTTTTTTTGCCAATGTTAACCACTTTCTCTGGTGCTCTCCACTGTGGTGGCAGGAAACAATGTTTTGGGTACTCTATAGATCCTCTCTGGTAAGATAGCCAAAAATTGTGGGTGGGTCAGAGACAGAGTGGGAAACAAAAGGCTATTGAACTAAGCCTTGATTGACTTCTCCTTCTTTCTTTCATTTTTTTTTTTTTTTGCATTGATCCAGCTTCAGTGCTCTGAATTGTGTGTAGCTTATGGGTGTTGGTGTAATGAGAATTTTTTCCTTTTTTTTTTCTTTTGTGAAGGTATTCTATGTTGATTAAGTTCTTTTTGTTGACTATCCTTTGCTTGCACTGGACTTTTCTTTCTGTTGATTTTTTGCTTCGTTTTTTTTTTCATTTCCCATGCTGTTCAGTTATTGGATGCCAGAAGAACCAAGGTTTGTTCACTCTTTGCAGCTTGTTTGTTTTGCGCTGCATAGCTTCACCTCCTTGTGTGTTTGAATGTGTTGTCTGTGTCTCCATTTATTCCCTTTTGCTTGCAGAGGCAGTAATCCTGTTTACTAAACCTGTTCGCAGCTTTATTTGTAAAAAATAAAGTCTTTGTTTGCGTCTACCTGTATTGGATCCTATTATTTTCATTTTTAAATGGATATTCATTTATCATGGAAAATGATGGATTGAGAACATCTTAGAAAACAAGGAATACTGAGTCTGGAGTGTTGTGGGCCCAAGAAGATGTGTTTCATGAAAATCTCCCCCTAACCCTCGCCCTTCCTAATTTAAACACCGTAGATGTATAATTTCCCACGTGGTCAACACTAATATACCGTTTCTGTGTGTGTGTACATTTCTCTTCTCCTAAGACATTCAGAAAACATCACTGAATTAATTACCCTCTCCATGTGCTGTCCCATGCTTCTGAAGTCACCGTGGAGGACTTCATAGCTGACCCCTGGACCTCATGATTAACATTCCATCTTCATGGTGTGGTAGTGGCGGATAGCACATGACCTGTTTATTGACTTTCCCCCTTTCTCCTCTCCTGCTCCATCCTTCTCCTGTAGCACCTGCAGTTGACCATCCAGGCCCTTCAGGATGAGCTGCGGACCCAGAGAGACCTCAACCACCTCCTGCAGCAAGAGAGCGGCAACCGAGGAGCGGAGCACTTCACCATCGAGCTGACCGAGGAGAACTTCCGCAGGCTCCAAGCTGAGCACGACAGACAGGCCAAGGAGCTGTTCCTTCTGCGGAAGACATTGGAGGAAATGGAATTGAGAATTGAAACACAGAAACAGACTCTTAATGCCCGAGATGAGTCCATTAAAAAGCTCCTGGAGATGCTGCAGAGTAAAGGGTTACCATCCAAAAGCCTAGAGGATGACAGTGAGCGCACACGGCGGATGGCAGAGGCCGAGTCTCAGGTCAGCCACTTGGAAGTGATTTTAGATCAGAAGGAGAAGGAAAACATCCACCTGAGAGAGGTAAGGGCATCCATCAGCTCCCCCAGAGCCTCGCTTTCGGTACTAAATCTGTTATTAAGCTGTTTCATCAGTTGGAAAACGCCTGTAGCCTCAACCTCATGCCCCTGTCATCGGCTCCCTGCTCTGCTCTGCCCATGGCTGTTAAAGTAGAATTCACTGTGCACTTCCTTCTGCACTTCTCGCGTGCATCTGGTTGCCAGTCAAACTTGTGCAGCACTCAGTAACTCTAAGTTGCTTTATGGTCACTTTTCCACAGGTGGCTATAGTTTTGGGAGCTTGTTGGTCAAATACCTCTCTAAAGAAACAAACCAAATAGGTGATTAGCCACCCAATGAACCCAGGCATTTTCATCATTTCTGAATCGGGGACAGAGTTTATGGAAAGCAAAACACGCGTGTGCTTTTGAGAAGCATGGTAAAATGTACGGAGTGACTCTGACCATTTAGGTTTAAGATAATCCTCGTCTGCGTTTACATTTGTCTAGAACAGACTGTTCCAGGGTTTCTGAGTATGTGTTCCATCCTCAGTGTATTAAATCATTTGAAGTCATCCGGAGGCAGTTTCTCTGGCTGGCCACCACCACTGAATGTCGAGATGCTCAGATATCTGAGAATTTATGGTTAGTTAAAGCTTAGAAAAAAATGTGGGTGTCAGCCAGGGTTTGAAATTGTTAGCACAGTTTCCTTGCTACTGTGGTAGAGATGGATCTAAAAGTATCATGTAGGCCAAACTGCTAAAGGGAGACACATACCACATAGCAAATTGCAGGCCTTAGATATGTTTTCAAAACACATATTTGTGTTTTGATATTTGACAGTGCTAAATACTAATTCCACAATAGCCTAGATTTCTTGGTATTGAATACCTGTTTAGATGGGAAGCTGCCTTGAGAGTCCCTTGTTTGCTGTTAAGAAAGCGTGGCTTCCTTGCTGAGATTTGCTAAGATACCAATGCTCCCATAAGGTTTCTCTAATATTGTGTGTATGTGCTTGGAATATTATTTTAGCAGACTTTGGTATTTTCAAATCTAATGCCCTTTACTTCTAATCTCACTTGTTTTATTTTCATGAGGTTTTAGCTGCATATTTTGGAAATCACATGGCTTGGTTTTATATTAAGATACTTAAAGAGGTGTTTTCTTGGCCTGCTCTATCCATTTGAATTCCAAGAGTGTGAACGTGGTGGGCAGATTTCTAAAATGATCTCTAGTGGTCCTTACAACTTGGAATTCACTCCCTAGTGTAATTACTTTCTCTTGAGGACTGGGTAATTGTAGAGACTTGCATCTAAAAGAAATAGTACGGCAGAAGCAATGGATACTGATGCCATGTCCAAGTGATGTTACAGAAGTCTGAAACTTCTGCCTTGTTGCCTTCATAGTGTTTTGGTAAAGCAAGCTGCTGTGTAGAAAGGTTGGATGGTAAGAACAGGAGGGCAACCTTCAGCCAGCATCCAGTGAGGCGAGGAGGTTTGCAGCATGTAAGCCAGCAATGAAACCTGCCGGCAGCCACAGCTTAGCATCAGATGAGGTAACGAGTGCAGGCGACGCCGGAGCTGCAGTCTTGGGAGACATAGGGAAGCAAAGGACCCAGCTAAGCTGGGCTTGGTCCCTTGACCCATGGTGGGGGAGGTAATGAGCATGTGTTTTTTTGAGCTGATTAATTTGGGGGTCATGTGTTGTGCAACAGTGTGTGACTAATACACAGAGCAGCAATTCTCCCGCCCCCCGCCACTCCATTCCTCCTTTGTGATTCTCCAGTCTAGTCTAAAGAAGAAGAACAACAAACATCATGGCATGCATGGAGACCGTTAGATTTTGAAATGTTACTTGTGCTGTCTCAGAATTGTGGTAGTAGAGCATCTCTATTGTTAGGAAAAGCTGCTGCTTTAGTTTGGGACCAAGGGATGCTGTTATATATGTAGCTAGAGTGGGATGCCAGAGAAACCACCAGTTTAAGCGCACACATATACAGCCTCTCCATGCTGGGTTCTTGTGGTCAGGGTGGAGTCACTGCTTTTCTGCTTTAGATTTTGCCTCTAAGTAACACTTACTTGATGCTGTCTTGGTTCATTTGTGTGGTCATTTCCATTTAAAAGAATAGAAACACAATTCATATTTTTTCTGAAATGGATTGGTTCTCACAGAGGTCTTCTGTGGGTGCAGATTATTAGACCCTTGACATCACTTTGAGAGGTGTTACAAAAAGGGCAGCCTGCACACTCAACTAGTTTTATTGGTCATCAAACCAGCCAGCTGACTGTCCTAATCTTGGCTCATTAAGAACAGATAATATGTAAAAAGTATGCCTATGTTAAAAGTACACATCTTAAATTTGAATGCAGTGAACATAGTTTAGAGGTTTAAAAGACCTTCTTTCCAGGAGGGAGACCATGAAAAAGGAAATCAGGACCGCGAGGGGTGCGTTCGCCCTCTGATACAAGGGGACTGATCGAATGAGAGCTCACCAAGGCCAGCTGGACTGGGACTGAATGAGCATGTGATCAAACCGGAGTCTCTGAATGTGGCTGACATGGGGGCTGACTGAGAAGCCATAGACAATGACACTGGGTCTTGTTTTGTCTGCATGTACTGGCTTTTTGGGATCCTAGACTGGTTGGATGCTCACCTTCCTAGAGGGAGAGGGGAGGAACTTGAACTTCCCACAGGGCAGGAAACCCTGACTGCTCTTAGGACTGGAGAGAGAGGAGGAGAGGGAGTGGGGGGGGAGGAGGAGAGGGAGTGGGGGGAATGGAAGGGTATGGGGAGGAGGGGAGGAAGTGGAAATTTTTATAAACAAATAAATAAATAAATTTGAAAAAAAACCGACCTTCTTTCCTAAGAGAGGACTGTAGTAGCTTGTGAGGTCCTTGTTTAAATTTTTAGGAATTTGGGGAGTCTGCTCTTAAGTCATTGGTCACTTGAAATTGGTCATGGTTGGGCTAGTTCCACCTCAGAAATGGATGCATGCATCCTTAGTCGATCACACGGAACTGTTACTCCTGTCTTCCAAGTGAACTGTTGCCTCCTCTGCTGAATGCACTGATGAAGCAGGCTGGCCTGTGAAGAGATCAGTGTGGGAATCAGCTGAGTGGAACCTCCAGCCAGCATATGGTGAGGCCTAGCAGTCCTCCTCCCATTCTCAAGAGCCATTCCCAAAGCTCGCTCACCAGCATCCTGCTGAGTAAAGCGCAGGAAATACTTACTAACGATGTCAGCAAGAAGGGGCATTTCAGAGTCGGAATGTTAAACACTGAAAGAACTCTGACTTTAACGTCATTAACGATTCACAATTCAAAAGTTTCCAGCAGTATCTGAGTGGTTGGCATTGTGTAGATGCTGTGTGCTAAGTGCCTGAAGTGTGGAGACTCCTCGTTCATTTGGCCGTTCGCTTATTTATTAGTTAGGGGGAATCATTTATTTGTGTGTTTGGAACAGGGTCTAGTTAGTTCTCCAGATCGGCTTTGAATTTGCTAGATAGCCTAGGCGGGCCTCACGCTTGTCACCTTCCCTCCTTAGCCTCTGGAGTCCTGCATTATAGGTGTGTGCTCCTCATTGCATACGGTTTTATTGAGTATCTACTTGAAAGTGTGGGATGGTAGCTGATAGCTTGACTTAATTTCTATTGTGAGAAATAGGTGGGCACATAAAGGAGTGTTATGAAAGCGGGAGGGAGGCATAAAGCCCAGGTGAGGCTAATTTCCAGCTTGGTGGTTAGGAAAGGTGCCTTGCTGGGGCCTCTCTATGACAGTGATCTGAGCCCAGTGACCAAAGGAGCCGGCTGGGGAAGGACCTCAGAAGACGGTTTTTCTCACCTTCTAGGAGGTAGGCGCTACTATTTGTCCTCCTTGCCTGGGGGACCCAAAGGACAAAGGACATCAAGAAGCTTGCTGATGTTGCATGGGCAGCAAATGATAGAGATGTTTTTTGAACCGTGTTGACTTAGTCTCAGCATTTAGTTCACTACGTCCCTTTCCTAGGAACATCTTTGCTGGAGTGTTCTGGACAGAACAGGCATTTTGTGAGAAAATAAAAAGGGTCACTTCTAGACAGAGGACTTAGGAAAGGCGGAAATCTCAAAATATGTGACTCACTTTTACTGTACTGGCGTTCTTTGTAAGGCGTTTTGGAAAAATGGTAATGCTAGAAAATCATGTTTCTGACCCATAAAACATTCAACACACAAATAGTTGTTTCCCAACCAAAAGTCTGGGTCATTTCCTTCATTAATTATCCTTTAAGGCCGATTTCATTGTGAGCTGTTTCCATGTTCTCCACTGCGGCTTAAAATGCGCTTCTGTCACAGTGTTTTCAATGTTAGTAGAACAATATGTCTGACAGCTTTTGTTATTAAACTAGTAAGAATAACTCAGCATGAAAATAGAAACTGCCTGACCTCTGCTAATTAAAATGAATTTAAACCAGGATTTAAAGTGTTCTTGAGGTTTTAACTTTTGTGTGTTCTTGATTTCTTTTTCATTACGTGCAGTTGAGCCAGGTCGGAGCTGTGGTACCATGCTGGCGGAGTGGAGTGCTAGCGGCTTCATGATTCATATTCAGGCAGAGGTTGGACCTCACAGATCTCCCATCCCCAGACCTCTTACAGCCCATTGTTTCAGGCGCTCTGGAGTTGGCAGGAATTGCACACGAGGCAGAGTGGCTTACTTTAGTGTCCTCTTGTTTTCCTGTGATCTGGAACAGGCTGAGAGTCAAACCACTCCTCATGTAGCAGGAGACAGCAGCAACAGCAGTAACAACAACAAAATGAATGTGATGACTTCCGCTTATGTGAGACAGTAAAGTCAGTGCCAGGAGCTACGGCTGACATGTGAGGTGAGACTCAGTATCACTCACCACGTCATCCATGCTTTTCCACACAGGTTGATTAGATAAGACGGGGTTTGATGACTTCCCTTGTACTCTAGCTTTTTCTGAAAACATACTGTTCTGTGTAAACTATCCAAAATACTATTGATCTCACTGAAGAGAGAAAATACATAATGCACTCTTCTCACATTTGTTAGACTTATACTGAAGGAGTCTTAGAGCAGAACCAGAGGTCTTTGTGCACTTGCCATACTCTCAGGCGCTGGGTGCAAAGGGTTTATCTTGTGCTGCTATGGTTATTGATGTTTTATGCTAATTTCTTGGGGTCAGCTAGCTTTTCTTCAGTAGTAGAACTGAAGCAAAAGAACCCTCAAGCCACTGGGGCTAGGGCTTCTAACAGCCCAGGGCCAGCAAAATCCAGGACACAGGGTCTGAGTTCGTCTTCTGTGCTATGAGGAGGCAGTGAGAAGTAGATAATGTGAATTCCTGATCAATGTGTTTATCTATCCAGAATGTTCTGAGGCTAATGGAAGATCCACCAAGGTTGTCACCTTGAGCTTTATGTCTTTGATGACGGATCAAACCTCCTTTATCAGATTTCTGTTCAGATTTCTACATGATGCTTCAGTCAGCCCCTGCCCCATCAAAACCACGTGGCCTCGTTTTCTTTAACATGCCTGTCCTTAGTTCTGCTGACTGCACTACAATTTTGCTGATGTAGGCATATCTAATTCTGACTCTACAGATTCAGTCATTCTATTTCTATTCACAAGGCTTATCACAGAAAATATTCTGAACACACAGACTTAGCATTTTTATGTTTATTTTTATAAAATTTCTTTCCCCCACATATTATAAAAATGAACCATTATTCCCATTTTAATATAATGCCTTAAAAAAGAACCCGATCAGTACTCTATGAGTATTCTCATATCCCAAATATTTGCCTGTAGATGTTCAGCAAATATTTTAATTAGTGGAAATTATTTAAAACACTTAGAGAATTTTTCAGTAGTTTATTTTGGGTACATAAATGAATCTAGGCATGCAAGATACTATGAGAGTATCTGGGGCAGGGCAATAACGCAAGCTCAAGCAAGTGCATGCAAACTCACAATGCATAACTGCCAAAACAACCTGTCAGTGAACCAAAAGCACAGTAGCTAATGACGCACACTCCTAGCCAATCACAGCACGCCAGCAATGACCACCAGTTTCAAAAGGGCTAACCAAAAACGTTTCTGCAGCAGCTTAATTTCCCTAATTCCATAAAGACCCTGACCCTTTTACAATAAAGAGCCTTTACATTGGAATGGAAAAAAACCTTTATTTTCAGAGTCTGTGCATTGCCTCCGCGTCTTCTCACCTCTTGCCCCCAGGAAATGGGGATTGCACAACAGGCAGCAGCAACAGGCCCACAACAACTACCAGTATCCATGTCAGCTTTGGGATTAAAAAATAGATCACATGCACTAATGCTTCCTTTGTGTGCCCTGTGCTATGTTGCATTGTTACCACCCTTGTTATACAGAGTGAGTAGTGAGTCCCCAGACGACATACAACAATGTTGGAGCTGTGACAGCTCAGTCTGGCTCAAACCTTGTACCACTGCTTGGGGTGTTCCCCAGGAGGACATTGAGTAACAGTTAAATGCTGTTAAAGGGAGTGGAGCTGGTGACTGGCTTCACACGTCACTGCACTGGGGAAACTGGGGTCTTCTCTTGGGGTCCATAGTCTCATTGATAAAATAATTTAAGAACTGACTCACAAGGAAGCTCAAAGACAGTTTTATTATTTATTTATTTTTTATCGTTTTTATTGAGCTATATGTTTTTCTTCACTTCCCTCCCTTCCTTTCCCTTCCCCTTCTACCCTCTCCCATAGTCCCCATGTTCCAAATTTACTTAGGAGATCTTGTCTTTTTCTACTTCCCATGTAGATTAAATACATGTATGTCTCTCTTAGGGTCCTCTTTGTTGTCTAGGTTCTCTGGGATTGTGATTTGTAGGCTGTATTTTCTTTGCTTTATGTCTAAAAACCACTTATGAGTGAGTACATATGATATTTGCCTTTCTGGGTCTGGGTTACCTCATTCAATATGATGTTTTCTAAATGCATCCATTTGCCTGCAAATTTCAAGATATCATTAATTTTTCTGCTGTGTAGTACTTCATTGTGTAAATGTACCACATTTTCCTTATCCATTCTTCGATCGGGGAACATTTAGGTTGTTTCCAGATTCTGGCTATGACAAACAATGCCTCTATGAACATAGATGAGCACATTTCCTTGTGGTGATTAAGCATCCTTTGGGTATATACCCAAAAGTGGTATTGCTGGATCTTGAGGTAGGTTGTTTCCTAATTTTCTGAGAAACCGCTTTATTGATAACCAGTTTGCACTCCTACCAACAATGGAGGAGTGTTCCCTTTACCCCACATCTTCTCCAGCATATGTTGTCATTTTGGCCATTCTTACAGGTGTAAGATGGAATCTCAGAGTTGTTTTGATTTGCATTTCTCTGACGGCTAAGGATGTTGAGCATTTCCTTCAGTGTCTTTCAGCCATTTTAGATTCCTCTATTGAGAGTTATCTGTTTAGTTCTGTACCCATTTTTTTAAAAATTGGATTATTTGTTCTTTAATGACAAATTTTTTGAGTTTTTTGTATATTTTGAAGATCAGTCCTCTGGCTGATGTGGGATTGGAGAAGATCTTTTCCCATTCTGTAGGCTGTTATTTTGTCTTGTTGACCATGTCATTTGCTTTACAGAAGCTTCTCAGATTCAGGAAGTCCCATTTATTAATTGTTTCTCTCAGTGTCTGTGCTGCTGGGGTTATATTTAGGAAGTGGTATCCTGTGTCGATGTGATCAAATGTACTTCCCACTTTCTTGTCTATAAAGTTCAGTGTGGTTGGCTTTATTTTGAGGTCTTTGATCCATTTGTACTTGAGTTTTGTGCATGGTGATAGATATGGATCTATTTTCATTCTTCTACATGTTGGCATCCAGTTATGCCAGCAGCATTTGTTGAATATGCTTTCTTTTTCCCATTTTAAATTTTTTTGCTTTTTTTTTGTCAAAAATCAGGTGTTTGTAGATGTGTGGATTGATATTCAGGTCTTCGATTCAGTTCCATTGGTCCTCTTGTCTATTTTTATGCCAATACCGGGCTGTTTTAAGTACTGTAGCTCTGTATAGAGTTTAAAGTCAGGGATTGTGATGCCTTCAGAAGTTTCAAAGACAGTTTTATTAGAATTGAAAAGAAAACTCCAGGGCAGAGAAGTTGCAATCTCGGGAACTCACTGAAGAAGGGGCTTGAGAAGAGAAAGAACAAATGCCATGCCATTTTTAAGCAACTGCATGGCAGCCACCTGAAGGAGGGGAGCGCTTCGGAGAAAGAGTGAAAAAACTCAAGTAGCAGAGAAGGCACGCTTAGGCTCAGGCCACCACCTAAAGGAAAAAAGAAGCCTTATGCCTTTCTGAGTCAAGACTCAGAAAAGCAGGCAGACCTAACAGAGCCCTACAGTGGCTCCATAGTGGTTGTATTGGGGCGGAAAGTCTGGGAAGAAAAAGCAAATTCTCTCATTAAGGGATAACTCATCCTATGTCTTTTTAAAACTTTTATTTTTATTTATGTGTCTCTGTGTGTGTGCTGATATGTGGGTATGTGAGTGTCGGTGTCCGTGGAGAGCATTGGGCCTCCTCGAGCTGGAGCTGCAGACATTTGTAAGTCTCCCAGAATGGGCCCTGGAAACTGAACTCGAGTCCTCTGAAGAGCAGTAAATGTTCTTAGCTGCTGAGCCGTTTTTCCAGCTCTTTAGCATGGTTGAAAATGGATTCCCCTTCCTGGGGGGTGGCCCCTTAGCTAAGTGACTGACCTGCTCACCTGCGATGTTGTTCTCCACCCTGGCCAGCGCGGCCATTCTCCTAGTTTTCCCTTTATGGGCCTTTGCTACTTCTGTAGCAGAAGAATTTGATGGCCAAGCAGCAAGGCTGGAGAAGAGATTGTCACATCAAGCCATAGATGTGAGAGACGTGCTGGTTCAGGAAACTGAGTTGGGAGTGACTGAACAGCTGACTTGGAGTTCTTTGAGAACTCCGAGTACTAGACACCAAGGGTTGGCTTTTACTCCCCGAATGCTGGCGAGCCATTCGAAACATTACCCTAGGGTATGTGGCATACAATCTGATCAGCCTGATTTAGGAAGAGACAGAATCAGGGACTGACGTTAGGAGGATTTTGTGGTTGTTTTAGCGGTCAGTAGTCTCATTTGGGTAGTGGCCATGGAAGGGACTTTGCAGAGACAGTTCATCTCTACTTGTAGCTAAGGCGCTGAGAGCTCATTAAGTGCAGGCTGGGTCTGTGTGGGCAGGAGGTGGGACAGTGGGTAGGTGAGAATTGTCAGCATGTGTGCGAAGGCAGAGGAGAAATTCTGGATGCCTTCCTGCATTGAAATCCTGCAGCCACTGTTGTGACTGGGGATGAGGAAACGGCGTGGAGTCCTGCCCAAGCGCTCAGAGCATTTCTCAAGATGGGCCACTTGCAAGGCTTGTCATGCAAACCTGCTAATTTGTGGCCACCAGTGCTTCCAGGTACACAGTCATTCTGTGACCGCCTTTTCTCATGCGCTGGAGTGTCGTACTCCTTCTTTGCGCCTTCTGCGAGGAAACATTTAATTTTGACTCCAGTACCTCTTGAGATTTTGTGAGTTTTTACAGACAGATGCCAAGGCAATAGGTTTCCTCTGTCACAAGTAGGTTCCATCTTCTCTAAACACTCCGTGGAGAATGGGTGGCAATGAAGTAGTTCAGAAAAATGCTCCCCTTGTACCCAAGTTAACAACACAACACACCCACGATGAGAATCTCAGAGCTTTAGCCTCCCATTTCAGATGGTGTAGGGATTATGCACCAATAGTTCAACACTGTTTGGCTTTTGTTTTTGTTTCTCTTTTGCTTTGTCTTCAGATTCTAATATATTCTTTAAAGTTGAATGCTATATACTAATTTGAAATGAGTCAGGTCTTAGCCCATATTGATTTTAATAAGCATAATTGGCCGTGTTTTACAGGAACAGACTGGATGAGCCCCAGGGGGCCATTAGATACAAGGCCATTCCAGGGGCTGAGAAAGAAAGCAAGCGGCAGATTGTGTAGGAGGAAGGGGTGGGGGGAGTGCGGTGGGAGGTTGTGGGGAGGGCAGAGACTGTCCAAAAGTTGTGCTAGGAGAGATGATTGCTGTCCTCATGGCCCTCTGAACAGTATTCTTTTGGAAGCAGACATGATTTAATCACAATCGTGATTTATTAAAACACTCATCATAAATAAAAGTTCAGTTATAAGAAAGGACTATGAGCGCTTAGTGTGAATACATCAGTGTGTCTCATAAGCTATGACCCTGGGGAACTGAGGCATACTTGGCTATGCTAAGGTTCTCTTGTCTAAAGTAGCAACACTAACTAATTCCTCACTGGTGGAGAAGGTTTAGTGATTTATGGAACATGCTCGTGTAATGATTCCCACAATCCAGGAAGGGCAGTGAGGTCCAGGGAATTTAAGCTTTGCTGATGTAACACTTACTGAACACACACATTGATGATGTACCATTTACTGAACACACGTTAGGATCATTGATGATGTACCATTTACTGAACACACACTAGCATCAGGTGGTGCTAGCCACTTTATCTAAGAAGTTCCATTTTATCTCCCAAATGAAGTAGATGGTGTTTTTTTTTTTTGTTTGTTTGTTTTGTTTTTGTTTTATTCCCCCTCTTCGATGAGGCAGTTTCTCAGAACACGCAGAGATTGGTTGTGGCTTCAATTCGAGGCCTGTTTATCCCAGGCATCTTATTTCTTACCACTCATAACCACATCCAGAGACTTAAGGCTGACCAAGAGTGAAGACCTCACACTAGATTCTGGTCTTCTAACTTGTTCTGAGTCCTGTGATGCTAATCTCGACACACTTGGGAAGATGGTTCCCAATTGAGGGATTTTCTCGATCATATTGACCTATGGGCATGTTTGTGGGGCATTTTCTTGGTTGCTAATTGATGTAGGAGGGCTCAGCCCACTGTGAGCATATGGCACATAGATCGAAGATGGGTATGCCAGAGATGCCGGATGTGAGTCGCCTTCTCCGTGGTTCCAGAAAGCAAACTAGGACATACAAATGCTTTAATAATGCAAAAAGCTTTCAAGGTGTTAAGAAAAGATTCTGATCTTTTTTTGTTTGTTTGTTATATCTTTGTTTTTAATAAAAAAAAAATCAAGGCAAAGTCCCATATGGCCTAGGATAGCCTCAAACCCATGGCAGTCTTTCTGCTTCAGACTCCTGAGTGGTTGGGTTTTAGACATGCACCACCATGCCTGGTTCTTGTCCCATTGTGTACAGGGCCTATTGAGTGAGATAGTGTTAATCTATGAGGTTCCTGAGCCGTGGGATAGGTGTATGGTTCTTTTAGAGGATGCATCATGAATAGGTCTTCCTAGTGAGGAATGGTGCCCTCCTTGCTAAAGAGAAAGTACAAACACATATGAGCAATTTGTAGAAAAAGGAGGAAGGCAAGCTGAAATGTCATAGTAAAAATTATATCTAGTAATATAGATAAGAGTTAGCCAACTATATATAGCCTAAGCTCCGAATATCATGCCTGTTCCTTGAACCCTGACCTTCTATTAACAGATAATGGTATTTCTTTCTCTATTAATTAACCAATTTGTTTATTTTAGTGTTTATTTATTTTGGCAGGTCTTACCCTGTAGTCCAGTCTAGCCTGCAACTCACTATGTAGCTGAGGCAGGCTTGCAGCTCAAGGTGATCTTCCTCGCTCACTCCTGAGTGTTGGAATTACAGGAGTGAGCCACTGTGCCTGGCTGGATTTTACCCCTTTAAGTGGTTGATTACAAAATGACCATGTAATACGTATGTGTGTGATGTTCTCTGTATTGCCTCTTAGCTTCTAAGTCTAAAATATTTACAGCCTGACACGTAAGGAAAGCATGCTGGCTTCTGATTCAGATAAATAAATACTCTGAAAAATCAAGATGTTTGGTAAAAAGCCCGTTGTCAACTAGCTACATTTTATTTCCCAGCATTTGGAATGGTTTTCTAGTTAGAAGACATGTTTTCTGCCTCCCCGCTTCCTTAAAATGATTAGACTTGTAGTCCTGGAGATATTGGCTGCGGTTCTTTCAGGAGTGGTGAGTGTCGGGATAGGAACTTATGTGGATTCGTGAGGGCCTGTGTGGGAGGAATTCCCTGACTTTATGATACACCTGGCAAATCTATCATTATTCCAAGCCAGTGAGGACTTCTTGGCCTAATAAACATACACAGTTGGGCTGGTGAGATGGCTCAGCAAGGGCTAGCGCTTGCCATTGGGCCCAACTACCTGAGTTCAGTCCTTAGGACCCACATGGTGTCCATGGTGGAAGAAGAACTGTTCTCTGACAATCCGTGCCTGCAGTGTCATGGAAATCCCCCTGTAGTGATTTGAAGAACCTCATAGGTTCAGAGGTTTGAATATTTGGTTTAGGAAATGTGGCCTTATTGGAGGAAGTAGGTCACTGGGGACAGACGCTGAGGTTTCAAAGCTGTGTGCCGTTCTCCATTTGCTTCTGCTTCATGCTTTGGGTTTACCATTTGAGCGCTCAGCTTGCTGATCCACTTGCCATGCCTGCTTCCTGCCACACTTCCCTACAGTGATGGTGGCAGACTCTCTCTTTGGAACTGTATTTGCCTAAATAAAATCTTTCTTCTCTAAGTTGTCTTCATTATAGCAATAGAAAAGTAACTCATACACTTCCCTTATAAAGAAATGTTTTTAAATCAGACTTTCCCCTTGTTGTTTTTCTATTAAGATTTTGTGTATTTAGTATCAGTATCTCTGTTTTTTGACTTATCAGGCCTTTACAATGAGTGCTTTAAACACCTGTTCTTCAAAGTTCTTCTTTGAAGAACTTACTTGAGAAAGAGCCTGCTCATATGTGCTCAGGTCACCCTACAAGTTGTTTATATTTAGTTGTTACTTGTCAGCTCAGTCTAGGATGCAACCAAGAAGAGATCCTCAAACTCTCCAACTGGCTGTGTCTCTGGGTTGCCAGGTCCCTTGGTGAGGTCCCCATGTGAGCATTTTCAGTGTTAGGGGCAGCCCCTGTGTATTGCTTCCTTTATGTAGTCCAGAGTTGTTCAGCCCCATGCCAGGCAGGAAAGTTCCTCGTATAGAGGGACTGTGTTTAGCAGCGTCTGGGGTAGGACTGAGTGGCATTCTACCTACTAGATTAAGCAACACTCACATCTCTTCTAATTATGAGGAGGACACCATTACCAAAAGGTGACTTCAGACATGGCAAAACACTCTGGGAGACCAGAGTAGTTATAAAAGGGTCTATCCTTCTGGTGGCTGGCGTGGGCCTGTGAAAAGTACATAATTTCCCAGCCTCGGGTTCTGGAAACTTCAAGGCAGGGCAAACCGCAAACACTATATTGTAAGGGCAGGGAACTGAAGTAGGAAACAGATGTGCTGAGTGAGGGGGATTTGGGGGCTGAGTATGAAAAGCAGTAGGCGCAGGGAAGGGGAAAAGTGGGCAGACTGGGAAGATGAGGAAGAGAGAAGACATTGGCTTGAGAGACACTGCCCCTAGTAATGCCCCACCTCCTTCGTTCATCCTCCCTTCCCTCTCGGAATATAGATCTGAGTCCTGGAAAAACCATCTAGGGTGGGGGATGGAGGGGATATCTTAGAGATATCAAGGGAAAGTTTGGATTTAGTTTAAATTAAAGGCATTTAACCCTCAGGAGCATTGATGGAGGCAGTCACGGATCCAAGAAATCATATAAACCTCAATTTCTGATCACCAGACTCTCACCATTAATTGGCAGTTTTATTTTATTTTTTAAAGGTTGTTGTCCCTGCTTTCCTCAAGTTGGCTTTGAGTCACCCTTTCTGCTTTTTAAGTAAATATTTCTCTACATGGACTGCCCCCTACCCTAGCACCACAAAGCTTCGGAATCATTTTTGAGCGCAGTGGTTTTATCACGTGGAAATTTACTGCACATGTTTGGAATTGCCTTTCCTTTCTCCCTCTTTAAAACGTTATGACCACACATGCTTCGCTCTAAATACTATTAAGTATTTTTTATTATTGCTATTTTAAAAAATCCTGCCTCAGGCAGAGCCCTACTTAAGCTTAAGTAAAGGCATGTATTGAAATAGCAGTAAGCATGTAACTGTGTTACATTAATATCTGAACTCATGTATGGTTTTGAATGTGTCTGAAACATTTTTTGAGTCACTTGACTAGGTTCTCTGGTTTTAGAGAGCTCTTTTTCTTTCCTGCACTCTAAACCATAGATGCTTTTATTCACTCTCCCCTCCTGGATAAACAGACTAGTTTTCTCTAGGCTGGAGACGGTCTCCGTTTTCTGCATGTATCTTTGAACTCAGTCAGGTAATATAATGAATTTGGCAAGGAACCGATCTACCAGCATGAACTCATTAGTGCATGATTTTAACAGTTACTAATGGGGCAGAGTGTTTTTTTTTATTTGTAGAGAATCTCATAGATTTGTAGAAGGGTTTCTATATTCAATGGCCATACTCTAGTGGTCATTTGTCAAGGAAATGGTTCAATACTGAACATAGCTCCTATTTGCAGAGATTAGCTGCCATTGGATTTGTTATTATCTATGACTGTTATTTTATTTTTACTTTTTAAAGATTTATTTATTGATGTTTTCCCTGCATGTATGTCTGTGTGAGGGTGACAGATCACCTGGAACTGGAGTTACAGACAGCTGTAAACTACCATGTAGGGGCTGGAAATTGAACCCAGGTCCTCTGGAAGGGCAGTCAGTGCTCTTAACCGCTGGGCCATCTCTCCAGTCCTGTTGTTTTCTTTTTATATCTCTTGGGAATCCTTAGACATATTTCTCTAAAGATTCTGTACCCACTCTCTGCAACTCTATTTTTTAAAAAAATTCAATTGTGTGTGTGTGTGTGTGTGTGTATGTGTTTGGACAGTGCCCATGCAGTTCAGAAGAGGGTATTAGATCCACCTGGAGATGGAGTTAAAGGTTGTTCTGAGTCACACAGTGTGGGTTCTGGGAACGGAATTCTGGTCTTTTGTAGGCAGAGGCTGCTTGTTTGTTTCCTGGCCACCTAGACCTGAAATAACCGCACAGAAACTATATTAATTAAAATACTATTTGGCTTATTAGCTCAGGCTTCTTATTAACTAACTCTTACATCTTAAATTAACCCATTTCTATTATTTTATATTTTACCACGAGGCTGAACTTACCTACTGGGAGTTCTGGTGTCTGTCTCCTTCAACAGCTATGTGGCATCTCCCTGACTCCATCTACTCCCTCTCTCTATTTCCTGCCTGGCTTTACTTTGCTAAGCCATTGGCCAAAACAGCTTTATTCATTAACCAATAAAAACAGCACTTATACAGAAGGACATCCCACATCATCTTTCTGCAAGATCTGCGTGTACTCTTAACCACTAAGCCATTGTCTCCAATCCATACCCTCTGCAATTTTTTAATGGTTTGATCCTGGCATCAAGAGCTCCTTTCTAAGCTGTGTATATTAGTGTGCTGGCTATCAATCATGATTTAGAAAATGATATTTGGGACACTGCTTTTTGCATTGATGTCTAAAGGGGAATACATTGTAAGATGGTTTTCTTTCAAAGGAGGAAGAGGTTTTCATTCTGGCAGAGGCCACACAGAGAGTTAAAATCTAATTGTGCCATAGTAGAAATGACTCTGAATGCTGGTATTGAACCTACTTTCCTAGCCATGTTCTTACAGGTGGGGTGGTCTCTCCTGAAGTCATTTCATAATGTGTGTCAAGCTTTAGGCTGTTTTAAAGGCCCAGACCTTAGCTGTTGTAAAAAACAGAATACCACATGGTGCCTGGGTCCCTGCCAGTTGCACATTTGAAACTTGAGACACTTTTAAAGTGCTGCCAGGGGCAAGCCTCGGTGGGTATCGTTAAGATTTCTCTCTAGCAGTGTGGAGAGGGAATGATAGTGGGAGTTAGGTGTCAACTTAAAGGTGATGAATTGAGAGTGCTGACGTTTGGCATGTCACATTAGAGGAGCCACGAACCCCTTACAGAAGTCACTGATTCCTGCTTTGCTAGGCTGTGGTTAGCTTTGCATCCGTACCCACTCGTCCGTTTGTCGTCCTGCGGACATTTGTGGAGAAGACATGAGGAGCGTGGTTCAAAGTGGTTGTGTTTCCTGCTATGCAGCCACCTGAGGTGTCTGCAGGGCATCGTGTACCCGAGGTTTTCTGGTCTTGTGTATAGTAGCTAAGGAAGGCTCATGGAGTCTCATTTTGGGCAGCCCCATTGGGTGCTGATCATCGCTAGCACCACTACTGACTGGAAAGTGCTCCCGGTACAGGCAGGTAGCTCAGTGCTGTGCTCAGCTCCTCCCCAGAACAGCGGTTTGAGGTGTAGGTGTTGGTGTTTCCCTATGGTTTCGTCAGGGCAGGTAGGTAACTTCCCTAGGACCTCACAGGACATGGCCCATGAGGTGAGGAACTGTACCATCACCTGTTGTGTGGGAGTCCAAGTGATTCCCCGCCATTCCTTCCTCGGCAGCTCTTCTCCTCTCTGCTTTGTGTTCTTTGAGCTTTTTTTCCCCTAGTAGATTTCTCATCTGGTTTCTGTTATAATGCCATTGAAAACTGTACTCTTTCAGTGTTCTGATTTTTTTTTTCTCTCATTTTAACCTGACCAATTTCTTTGCCTTTGTGTTTGCTCTGTATTATTTTGGGGATCTGTTGTCATATTCCAATTAGCTGTTCAGCACTTTGATCAGCAATCTGAAATTTGTAAGGCACTCCTAAGCTAGTAGAATGTGAATTAACGTGCTTCTCCACTTCCTATCGAAGAGTAGAACAGGCCTGCCTCTACAAATGGCAGTTACGTTTCCCTGAAGGAAGGAGAGAAAGGATGGCAGTTGGCCTTGTAAAGCTAGGTTGTTCTCCCTCCCCAAACCACTGCCTTTTCTCTTCAGGTTTAAGCTTTCCTACTGGCATTTTATAGGTCATGGTTGGGGTTCAGGTGTTGCACTGGACTGTGAAAACGCACGGGTAACCTCTCTACCATCTTGGTCTTACCTTGTATTTGCTTGTAGACATTATTATATTGTGTGAAAAGCATCTGATTTATAGGGCTTGATAAGGCGACTTGAATATGACACGTTTGCCTCATGCAATGTCTGCTTTATAGTAGGTGCTCAGCAAGTGTTGGTCTACTGTTATTTAGCACACATACACCTGGTTCTTCTCAAGGCAGTTCCCTGAGAATAGGAATCATATTTTACTCATTTAAAAAATTTTTAATACCCATGGTTCTTTATAATTATTGGTATGTAACTGTCTCCTAGAAACATTCTGTACAACATATGAACAGAGATATCTACATCGTATACATCTTTAATGCCATACACTAAGGAATAGCCCTGGCCTTTCTCAGCCTCCAGAAGCCAGTGGTATGGCTTGGCTCATGGTCCATCTTCGAGCCAACACTGAAGCATCTTCACGTTTCACTGGACCTTGTTTATTCTACGATTTCTCCATACACTTTTCATTCCAATTTTTAATTTTTTGAGAATTTCATATATAAACACTGTTTTTACATGATTTCCAATACTCCCTCTCTCTCTCTCTAATTCCTTATGTCCCTCTTTCCACTCCCTTTAAAGTTCTGGATCTCTTCTTTAATTATTGTTACATATATTGCATATATATGTGCACATATATGCATAAATGCATCCAGCCAAGTCCATTCAGTATTGCTCATATATGTAATGGATTTAGGAATGACTGCTCAGAATTGGATAACCTATTGGGCTTTACCCCTCCATGCAGAGCCATGGGCAATCAATGGGTCCCAAGAGAGGGAGAAACGTCTTCTATACTCTTGGATCCATCTGTGAGTTTTTATCCCATTGCTCTTCCCTCTGTTGGGTGCAACTTGTAGTCTATCCTCACACGCTACTAGGGTCATCTGAGAGAAACACGTACTTGCTCTTGAGCAGCCTCCGTTGACTGGAGACTGATGTACAGACGCCGAGGAAGGGACTGAGGGCCTTTCCAAACTCCTCTGCTCCAGCTTTCTCTCTCCTTGCTTCTTTGTCAGTTCACACTCAGGCTTTCTTGAGCATCAAACCTCTGGTCTCTGTCTGTGCTGGTGAGCTTCCCCTGCAGCCTTGGCTCCCCTTTTCCTCAGTGTGGAGAAGGTTGGTGTAGACTTTTCCAGTCATCTATATATGTCTGATGCTATTTTAAACCACTGATATGTAGTAACTCATGGCTTTATCTTTACCACAGCCTCAGTGAAGATAAACCAATTAATATCACCTTGTTACAGGGATGTGGACTACTCTGTCTGGACCACACAGGGAGTCACAGTCAGGGTGGTTACAAGGTTGTGTTCCTAGCCATGGGACTACACTGTCTCTTGTGTGCCTGCAGGGAGTGTTAGGGTGGGGAGCAGGTGTTTAGCATGACTTTCCAGATCTAGGTCCATAACCCCAAGTTTTCTCCAAAGCTGCTATCATGCCAGTCCCCTCAATCCTGTGCCCATCAATTAGGAGCTGGGTTTGATAGTCTGTGGGACTTATAAGGTTGCATTAAGGAGATGATAGTGGGAACAGACAGACAGGAACTGGAGAGGTCGCTCTGAAATAGGATTCCCAGCTATGATTGAAGAAAAAAGAGGAGAGCAGAAGTATCAGAGAGAAAAAATGTATTTAGGGGAAGAAAGGTACCAAAAGGGAGGAGCGCAGAGATGGAAGTAGAAGGAAGAGTGTGGAGAGGATGGGAACCCAGAACGCTGAATCTGCCAGGATAAGGGAGCTCATTGGTTCAGTCTCTTGTTTACGGGTGTATGTAGGTCTAGAGGGGACACTGCATGGGGCTGCATTCAGACGGGGCCTTTGGGCTGCACGTCTCTGTTATTTATAGGTTTAGTAGCAGAAAGCTACGAAGACAGACAACTGTATGTAGCTTTACATCCGCTCAAGTGGCATTTGTTCCTATACTCTTCCCTTCTATGAAATGACAGGAGGTTTTAATCAGACCTTAATTTATTCCAATTATACTTATATTTACTTTTCTTAAAGAATGTACTATAATCAAACAATAGAAAATGTAAAGACTTTGCATTTTAGCCCAAAATATTAAAGCTGAACTAACGTCTTGATGCTATGAACCTTAAAGATCCAGATGAATGGTTTCTGTATTGGGTTTGGGAACTGTGTGGACAGCAATATCCCAGCAAGATTCTGACGCTGGTCCTGGTAGCTAGTGCTGTATAATCAAAGATGGGTAAGGTCTGAGCGGCTCAAACAGGAAATTAAAACATTTATATCTAAAAATCTTCGCTTTTGCTTTTTCAAGTGACTTTCAGTGCCAGAAAGCGAAGACCTAGGCAGAAACGCTAGGCGGTTTCTAAAGCTCTTGTTTGTAATCAGATGACTTGATTATCCTCGTATATTGGAAGTGTATTTGAGAGGAAATTAGATTCCATGATGTTCTAGCCATTGATTAATATCAATGCTTCTGCCAGGCTTTTGGAAGAAACTTTGAAATATAGAGTTACCTTTGATCTCAAAACCCCAGCGAATTTGACAAAAGTTTAAATGAACTTGCCTTTTCTAGAACTGGCCTTGTCATCTGCAACTCTTGACATTCTGGAACGGCTTCTTTGTTGTGAGTGGGTGCTTCCCTGGGCCTTGTGGGATGCCCAGCAACACCCTTGACCTATGTATGCCTAGAGATGTCACTATGCCATCAATCCTCCCCATATAACTTGTGTCAATAAAAAAAGTCTCCATCGATTTCCAGAAGTTCCCTAGGCGACAAAATTCATCCCCTTGAGAAACATTGTTACAAAGCCTTGCTACCCAAATCCAACATGCAGCAGAAATGTAGTCTCCTGGGAATTTGCTAGAAATGTTCTATTTAACCCAGGCCTCTAAAGTGAGAAGCTACACTGTAGTAAGATCTGCAAGAAACCTGGGGACTCGTAAAGGGTGAGACCCCCAAGGATATAGAACTCAGTATTGGTCAGCTTGAGGGTCAGAAGGGGAGAGCTATGGAGCCAGACTTATTGCTTCTAGGGGTATGGCCTTGAGCAAATTGGTTAACCTCTGCAAGAGTGTTTCTTCTTCTATCGGCGGGGACTAAGAAACTGTTGCGAGAAGAAAGCCAATACAGGACTAAAGCGTGAAAGGAAGTGGTGCCTTGGGAGGCTCGCCCTGCTTCATCAGCTCTGCTTTGGGCTGCTCTCCTGCGGTCCCTGGCAGCAGTGCCTTCACAGACCTCCTTGATGCGATGAGATGGGGTGAGATGGCAGGGGAGACAGGACCCGTGTCTACGCTTGTGCTCCGGAAGTGCAGCAGCACATCAAAAGTCTGCTTGTTTACACGTTTTTACCTTTGAATTATCTCCTTTCTTCAAGCTGTGGCTCTCCTGGTCTGGCCCTCCCATTGCTTTAGAAACGGGGCTCCTGGATTTGGAAAACTCATTATCTTGGGTTTTGTGGATGCTCAGTGATGTAATTTAAAAGCCAGACTCTATGGGTGGGGAAGGTGAAGTTGATGGCAGGTAAGTATATTCAGGGAAGAAGTATCTATGTAGTGAAGTCTATTCCTGTGTCACTATGACTGGATTTCAAAATGGGTATTTCTTTCCGTAACTGTTACTAAGATGTTTCGTTATACAAAATTAACATGAACATTTCTACCTGGGAAATAAGTTGGTTGTTCTAGAATTCCCAATTTCCCCTCTTTTATCTTTTTTTTCTCCCTGTCATTAGCTTGCCACGGATATAAAAAGTCCCTCCTTAATTTATCAAGAGGAGCACGGGTGACAATGAGGGCATGGGTGGAGGGAGCTGGCTCTGTCCCCTCACCTGATGCAGTGGCCCTAGAGGCCCAGAATGACCAGCTCGGCTACCACCCAGGCCCACGGCTGGACCTTGGGTTGGCCCACCCTAACATCGAGGACCTGCTGGAGCTCATGAAGGGACGGGTCCTGTGGAACAATACGCACAGGGCCTTCAAGACTGGGGGTGGCCATGAGATACCCCAGAGGACTTCCGAGAAGGACCCAGTGATGATGGAGTACCAGAAGCCAGAGGCCTTGAACCAGACCAGTGACTCATTGCAATGAAAATCTGCTAGTAAGGCTGAGAGGACACACAAAAGCCCCCAGTGCCCCCGGGAGAAAATGAAGAGGTGTTGGAAAGACAGGAAAGAAGAAACAAAGAATTTTTATTAATTTATTTATTTTTGTTCTGTTTTGGTTTGTTTGCTTGCTTGCTTACTTCATTTTGTTCTCTTTTGTGGGGGGTGCTGCACAGGAGAGAGGAGAATATGGGAGGACCAGGCGGTGGGTGAAATTGGGGTGCATGATGTGAAACTCCCAAAGAATCAATAAAGAAGTTAAATTAAAAAGAAAAAGAGTTGCTCTGATAGTATCAGGACACACTCTAACCTGGCATAGATAATGATCCTTTTGTTTTGTTTTTTGAGGGGGTGAAGTTTATTTAAAAACGTCATGCTTTGTTTTCGGGGCTATTTAGAACTGAGGTGTATAGCAGGCTTTGCCACCTGGGTTGGTACAAGCACAGTCACTGATGTTCAAACATTGCATTTCTCAGAGCATATCCATATCACTAAGTAATGTGTAACATGCAGGGGCCGGCTTGTTGGGGTTTATATCCTGCCCAGTTCCCCCAAGCTGGAAAGCCCCAAAGAAAATCACACAGAGATCTCCATAAGTTATAAAGCTGATTGGCCCATTAGCTCAGGTTTCTTATTAGCTCTTATGACTTGTATTAACCCATTATTCTGATCTATTTTAGCCATATGACTCTGTACCTTTTTCTGCTGGCAAGTCACATCCTGCAGCTTCGGTGATCTGGGCAGGAGTGAGAGGAATCAACTTCCTCCTTCCCAGAATTCTCCTGTTCTCATTGCATCATTTCTACTTTCTGTCTAGTTTTCCCACCTATACTTCCTGCCTGGCCAATCAGCGTTTATTTAAAACATGATTGACAGATTATAGACAATTCTCCCGCATCAGTAATGCATGTCTATAGCTTATTGACAGTGTTGTGATGCTATCAGTGTGGGAGGGACATGATATAGAGCCATGGTGTGGAGTTGGAGATGGACAATGCACAGCTCTAGGGGATACTGTTTATATTGTAGCAAGCGTAGATTTGCATACATGTATTAGGACAGTGTGCCAGGAGGTGTCAACACATTTCCTTATTGTAACAAAAATCAGTCCATGGCAGAGATGCTCTAATAGGTAAAAGTCAAGTGCCTGGACAAGAGAATTCCTTTTCTAATTTGTACAGAGGAAATGTAAGCTAGCAGTAGCCCTGCCAATTCAGCTTTCTTTGGGAGTTCTACTTTGCTATGAAAAATAATATACTTCATTATCCCAGAAGAAAGAATGAGGATAAGAGCCAAGAGAAAAATATAATGTATTTCATAACTCACGGATGTGGAAAAAGAATCCTTCATGAAAGGGATGCTTTCGAATATTCTTTTCATCTGGAAGATACTGCCAATAGCTGTGTGCTGCCATCCTTCCCAGGTGAAGAAATCATTGAGATGGTAGAATTGGCTTGCCAACCTGGGTCCAGGCAGCAATTACAATGTGTAGAAGGGTCCAGCTGGCTCAAACCAGCTGGTACTGGTTTGGAGGTTGGGAGATTTATGCAAGGTTATTCTTATGCATGAGGCTTCACTTGCTGTGTGCCTTCTCAGGACTTGGCTTTTTGGAGGCAAGGGCTGTTCACATAGCTTAGCCTTGGCCAAGAGAGGAGCTTTGCTGGCTCATCCTTAGGTCTTTAGTTGAGACAGCTCACTCATGTTCTTGCAGTTTTCCATTGTCACTTCCATTTTATTCTTGAGCGATCCTGTAGCTTCAACTTGAGCTGCCTCTGAACAGTAACTGAATAGCGAGCATTTCTTCTAGGTGTGGCAGCATTTGGAGCCACAGCTGCCAGAGGCTCTTCTGAAGAAGCCAAGGGGAGACACTGCAGCTACCAATGTGGGGGAGCTGGGAGGCGGAAGGTGTGCTTTTTCTTGCTCAATGGATAAACTCTTGGGTTCTTTGCATGTGCCAGTCATTTCTAGTGGCTGAAAGAAGAGAGTCACCTAGAGGCTGCTGCTGTTGTTGGTATTTGTTTTGGTTTGGCTTTTTTGGTTGGTGATGTCATTTCTATAGCTGTGATTGTAGCAGGATTTTCAGTTGAATGTAAGTTGTGATTTAAAGGGGAAAATAGTGTGTTCATGAAATCTGCAAATAATATGCTAAAAGTGGATTGTATGATTACAGTGTCATAGTGATGATATAATAAGATTTTTATATTTTTACTATATTATATATTATATTTACATTATAATTTATAGTGACTATTATATAATGAATGTGTATATTATTGTGCAACATATTACGTAGCAAAACACTTACTTTGGCCCATATATAATATTTAGTTAGTTCCTGTATAACTGACTAAGGAAGGTCACAACTGCTTTTATCGACATGGACGGTGGTGGGGAAGCAGAAGGGTAGGGTCTGACCAGTTACACTCTCAAGCCCTTATGTGTAATAACTATGTTTCTGCGTTTGCACCCTGGGGATATGGGAATGCTGTTGCTGTTTGTAGAATGTCTTCGTTATGTCTCCTGTTGCCGTGACTTGGTTCATGGTCCTCCTGCCGGAAATCCAGTGGCAGGAGCTCAAGAGAGCTGATCCCGGTACTGCAGTTAAGAAGCAGAGAGCGAAGAATGCAGGCTGAGTTCTCTCTTCCAGTTCACAGAGTCCAGGGCCCCTGGCCAGGGGATGCTCCCTCTCACCATTAAAGTGGGTCTTCCCTAAGCAAATTGCATAGCAAATGCTCACAGCTCATCCAGAGACCCGTCTCCCTGGCGATTCTAGATTCTGTCAACTTGACAATGAACACTGTCACAGTGAAGTCGCTTGGTAGTGAGGCCTTTTCTAGGAAGCCTTGGAGGACCAGGGAGAAGATGGTTGTGTGTTGTATGCTCTGGCAGAGACCAGGTAGGTGAACATGAAGTGGAAGCGACTGGGCGGCCTTCATACCATTCCTTTGTTCGGCAAAGTTTGCATTGCAATGTAGTTTTCCTGTCAGAAGGTAGTGAAGTGTGAAGACGGTGCCGAGACCTTTGAGACTCTATCTCTGTCTGTGATCTTCCTATGAGGAAGGGATGGAGGTGAACTGTAGATAAATGCACAGATATTTATATACCCAGCGAGCTGGCAGAAACCATGTGATTGCAGCTCAGTCTGGGCCAGAGCGATTGCTTCTCAGTTAGATGGCTCCATCTTGGCTTTCATTTGGTAGGTGTCAGTAACTTGGGGGAAACTTTCATCCCTTGCGTGATCCTGAATGTGAGCTGTTTCTTCTATAACAAGATGTCAGAAACTCAAGTTGAGTGTTTGCGCAGTCATCCACATGCTGGAACTGAAAAACTTGGTGATAAATGTGCTTGGTTTAAAAGGGCAATCTGCTCCTTTGGGACCCTCCTTCTGGTCTGATCAGAAGGCCTCTTCAGGAGGCCTGCTGAAACATCTGCGTAGGCCTGGCTATTGACAAGAGGAAGCTCATTTGGCTCGATTTTGGTGAAAATCAAAGTAAACACTTTTTAATTAAAATCTTAATGCGGCTTTATTTTTATTAGCATGCTTGCATTTATACACAGACTTTCAGGGGACCATATGAAAAGGTGAATGTTTTTCTTTCAATTTACCGATAATTTTAGTGGTTTTGAGATTTTTTTTGAGTGTTTTTCATTTATTTTTGTGTATTTGTTTGTTTGTTTGTTTGTTTTACATCCTGACCACAGTTTCCCCTTCCTCATTTTCTCCCATTCCCCACCCCCAATCCGCTCCTCTTCTGTTTCTGTTCAGACAGGGGCAGGCGTCCCATGGGTATCAACAAGGCATGGCGTATCTAGTTGCCACAAGACTAACCACCTCCTCTTGTATTAAGGCTGGGCAAGTCAGTTGAATATGAGGAAAAGGATTCCCCAAACCAATCAGCTCAAGTATTAGGGATAGCCTCTGTTTCCGCTCTTAGGAGTTCCACGAGGAGACCAAACTACACAACTGTCACACATGTAGAAGGCCTAGGTCGGCCCTGTGTAGGCTCCATGGTTGTCTGTTCAGTGAGTTCCTATGAGCCAGGTTAGCTGTCCCTGTGGGTTTTCCTGCGAGAGTAAATACCTTTAAAGCTGCTTTTGTGCTCTCAGTGGATACTTGAACTTTTTTTTTTAACCAACTAACGATCTGACTGCTTCACAAATTTGGCCACTCAGACTTTAAGTCTGTTTTGACCTTAAGTGTTTGGGGTCCAGGGGAGGGAGCTCCTGCCTGCTCAGGACATCTGCTGTTTGTTGTGAAATTGCTCTGGAATCCTGTCTCTGGAGTGGCCTTCAGTGTGGACTGTCACAACTGTGGCATTTCCAGCTAACACGGTGAGAGAAGGTCCCTTCCTCATGAAACAGTCCCCCAAGAGTGGCCCAACGTTAGAAGGTGATGGAACACTCTGAGGGAATCCTTAAAAGTAACAACTGTTTGAATCTTTCGGCCTGTCGTTTTTCACAAGTGGCCTCAGCAGATTGGAAACTTTCCTTCTAGCTCAGAGCCAAGATGACCAGCGTCTATTTTTATCTATTAAATAGTAGGTGTCGTCAAATAGTGTCGGGAATGCAGTGCTGTGAGCCTCTGTGTTAGAGGCTCCAGTGGTGGCCTTTTATTTTAAAAAGTGTGTGCATGTTGAAAGCGAGAGAGAAGGAGAGGGAGAGAGAGAGAGAGAGAGAGAGAGAGAGAGAGAGAGAGAGAGAGAGAGAGAGAAAGAGAGAATGCTGTTGGGTGTCCTCCTTAGTTTTCTCTACCTTTTTTTGTTTTGTTTTGTTTTGTTTGATACAGGGTTTCTTTGTGTAACAGCCCTAGCTGCTGTAGAACTAGCTCTGTAGACCAGGCTGGTCTCGAACTCACAGAGATCCACCTGCCTCTGCCTCCCGAGTGCTGGGATTAAAAGCGTGTGCCACCACTGCCCGGCTCTCTATCATATTCTTTGTGGCATTGACTTACTGAACCTAGGGCTCACCAATCTTGACTTTATTTGACTGGTTGGCCGGCAAGTTCTAGGGAACCAGCAGTCCCTACCTTCCCAGTGTCACCATGGCTACTTTTTACATGGGTGCCCTGATGTGAGCTCGGGGCCTTGCACTTGCATGGCAAGCACATTACTGAGTAAGCTTCCTCTTCCTCCTAGACGAGCATCTCTCAACCCTATTTTTCTTTTGGCTTTATTTAGTGTGTGTCTCACTGAATCTGAGGCTTGCTGTTTCAGCCAGAAGGACAGACAGACTAGCTAGCAGACAGATGCTGGAGTCCATTGGACTCAGATCCCACAGGTATGGTCCACACCTGGCTTTTTTTATGGTTTCTGAGGATCTGAACTTGGACAAATGCTTAGGCAGCAAGTACTTTACCCAGTCACCCATTCGTACTTCTCTGTTTTTAATGTTTTACCTTTTTTTCTGTTTTACCCATGCTGCCAAAGGTCACGCCTCACAGTTGACATTATTTGTGTTTCTAGCAATTTTCTCACATTTGGATTTTTCTTTCTTAATCTGCTGTGGGCTGGACAGGGAGTCCTTTCTAAGCTGGTTAGGATGGCTATAGTAACTAGAGTCTGAACAGTGCACAGGTGACGAAAGTGAGGCCCAAATCATTTAGCACAGCGCTTTGCCGATATTGGCAGTGTCCTGTCTAAAGAGCGCCTTGTGAGTTCCGGCACTGGCGAAATAAAGATATCAGCTAATGTCAGTATAACTTGACTTTATCAGAAAGCTTAGAACCCCTGATTCTTTCTATAGATCTGTACTTCTATCTGGATGTGTGACAGAATTTTATTCTAGGGGTTGGGGTCTTGAGTGTTTATATTTTAGTCAAAGGGCTAGCACTTTCATTTTCTCTGCTTTCTTTTTAATCATGCATCTAAAATGACTTCTTTAACTTTTAAAAATTAGTTTCTTCCTTCATTATTTCTTTTATTCACATACTGTGGGATGTTTGTATGTGCATCGTATATGAGTGAGCACACACGTGAATGTGGAAGCCAGAGGATGGCTAGTGGGAGTCAGTTCTCTCCTTCCACCCTGTGGGTCCTGGGGACCAACTCAGGTCATCAGGCCTGGCAGTAAGTGCCAAGTCAGTTCACTGGCTCTTCACGGTGTTACTAGAAATAGGGATAGCTTCACCTCAGTTACATAAGTAACCAAATTTGGGCAAATCAAACAGCATGTTAAATTTCATATTCGTTCATACTGTTAGGAAGGCAGCTGAGGTATAGTGTAAAAAGGCATTTCTAAATATACAAGCACAACCTGCTCACTCTGTAGAACGGTAACTTGTACGCATGTGTTTTCAGTGCTTGCCGTTTGGTACTGGATAATAGATCGGTGTACTCATCTCTGTGGAAGACTGTTTCTCCCACTCTTTGCATCCCTTGGTTGCCTGTTGTTCTTTGTGTAGGGTTGAGACCTTGTGGGTGTCCCCTGTCCACTTGGCTTGTCTATCACTGTTCTTGTATAGCTTTTGCTTAGGCGGTCATGTTGGTGAGCTTTCTTGGTGTAGCTTCTGACATTACCTGGAGATGCAACCTCACAGCAAACTGTTCCTCTGACTCTTACAGTCTTTCTGTGTTCTCTTCCACAATGATTCATGAAGTTTGTAGCTGTTGTGTAGATGGATCAGTTGGGACTGTTCTCCACAATTCTGCATTTTGCTTAGCTGTGTTTTTTTTTTTTTTTGTAATAGTCTCTTTCTGTTGCAAAGAGAAGCTTCCTTGATGAGGTGTGAGGACTGCACCTACCTGTGGGTATAAGGACAAATATTTAGGATGTAGTGAGGGATTATGCTGGTTTATTAAAGTGGTGTCTGTGGGTTCTTCTCCCAAGATCCATGACTTCATCACAAATCCTGGGTAGTTGGCTAGATTTCCAGTACTAGGCATGGTTTCCTTCATGCTATGTGGCAGGGGGTATCTTACATCCAGTTGCAGGGCTGTTGGTTACCAAGGTGGTGAACCACTGCTTCACTCTGAGTAGTTGTTGGCTGTGGTTCATAGTTGGGTAGAACTGCTTTTTTTTTTTCTTTTTTACTTCCCCTTTGGAAGCTTGTATGGTGCCTTCTGCTGTCATGAAAGCCAGTCCTCAGGGAGGAAGCTTTTAGGTCAGTTCCAGCTCAGGAGCTTCTGGGCCCTGGGTCTGACATGCCTGGTATCATCAGCAATAGGGACTTAATTTCCACCCCTTGGGAGCAACCAAAGGCAATTTAGCAAGAATGTATACTGTTTTGGGAGTCTCTTGGACAACCATGACAAACCACTTGAAAGAGGCTTCTTAAGTTTGGTGTTGGAGTTGTTGTTAGATGGTCTTTGGCCATCAGAGGGATTCTTGTCAACCAAGATGTAAAAATTTCATTTACACTATATTTGTATACTACTTATGCATATTATAGGCATTTTAGACAGATCGTTACTAGCATGGTTTTGTATGACTTTCTCAGACATTCTTGCTGTATTTTACTCCCCTACCTCCTTATTCTGTATTAATTTCCCTCCCTGTTCCCTAATTAGAACCCCCCTTTCCCCCATCAGATCACTTGCACCATCATTATCCTTTCTATTGCTCCCCTATCCAGCCTCCTACCCCCGAAATGGTTCCTTTTCACTTCTGTGGTTTCTGCAGGTACCCGGGATGTGTATTCACATCTTGACATTTGGAGTTAGGAGCCTCTGATGAGAGAAAGTGTGTGATGTTTATCTTTTTGGATCTGGTCACCTCACTCAATATAAGCATTTCTAATTCCATTCATTTACCTGAAAAGTTCATGATTTCATTTTTCTTCACAGTGGAATAGTATAATATTGTGTATGTGCACCACATTTTCATTATCCATTCATCATTAGAAGGCAGTTAAATTGTTTCCATTTCCTAGCGTTTGTAAATAGAGCAACAGTGAACATAGCTGAGCAAGCATCTGTGGAGTAGATTGCCTAGTCCTTTGGGAATATGCCGAGGAGTAGTTAGTATAACTGGGTCATATGATAGATTTATTTTTAGTTTTTGGAACTTCTCCACACTGATTTCCAGGGTGATCAGACCAGCTTGCAATCCCACTAACAGTGAATGAGGTTTTTTTCCTCCCAACTCTCCATATTTTCTCTAGGAGTTAGTGTTGGTTGTTTTGTTATCTTTGCCATTCTGACTGGGGTGAGATGAAATCTCAAAGTTGTTTTGATTTGCATTTGCCTACTTGCTAGGTATGATGGCCATTTTTTGAGCTGTTTCTTAATCATTTCTTTTTCTTCTCTGAGATCTCTCCATTCAGATTCCAGGCCCAATTTTTAAATGGGCCATTTGTTGACTCCTAGTGTTTTGAGGTTTTTTTTTTTTTATTAATTCTAGATATTAACCTACTCTCAGATGTACAACTGGCAAAGATTCTCTCCCATTCTGTGGGGTTTTGTGCACTCAATTATTTGCTTCTTTAGCTGTACAGAAGCTTTTTAATTTTATGAAGTCCCGCTTGTCAGTTGTTGTCTTTGATTCTTAGGCAACTGAAGTCCTATTCAGGGCGTTCTTTCCTGTAACTGTATCATGTAGGGTTCTGCCTATGTGTTAGTCTGGCATTCAGTGTTTCAGGTTTCACAGTTAGGTCTTTGATTCATTTGGAGTTAGTTTTTGTTCAAGGTAATAGACACGGATCTAAATTCATTCTTCACGAGAATTTCTGGTTCTCCCAGCTCCATTTGTTGAAAATTATTTTGTTTCTCCAGAACACATTTTTGGCATCTTTGACAAATATTAAATGGCTGAAGTTACATGTACTCATGTTTGGGTCTTTGATTTGTTTCTTCATTGCTCCACATGTCTGTTTTCTCTGCCAGTACTATATTGTTTTTATTACTGTGGCTCTGGAGGACGTCTTCGGACTTGGAATGAGAATCCCCCCACATTGTTCTTTTCACTCAGGATCGTTCTGTATCTCTGGGGTATTTTGTGTCTCTATATGAAGTTTTGAATTTTATTTTTACCTATTCTTATGATGAACGAGATGGCGATTTGATTGGTATTGCATTGAATCTGTAAATAGCTTTTGGTAAAATGGCCATTTTCACAATATTAATACCAATCCACGAGCATGGGATGACTCTGTTTTCTCTGTCTTTCTCTTTTTCTTTAGAGGTTTAAAGTTTTCATTATAGAAGTCCTTCACATCCTTGGTTAGGTTTAGTCTACATAGTTTATTTTATTTGAGGCTGTCATGAATGGAAGTGTGTTCATGATCTCTTTCTTTATACGTTTGTTGGTGGTAAATATGAAAGCTCTTGACTTGGGTAAGTTAATTCTATATCTTATTGTATTGTTGAATTTGTTTATTGTTTCTAGGAGTTTTTGGCAGAATCTTGGGCATCTCTAATGTATATTATCATGGCATATCAAAATATGGATATTTTGTCTTATTTTTCTTTTTGCAGACCATTAATTTCCTTTTCTTGCTGTGATGTTCCAGCTAGTGTTTAGTCACAGTGTTGAAAAGGAGTTGGCATAGTGGACAGCCCTGCTTTACTTCTTACTTCAATGGGGTTGCTTCAAGTGTTTCTTCTTTTAGGATGATGTTGACCCTGAGTTTCTCACATGTAGCTTTTTAATATGTTGAGTTATGTTCCCCCTAGTCATGCATTCTCTGTGACCATTATGATGAAGTCACGTTAGACTTTATTACAGGCCTTTTCTGCATCTGTTGAAATGATCATGTAACTTTTGTATTTAAATCCATCTATGTGGTTTATTACATTTATTGTGCTGGTTGAAATATTCTACATTTCAGGGATACTGCCAATTTGGTCATGGTGAATGATGTTTTTCTTGTATATTTGTATTCTGTTTGCAAGTATTTTATTGAGCATTTTAAAAATCCATATGAATAAAAGACCCAGATTTTAATCCACACATCTTTGAACACCTTATTTTTGACAAAGAAGCAAAAAAATTATCAAATAGAAAAAAGAAAGCATACGTAACAAATGGTGCTGGCATGGTGCGGGAGAACTGTCTGTATTCTGTAAATCATGTTTTAAATAAATGCTTATTGGCAAGGCAGGAAGTATAGGCAGGTCAACCAGACAGAAAGCAGAGGTGGGGCAATGAGAACAGGAGAATTCTAGAAAGGAGGAAGCCCATTCCTCCCAGTCCTGCTCAGATCATGGAAGAAGCAAGATGTGACCTACCCTGCTGAAAAAGATACTGAGCCATGTGGCTAATATATACTAGAATAATTGTGGTATAATATATATAATGTAGTATAATAATTGACTGGTATACATTATAAGAGCTAATACAAAGCCTGAGCTAATCAACCAATCAGTTATAATCTTATGGAGACCTCTGTGTGATTTTCTTTGGGGGCTTACTGGTTGTGGGAACTGGGCAGGACCTAAACCCCCACAAGCAGGCCCTCATGTTACAGTGGCATAACTGGATATCAACATGTAAAAGAATGAAAATAGATTCATATCTATCACCATACACAAAACTCAAGTCCAAATAAATCAAAATCCTCAACATAAAGCCAACCACACTGAACGTCATAGAAGAGAAAGTGGGAAGTACACTTGAACACATTGGCACAGGAGACCACTTCCTAAATATAACCCCAGCAGCACAGACACTGGGAGCAACAATTAATAAATGGGACCTCCTGAAACTGAAAAGCTTCTGTAAAACAAAGGACATGATCAACAAGACAAAACAACAGCCTACAGAATGGGAAAAGATCTTCATCAACCCCACATCAGACAGAGGTCTGATCTCCAAAATATACAAAGAACTCAAGAAATTGGACACCAAAAGATCACATAATCCAATAAAAAAATGAAGTGTAGACCTAAACAGAAAACTCTCAACAGAGGAATCTAAAATGGCTGAAAGACACTTAAGGAAATGTTCAACATCCTTAGTCATCAGAGAAATGCAAGTCAAAACAATTCTGAGATTCCATCTTATACCTGTAAGAATGGCCAAGATCAACAGTGATGACAACTTATGCTGGAGAGGATGTGGAGTAAAGGGTACACTCTTGCTTTGTTGGTTGGAATGCAAGCTGGTACAACCTTTTTGGTTGTCAGTGTGGCGATTTTCAGAAAATTAGGAAACAACCTTCCTCAAGACCCAGTAATACCACTTTTGGGTATATATCCAAAGGATGCTCAATCATGCTATAAGGACATGTGCTCAACTATGTTCATAGCAGCATTGTTTGTCATAGCAAGAACGTGGAAACAACCTAAATGCCCATCCACTGAAGAATGGATAAGGAAAATGTGGTACATGTACACAATGGACTGCTACACAGCAGAAAAAATGACAGCTTGAGTTTTGCAGGCAAATGGATGGAGCTAGAAACATCATTTTGAGTGAGGTAGCCCAGACCCAGAAAGACAATTGCCACATGTACTCAATCATAAGTGGTTTTTAAACATAAAGCTAAGAAAATCAGCCCACAAATCACAGTCTCAGAGAATTTAGACAACAGTGAGGACACTAAGAAAGATTTACATAGATCTAATCTACATGGGAAATAGAAAGTAGAAAAAGACAAGATCTCCTAAGTAAACTGGGAGCATGGGGATCTTGGGGGAGGATTGAAGGGGCAGAGGGGAAGGCAGGGAGGGGAGCAGAGAAAAATGTAGAACTCAAAAAAATTAATTTAAAAAAAAGAAAAAAATCGATGTTCATTGGCCTGCAGTTTTCTTTTTGGCTGTGTCTAGCTGGTTTTTGTGTTAGGGCGAAAGTGATATTACAGAGCTCTCTGGGAGTCCGTCTTTTGTTTCTTTCTCTTTCTTTCTTTCTTTCTTTCTTTCTTTCTTTCTTTCTTTCTTTCTTTTCTTCTTCCTTTTGTGAGTGGGTTTAGAAGGTTTGGTATATTCCTTTGAAAGTCTAGTAGAATTCTTCTATGAATCCGTCTAGCCCTGGACTTTATTATTTTGTTTTAAGTTGGAAGGCTTTTTAAGACTGTTTCAAGCAAGCTGCTCTTTGTTATGGGTCTGTTTAAGTTGTTGATTTTTTGGTTTGATTTTGGTGTTTTTGTTAAATCTAGAAATTCATCCATTTCTTTTAGGTTTTCCAGTTTAATGGAGAAGAGGTTTTAAAAAGTATTCCTTTATAATATTCCAGACTTCTTTGTTATCTGTTGTAATGGTTCTGATTTTGTTAATTTAGTTCATGTTTTTCTTTCTTTTGATTAGTTGGGCCAAGGGTCTGTCAATCTTGTTTACCTTCTCAGAGAATCAGCCCTTAGATTCATTGATTCTTTGTGTCATTTTCTTTGTTTTTATCTCATTGATCTGCTCTGATTTTTATTATTCCTTGCTGATGATTGGGTTTGGATCTGGTTTGTTCTTGCTTCTCCAAATTTTGTGTTGCATTGTTAGGTCATTTATTTTAATTTTTTTTTAATGTAGACACTTAGAACTCGAAATTTCCTCATCGGACTGTTTTCAATATGTCCCGGAGGTTCGTTGTGTTGTCGTTTCATTTACATTTAGCTCCAGGACTGAAATTCTGTCTTGATTGTTTTCTCCAACCTATTCATCGTTCAGTAATGAGCTGTTTATTCTCTACGAGCTTCTGTGCTTTTTAGAGATTTGTTTTCTGTTGTCTTTAAGTTTTATTGCACTGTGATCAGAGAGGACACACAGTTATTTCAGTCTTTTTGAATTTATTAAGGTTTATTTTATGTCCTAGGATGTTCTATTTTTTGGAGAAACTTCTATGTGCTGCTGAGTAAAATGTGTGTGTTTGGGTGGTACATTCTATAGTTGTTTCAAGCTCATTTATTACATGGTCAATTAATGTTACTTAATTCTCATGTTACTCTCTCTCTCTCTCTCTCTCTATATATATATATATATATATATATATATATATATATATATTTCAGTTGACCCATCTGTTGGAGAAAGTGGTTTATTGAAACCATCTACTATTTCTGGATTGATGTTAACCTGTCTTTAAATCCAGCAGTATGTTTTCTATGAAACTGAATTTACCAAAGTTCGGTACATAGTGTTTAGGGTAGTAATGTCTTCTTTAGGATGGGGGTGATTCCTGGAGGGTTCCTCTCAGCCCCCTAATGGAACTGGGATATTTGGAGTTGTAAGCCTCATGAACTGATGGAGTGTGCTTATTTTCTCTCTGGGGGAGATTCAGCAGTAAGGATGGGAAGATGGGATGAAAACAGTCATGGGAGTGTGGTATATGGAGACATTCAGACCCTGGTCAAGAAATCCCAGTGAGAACATCCACTCTCTTGTAGAAAGGAGCAGCAGGCGGTGTCCCGCCACTTGGCTCCCGGCTAGCTTTATCTGAAATAATTACATGGAAACTGTATTCTTTTAAACACTGCTTGACCCATTAGTTTCAGCCTCTTATTGGCTAACTCTCACATCTTGATTAACCCATTTCTAATAATCTGTGTAGCACCACGAGGTGCTGGCTTACCGGGAACATTCTAACCTGTGGCTGTCTCGGAGAGCAGAGTCATGGTGACTACCTCATTGCCTTCTTCCCAGCATTCTGTTCTGTTTACTCCACCCACCTATGTTCTGACCTATCAGGCCAAGCAGTTTCTTTATTAATTAGCCAACGAAAGCAACAGAAATACATAAGACTCTCCTACATCACTCTCCCCTGAAAAATGCAGCATGTCAGTCCAGATGCTGGACGTTGTTGCCATGAGAATGAGCTGGGGTGGGATCCCAAGGCCCATAGACCCTGGGAGGCATATGCCTTGGCTCTCCTCTGAGCACAGCCTTCCGTGCCTTTTCTGTAGCTCCAGATACATGCTATCATCTGACAAGCCATAGATTTTGAATTTACCTTTTATGGATCCAGCTGGAACTTGTAGGGAGTCCAACTTGGGTTGATTTTATACCTGTTCTGTTCAGATCCACATGACAATAATTTGGCTTCTGGTTCCCCCTTTCCATAAGCCCAAAACATAGGGCTACAACTATATACTATAACTGCATAATGAGATAATATCCTAGTAAGTGTCTCAGGTCTATCAAAATTGCCATTAACCCCATTTCCTTCCATCCCCTATATTTAAGCTACTCAAACATAATGCTTGTTTTATAAAAAATCTTAGTTATGTCTACTCTTTTCTGTAAGTAATCCACTCTTTCTCTTCTTCTGAAAGAGGAAGGGAAAACCAATTTTGTGTGCTATGAATGAGACATGTCTTTTTGAGGTGGATTTTCCAGGAGAATTGCAATGAACATGCATCTTCCAAGAATTAAAGTTTGCTGATGAGAAAGATTATAGTTGGGATGATTGCAATTTCTAGAGTAAGACATAGTGTTAAGTTTCTGAATGGCCTCCAGGTAAATGCGTAAGAGTTGACTTTCATATCTTATCTACTTTGGCAAATATTTTGGGTAAAGAGAAACTAAACCAAAATTCAAGATGTTCCTGTGGAATTTTGGACGTCTTCTATGATTTTTCTCTTCATATCATGTGACACAAGACATGGTAAAATGGTATCTGTCGATCAGGATTGGTCAGCTGCAATCTACGGGCCACATCAAGGTGGCATTTATTTGGGTAGATGGAGTCCATTGGAGGCTTGTCATACTCATTTAGTTCTTCACTGTCCTTGTCTGCTGTTGAGCCTCAACAGTAGATCTGAGTCTTTGCAGCAGAGACATTTGGTCTTCAACACTAAATGTTATCTGGCCCTTTTCAGGAAAGCTTCCCAGCCCCTGGCTTTGATTATCTGAGGCAGTAAGTTTGTGAAGTGCACACAAGGAATTTGAGAGCTCTGAGGGTGGGCCAGGATCTTCCCTAGGGTACAATTTAGCAGGGTTGGGCATGATGTCTAATGTCCTGTTTTATCCAGAGTATTTTGACTGCCCTATTTGCTACCAGTCTTCTGTGTGCGACTTGATAGGAAGAAATTATCATCTTGTGTAAAAACAATGTCAGATGTACTGATATGAAAGCACAGGAGGACATTCATAGAGAGAGAAAGTTTCTCTGAATGTGTCTAGTTAACCTGCCTCATTGTAAATTGGGATTGGAACCTTCTCCAACTAAGGGAAACATAATCTTTGATAAGAATTTGGAAGTTGGAATATACTTCTGTTATGTATTGACTTAGTGGAAATTGCTCTTATGTCTCCAGCAATCTACTTCTTATTTTGTTTTTAAATAGGCAAAGATGATAAACTTTTTGTGCTGTAATTATTGTTAAAAAAAAGAAAGAAAAGGAAAAGTATGCTGGGCATAGTAATACTTATATTCAGTCTCAGGACCTGGGAGGTGGAGGCAGGCAGATCTCTGTGAGTTCAAAGCTAGCCTGGTCTACAGTGTGAGACCCTGTCTCAAAAAACAAAACTACATAGCAACACCCAAGAAAACTGGCTCTCCTTGATTTTGCATACTCAGAGTTGCTTACTGTTGCTACAAAACAAACCAAAGACCATCCAACCAGCAAGCAAACAAAAAACAAATAAAGCAAAACAAAACACCCCCAAATAACCCCCCCCAAAAAACTCTAAACAACAACAAAAACACATGTCGGGGCTAGGTACTTTATCCAGAAAGTTTGGGATTTTGTTCCTGGTTCTAGAGGCTGGTTCAGTATCTGCAGAGTATCCAGTGGGTATCTTCTTGCTGCTTCATAACGAGAAGGAGCGGATCAAGGGGAGAGAGGGCAAGTCTGTTAACTTGGGTCTTAATAAGAAGATTTATCAAGCATACTCATGGAGTCACCAGGATGCCACTTTCATGGGTGTATCTGATTTCTGCTAATATATAAATTCCAGTAACATATAAGTAGTGAAACATGGGTGCTCTTATTTCCACTAACATATAAATTTGGGAATTTCAACTTGTGACCATTTGGGGTCCCCATAGCAGTCAAACCATAGTATAAGGCAGTGATCCAAAGATCAGTTCATGTCAAATCTTCTGTTTTTGGTAGACAGGGTCTTACTCTGTATCCCAGGCTTGTTTGGAACTCACTAGGTAGATCTCATGGGCCTTAGATCCCTGATTCTCCATCCCCAACTTCTTGAGTGATGTAATTGCAGGTCTGTACCACCACATTCAACTCTTTTGTTCTAATTCTTGAAGCATCAACATTAATTTGGCCTAAAGTCTCATGCCATGGAAACTGATATTTTAGTTGGCTAGTTTTTTCAAATATTCCTACTTTTGTAACTTAAACAAAAATAAATTAAATGTAAGTTATGTGGGACTCAGGCTGAGAGTGGAGCCTTGGGATTAGGTGAGATGAAGTTGAAACCCTTGCTGTTCTCTAAGCCTAGCCCTGCCCTAGCCATGCCCAATGAAGCTTTATGCCATGGTACATTAAGCTAAAAAGCCAAATGAATCAGAGATTTTGCCAGTGATTGTGAACAGAAACATGAGACATCCACTTGGGGATGCATCTCAGTGCTCTGTGCTCAAAAGGATGGAATTCACTGTCAGACAGGTACTGTTTATGCATGTGTGTAGGTAGAGACTGCTCGTCCATTTTCTAGCCGTCTATTAATCTGTGTATCACCACAAGGCTGTTGCTTACCAGGCAAGGTTCTGGCATCTGTCTCCTTTGGCAGCTTCATGGTGTCTCCCCAATTTCACCTACTTTCTCTCTATATCTCTGTTCAGATTTCCCACCTGGTTTTACTCTACTAAACCACTGGCTGAAACATAGATTAATAGAAATGGGTTGATTTAAGATATAAGAGCTGACTAGGGTTACGCTTTTGCTATTGGCCGAACAGTGCTGTAATTAATATAGTTTTTGTGTGATTATTCGGGTCTGGGTGACCAGGAAATGAAAGAGGAGTCTCCCATTTACACCGGATGAATGACTTAGGAGAACCCAGATCCTTGTTGGATCCTGTGGGAATACTAAAGCCGTCAAAAGTTGATGCTAGAGGCTAGCCACCACATATATAGTGGCACTGGCTACCCTAATATGATCTCTAGGGGACAAGCATGTCCCCTGTGCTAAGAAGGTAGAGGTACATGAGAAGATGAAGGCAGGTAGATCTTAAGAAACGCCGGTCCAATAAGTGGGGTCTGAACTACTTCTGATTACCAAGCTGAAGTCAGTTGTGTCTATCCTCCACTTGGGACGGAATTTATGGGCTTCACTGGAAATCAGTTCTAGAGCTAGAAAGTTGTTTTGCACATCAAATATGAAACAATATTTTGTAGTTTTCTTGTAATAGTTCCTAAAACAATTTAAAACCATAATATTTTTAAAAATTTTAAAATTAAAACTATTTAGTGTTTGTGTGTGTGTATGTGTGTGTGCATGCACGCATACACACATGTACACAGCACAGCATACATGTAGAGCTTAGAGGACACCTTGCAAGGGTTGGTTCTCTCCTTCTATCATGCAGGGCCCAGGGCTTGAATTCAGTTCCTCAGTCTTTGTGGCAAGAGCTGTTACCCACTAAGCCATCATAGTGGCCTTCAATTATTATCCTTTTTAAGTCTAAACTATCCTTTTGCAATACTGAACATGGAATGAGCACCATTCTCTGTGTTATTTAACTTAATTTAGAAGGCATTTTCGGTTATTAAATGTTGCAAGACAGGTGCCATTATTACCTCACATACCTGAGAAATCTGAGACTTAGACAAATTAGTTTTTTGTCCCAGTTTATGCAACTGCTAAGCAAATGAGGCCAGAATTATCAATCAGCATCCATTTTGGGTTCTCAGATCCTCGCATTAGACTGGACACATAAGGAGAACACAGTCAATTTTCGAATGAATGAATGGATATGTAAATGTGCCAAATGACCAACTGTTACATGGGAATCCAGTTCTGAGCAAGATAGGAAAGAAAAAATGAATCAGATGTACCCTCTTCTCAAGTATTAGTTATGCTTACCATACATACATCCCAACTTGGAGCCAAATCTTAGGGAATAGTGGTGGGTCCTGTCAGAAAGCAAAGGGAATCTATAAACTGCAGTTCTGGAAATGGGGAAGAAAGGTTTATGGTTGGGGGCGAGTTCTTAAAGAATGTTGTTTATTCTTGGGTGGGTATAGGGTAGAGGTTCAGAAGAGGGGCCAAGAAGGTATTTCAGGTCAGTTCATGCCTCTCAGAGTCGCCTTACAACTTCCTGTCCTGCAGCTGCGATTCACAGGCAGGATAAAAGCAGACAGCCTTCCAGGACAGACAGAGAAGTCACAGCTAGTTCCAAGTTGTGCCAACTGCAGACCTGGGCGCCAGCCTTCTCCCCACACGTCCAGCCTAGCTGACAAGGCTTTTGTCTGGCTTCCACTTTGCATGTGGGCCCCTGTTAATCCGATTAAAGCACCAATCCCACGTGTAGGTATTAAATTTCCTGTTCAGGCTTTGAGGTTGTGTTCCTAATTAAGGCCTTTTCTTCACCTACCAGAAGGACAAGTCTTGTCGAAAACTTAAGGTTTTAGGGCTTAGGAGATCTTTAGAACTTGTGTCTCACATACAAGTTCTTTACACTGACATCTGAATTTGTGTGCAAACAAGCCGGTATTTCCAGAGCCTTTCAGATGTAACGTGTGTTTGATGTGGACTGAAATAGGAGTGGCCTGGTTGCCTGCAGTCACCCCTGTAGCTTGTCACTCACAACTGTGGACTAGGCAGTTCCAGGCTTTGTGTAAACAGGAATAACTATTTAGGGAAGCAAATATTGTCAACATAAATATATGGATTCTATAGTTCCCCTTATGGAATGAATTCTTTAAGTCTTAGCACAGAAAAACCTTCGTACCTAATGGTATTGAAATGAATCATCTCCATTAAGATAAATGTATTTGTTTGTTTGTTTATTCTCTTTCTCTGGCACACACTGATCTGGAACTGTGTGCCTTGAGCTCTCTGCAATCCTGTCTCAACCTCCTTAGTGTTGGGATTATGGATGTGAACTGTCAATGCCCAGATTCTTTGTTTTAAATAAAATAAGACTTGAATAATTTTTCTTAAACAATTTTAAATACACTCTTAAACAATCTAAACTTATGTGTATATGTCTGTGTATCCTGTGTTGTGTGTTAGTTGTGTGCCCTGTCTATATGGGAGCATGTCCAGTGCCTGCAGAGGTTAGAAGTGGGATCAGCGTCTTTGGACATACATTTACAGGTTGTTGTCAGATGTGAGTCCTGGTAACGAACTTGGGTCCCCTGGAAGAGCAGTGAATGCTTCTCACTGCTGAGCCATCTCAACAATCCCTTATATAATTTTAAAGAGAGATATTTTTTAATAGGAGAAATTTTAAATAGGAAGCTGACAACAGTATTGTACAGCTTTATGGGCTGGCTATCGGGCTGTGTATTTGTCATGCTAACACTGGGGAGGTGGAGGCAGAAAGATTGCTACAAGTTCAAGGCCAGTGTGGGAAACACATGAAGATGCGGTCTCAAAAACATTCCCCCTTAAAATAAACTAAACCAACTGAAAAATAAAATAAAATGAACAAACCAATCCCCCAATCAGAAACATAAAACATAACAACAACAGCAACAACAACAACAACAACAACAAACCCCAAGGCCAAAAAATTTATTTCTTTTGTTCATTCTTAATACTTAAGTACTGTCAAATCATTTCTTTCAATCTTAAAAGGAATGGACTATAGAGTATAAATTTTGAACACATGATCCCTCTGACGTCATCAGTTTGCCAGATGTTGCAGTGGACTGCCCTTTTGTCTTATTTACCACTGTATCCTTTGCCTTACAGAAGCTTCTCAGTTTCAGGAGGTCCCATCTATCAATTGTTGCTCTCAGTGTCTGTGCTACTGGTGTTATATTTAGGAAGGGGTCTCCTGTGCCAGTGTGTTCAAGAATACTTCCACTTTCTCTTCTATGAGGTTCAGTATAACTGGCTTTATGTTGAGGCATTTGATCTACTTGAACTTGAGTTTTGTGCATGATGACGTCAGAGGGATCATGTGTTCAAAATTCATATTCTATTGTCCATTCCTTTTAAGATTGAAAAAATGATTTGACAGTACTTAAATATTAAGAATGAACAATCTATTTGCATTCTTCTACAGGTTGACATCCAGTTGTGCCAGCACTATTTGTTGAAGATGCTTTTTTTCCATTGTACAATTTTGGCTTCTTTGTCAAAAATCAGGTATTCATAGGTGTGTGGATTAATATCAGGGTCTTTGATTCAATTTCATTTATCCCCATGTGTGTTTTTATGCCAATACCAAGCTGGTTTTATTACTATATCTCTATTGTATAACTTGAAGTCAGGGATGGCAATGACTCCGGAGGTTCTTTTATTGTACAGGATTGTTTTGACTATCCTGGATTTTTTTTGTTTTCCCATATGAAGTTGACTATTATTCTTTCAAGGTCTGAAAGGACAGCCTAGAGGATGGGAAACGATCTTCATCAACTCTACATCTGACACAGGGCCGATCTCCAAAATATATAAAGAACTCAAGACACTAGACATCAAAATACCAAATGATCCAATTAAAAATAGGATATAAACTTAGAATTCTCAACAGAAGAATCTCAAATGGCAAAAGGACGATTAAGGAATTGCTCAACATCCTTAGCTATCTTGGAAATGCAAATCAAAACAACTCTGAGATAGCATCTTATACAGTCAGAATGGCCAAGATCAAAAGCACTGATGACAGCTTATGTTGGAGAGGTCTAGAGTAAGAGGAAAACTTCTCCACTACTGGTCAGAGTACAAAGTTGTAACTTTGTACAGTCACTTTGGAAATCAGTATGGTGGTTTCTCAGAAAACTGGGAATCAGTTTACCTCAAGACCCAGCAATACCACTCTTGGGCATTTACCCAAAGGATGCTCAATCATACCACAAGGACATTTGCTCAACTATGTTCATAGCGGTAATAGCCGGAACCAGGGAACAACCTAGATGTCCCTCAGCCGAAGAATAGATAAAGAAAAGGTGGTACTTTTACATAATGGAGTACTGCTCAGTGGTAAAAAACAATGACATCTTGAAATTTTCAGACAAATAGATGGAACTAGAAAAAAAATCATCCTGAGTCAGGTAACCCAGACCCAAAAGACAAATACAGTATGTACTCACTCATAGAGGGATATTAGAGGTAATAGAAAAGGGTAACCAGGCTACAATCCATAACCCCTGAGAAGCTATGTAACAAGGAGGACCCTAAAAGAGACATGCATGGATGCCCCTGGGAAGGGTAAATAGATAAGATCTGAGGAAATTGGGAGAGAGGAGGAGAACATGAGTGATAGAGGATGGTTGAGTTGGGGGAGAGACAGAGAGGGACAGCAAAGAAAAAATATCTTGATAGAGGGAGCCATTAGGAGATTAGGAAGAAATCTGGTTCTAAGGAAAGTCCCAGGAATCCACAAGGATGACTCCAGCTAAGAAGCCTAGCAACAGTGGAGAGGGTGCCTGAACTGGCTCCCCTGTAATCAAATTGATGACTATCTTAATTTTCATCCAGTAACTGATGGAAGCAGATGCTGAGATTCACAGCTAAGCCCTAGGCCAAACTCCCAGAGGTCAGTAGAAGAGAGGGAGGAGGGATTATATAAACAAATGGGTCAAGATCATGATGGGGAAACCCACAGCAACAGCTGACCTGAGCTAGCGGGAGCTCACAGACTCTGGGCTGATAGCTGGGAAACCTGCAGAGCACCGAACAAACTAGGCCCTCTTGAGTGTGGGTGACAGTTGTGTGGCTTGGACAGTCTGTGGGGCCATTGGTGGTGGGACCAGGAGTTATCCCTGGTGCATGGACTGATGGTTTGCAGCCCATTTCCTATGGAGGAATACTTGTTCAGCCCAGATACAGGGGAGAGAGGCTTAGTCCTGCCTCAGCTTGATGTGCCAGACTTTGTTGACTCCCCGTGGGAGGCCTTACCTTTTCTGAGGAGTGGATGGGGAGCTGGTTGGGGGAGAAAAGGGGGAGGAGCTGAAGGAGCCGAGGGGTGGGAATTGTGGTTGGTATGTAAAATGAAAAAAAAAACCTTTTAAATAATTTTTTTTAAAAAAGACTTGGCGGTGGAGATGCAGGAACAGGTGTACGGGAGAGTGGCTACCACTTATGCTGCCCTGGGAAGGTATGGCTCTGGGGGATGCTCCGTCATTTCAGCTGCAGCACCATGCTCCTGATAGTTGGCGCACAGCTGATGCCTGCTAGGGTCCTTGGCCGGTGAGTCTGTGGAGTCTGTGTGTGCATCCCAACTGCACGAATTATAAGCACATGTCCCTACATACTTTTCAAAAACAATGAACAAACACAACAGCACAATTCTGTAAGTTCTGGGGATTGAACCCAGGCGTGTGTGTGTGTGTGTGTGTGTGTGTGTGTGTGTGTGTGTCAGGTATTTTCCCAACTGAGCTATTGCTTCTGCCCCCTTTATTATAGTGCTCCTAAATGGAAAAAGAGTTTTTTCATTGTATATGTAGCAATAATTTTGGAAGCAGCTGCCACTGAATTTCTAGCTCTGTCATCCCACGCTGTCGCCCCACGCTGTCTTCCCACTTGCCCAGTTGGGAAAATAACAGCCTTGCCTCTCTTGGACATTATTATTTTAGGATATTATTCTTTTAATTTGAAGTTCAAAGTCATTCTAAGTATTGTTACTATTTTTCAGGCTTGCAGTTAAACGGAATATGCATGGGAAGAATAAAAAATACCTTTCCCATGCTCTTAGATTGTTCTTCTTCAAATCTATCAATAACAATAAAATCTATGCAGGTGAACTACCCCCATGTTGGCATATAGTATTAAGGTTTATCTTTAGCCCTATTAAAATGCAACAGCTACCAAAACTTGTGGTGATAATGTTTTAGAATCGATCTTTAATCTGTCTGTAATAGGATAGACTTCTAGTCAGTTTATCCCATACCCAAGTATTAGTGATAGGCAGTGGGAGGAAGGAAGTCCTTTAGGCCACTCCCACCTACCTGCTGTGGATTGTGGCGGGCTATGATGCTCTCCCGAGAACAAGGACACGCTACTTTTGTTGCTGGAGTCTGTGTGTAAAATGTTGAGGTAGGAACTAGATTAGATCAGCAGTTCTGCAGCATTATTGTATGAAATTCCAGTGCTCTCTGAGAAGTAAAAAGTTTGCTTGATCAAATTCAAATGAGAAACGCCCCTTCTCCCTTCAGAGATTCCCAGTGTGCCTTGGCATAGGTAGGGTTCGTGATAGCCCAAAATAAAGCTGTGTTTTCCACAGATATTCACCCAGCAAGTCTCAAATGCATCTGATGACAGAATCCTGTTATCAGGAATGTATTTTGGGAAACCCTGAAGTAAGTTTCTTCCAAAATTACAGGATTTAAAGCAGACCATCCAAATGCCGAGTGGCCTGGGACCTGCCTCCCTTCTCCCACTAGATGGCGCTCTTGAATGAGATATAGTTTCTTCCCAGCCTCTAGAAGTTTAGGCATTTTCTGTGGTACAGGAGACTATGGATCAGCTGTGAAAGTGATCATAGGGCCTCTCTGGTAGCATTTCACAAGTTATTTAAAGCAGGGAAGTGCCACTTGTCGAGGTAGCTACTAGCAAAGATCAAAATATTACCTGGATTTTTCTCATTAGTCCTATCTTTAAAAATAAATCTCAGGTATTATTAAGACCAGGGTGATTTCCAATCATGTATCAGCCAGACAGAATTTAACTGGACATTTGGGTTGCTCTGTTGATCAGATAGACACACTGGGTGGTGAGATTATGGGCAAAGCTGGTGGCAGCTGGGCCTGGTCTTTAGGCTCTGGGATGCCCAAGAAAGAGCCTCCAGCCACCATGAAGATTCTGGGATTTCTGTGATCACATGGATGTAGGTGGTGCAGACCTATCAGAAGGGCTGCCCAGGAAGCCCGTGCTGAGTGTCCTCCTAAAGTCACCTTCACGTTCTAGTAAATTCTTTATTGACTCTTTATTAAAAATAAGGTGATTAGGCATAATGATTTTGCTGGCCTGTGGGTTAGAAAGTCCGTCTTTTCCTCCATGCTATTATAAGCACTTGAGCGACACCCCCTGCTTGGAGTTGACGGAATTTCACACATCAGTGTAAGTGTGCCCAGGAGGTTTAGAAAACAAAGGCGACTTCACTCAGGCATCCTCTTGCTCCAAGTTTGTTCCACTGAAGGATGTTTACCCACTAGAAGTGTGCTCCCTTTTAATGATGGGAAGGGAGCTATAAAAACGTAATGAGGAGGCTTCTCGAAAAGCTCCCTGAATTACCTGGCATATACCAGTTTGGGGGGGGGCAGGAATTCAAACTTTGTGACGGGAGCCTCACCCTGTTCTCTCAGTCTTACATTTGAAGGAGAAATCTTGGTAAGATATCTTAGATCTTATTATCTCTGAGCACTAGACAGCTCCCCAAGGACGTGAAGGTAAGTTCTCAATTCCTGTTATCTTGGTGTGAACGGCACATCTGTGTGACACTGTGTGGTGTGTTTCCTCTTGTTTATCCTCTATAATGTGCCCTCTAGTTTTCACCTAACTCTGAGCTTTAGATATTTCTGTTTCTATGGGATGGTGCAAAACCACTCGTGTCTTGTTCTCTTGTTTGGTAAGAATATCCACTTGAGGAATTTAATGGAGATTTTTTTTTTTTTGGTGCGATTTAAAGCAGAGATGTCAGCTAAAGTAGATAATCTTAACTGAGATGCATCGAACTCCTACTGTTCTGATGTTTCAACAACTATTTCAGATATCTTATTTCATTTAGTGCTCACAGCAACCTGTAGGAAGTAGATGCTAGTTCCCTGGCTTGCTGAGATGGTGACTCTGAGGTCAGAAGCATTAAGTAACTTATTAGTGTCACTTACTTTGTAATGGGTGCTGCAGGAACTGCAAATCGGATCTCTTATGCTGTTTTATCAGCATGCAAATGATCTGGTATATTTGCATATTAAAAGTTCAGGCATCATACGTGTGCATCTCTGTTAGATTGAGGCAAGCTGGACCTTCTAGCCCCGAGGTAGCATGGAATCTCCTGATAATGAGAACCCCACTGCCAGTTTCGCCCTCAGCTTCTCGACATCAAGATTTCTTGGCCCGATGGCTTCATATTCAAATATGTTTGACCATGTTTCTCAAAACACTGAGTTACTATACTTTGCATTAACAGTGCTTGGCTTTGTCTTTTATGCAGAAAGCCCCTCCAGGCCTCTGTAATGTGCTAAAAAAGATCTTGTCTAAAACTCAAGAAAATAAATAACATAAAACTGTTCTGAATAAATTTGAGTTAAGTGAACAGAAGTCTTTTCTGTGCGCGTACATTGCACACACACAGTTGTGTGCACCCATGAACATGTGTTCTGTTGCTGGGCCCAGGACCAGTATCCTCTGTCATGAAGGACATCTCAGAATTTCCATTATAAATTATTTTAAAGGCATATAATGAATACTTTAAAAAGTTCAGAGCTGCCTGGATCTTAACTTCCTTATATTTGCGGGAGTTGTTGCAGGCCGGAAGGATATTGATGTATCATAGAGATTTGAGACAGCTCTGCTTTGGGAGGAGGCATTGATGCTGGCATCTTGTTGATACAGGTGCTAGGACTGTCAGCGTCTGTCAAGGGTCTCACAGATTCAGGTGACAAAGGCGGACACAGTGGCTGGATTCAGGGCGTCAACAAGCCAAGTATGAGATTTGATCTCCATCATTGCTTACAAATAGGAAGAATGCATAGCATATCATATCATGGATTCCATAGGTGAATCCCGTTTTATTTATTTTTTAAACATTAGTCGGCAGGGATGCAAAATTGCTAGAGTAATAAACCAAAAGAATGTATTTACTTTAAAAACCAAGACTCAAAAGTAATTTCATATGGAAAGCCTGCAGTAATTATAAAAGTGCATTGAAAACAACAACAAACAATGCATTGAACATGTAGTGTTTTCCACGAAGACTCAAGCGCTGTGCGTTCTGAGATGCCCTTTCTAGGAGGCTTCTCTTTTGTTGCAGTCAGCTCTTCCATTTTGCAGCTGAATCCACAGATCCGTGTGAGGAAACAAACCCAAGCCTCACAGAGCAGCTGCTGGTCGGAGAGCGGATTCACCCAGAGGTAGAAGACCCTGCGGTTTGCACCATGCTGCACCCAGCCGGACCTCATGTCCCCATCAGCACTAACGTTCCTTTGGCCTAGCTGTTCTAAGTCCTGGGCTCATCAAAACTGTCAAAGCCACTTTCTATTTCCTCTCCCCACTTTATTCCAAGAAGTGTCAGTAGCTGTGAAATTGAAGCGTAAGCTTTATTCATTAATAATAAACATATTGAAGACTGGCAACAGCCTGTATGGACTGTGCAAAAGGTTTCAGAGGATTTACTCAGCAGACTAAAAATGATCTTATTGGAGTCTAAGAGAAGTGTTTATCCAGTTAAAGAGGTCAAATAGATTTCAAACGCAATGGAAAACGCAATAAACAAATGGATAGATGAAGTTCCGATCACTTGTGCCACCATTTGCTAAACTGATGGACTGTCAATGTACAGCTTATCATTAGCTTTGTCAGTTATAGAGGAAAAATGGTTCTAACTTGTGACACAGCCAGCTTGGATTTTCTCCACGTTTAGTTGAAATTAGTGCTTGATGCATAAGTCCTCTTACCAGTTAGTTGCTGAGTGCTTTGTTTCACGTGTGAGTGTGCGAGCAGGTTGTGCGTCAGCTTGACCCGAGTTGGAGTCATCGGGAGGAAGGAGCCCCAGTCAAGGAAATAAGATCCAGCTGTGAGGCATTTTCTTAATTAGTGATTGAAGGGGGAGAACCCAGCCCATGGTGGGTGGGGCCGTCTCTGGACTGGTGGTCTTGGGTTCTGTAAGAAAGCAGGCTAAGCAAGCAGGGGAAGCCATCCAGTAGGCAGCACCCCTCGTTGGCCTCTGCATGAGCTCCTGCCCTGTTTGAGTTCCTGTCCTGACTTCCTTTGGTAATAAATTGTGATACGGAAGTGTAAACTGAGTAAATCTTTTCCTCCCCAACTTGCTTGTTGGTCATGATGTTTCGTAGCAGCAGTAGAAAGCCTAACCCAGACAATCGCTTACATTCTCAGGACCATGCCAGTTTCTGGACCTTTTCTCCCTGCAGGTGCTCCATGAAGACAGAGTTTACTTGTACAAAATGGAACTTCAACTGGAGAAAATCTAGCCTGTAGGCCCAAAGTGACTGGTCATACTCTTATGGGTTGTTAGTGTCTCATAGACATGGACTCTGTTTATGCCAAGCTATTGTTAATATAGTGGTTGCTTCTTCTTTTTTTTATTCTTTTTAACCTCTGGGAGGATGGACTGGCTTAGTGGTTCAGAGCTCTGCCTGTTCTTCCAAAGGTCCTAAGTTCAATTCCCAGCAACCACATGGTGGCTCACAACCATCTGTAATGAGATCTGGTGCCCTCTTGAGGAAGAGACCTGGTCAGTTGTCCTCATCAACTTAGACCATGAAACCCAATATGGACAAGTCCAACAAAACCACCATATACAGGCTGCCTGTGCTTGCTTCAGCATTGTCAGGGCATAAATTTAAAACAATTCAGGATGCTAAAGCTCCGGCTCTGCCAGTGAGATAGCCTTGACTGTGGGCTGGTCTCCCAGGTGGTCCAGGTTGTGAACGAGGCATGGCAGGTACAGGTACACGCTGTTGCTATCAATTTTGTGCATTTCCAGAGAAGCAAGATGGTTCAGCCATTATGAGCTAAAGACTGGGCATCAAGGGACTCGGGTCATTGTGCAGCTTTGTAGCAGCGAGGCCTTGGACTAGGCATTGCTTCATCTTTAGAGCGAAAGATTATGAGGATGGAGTTGACCTAGACACAGGCTTGGAATAGTTAATTGATGGCCAGTCATCAACTTTAGCATGTGTTTCTCTTTCCTGTTGTCACTGTGGATGAGACCGAATAGAGCACTGCTTACCAGAAGAGCTTCTTCTGAGAGGACATTTGCCAACGTTTGGCAAGTACCTTGGATTGTAACATGCTTAGGCTTTAGAGGAACATCTACTACTGACAGCTAAGAGATGCAGGCCAGAAATGTCATCAGTGTCTTCTGATACACAGGACCTCAACTCTATGCACCCACCCCAGTTTTGCGATCTCCAAGATGAATGTCGAAGTGGAGAAATCCATTTTTAGTACTGAATAGACATCTGAGTAAAATCTAATAGCCAAGAGAAGTTGATATATCAGATCACCCTGGTATGAGATGAGAAAACAGTTCAGTAGGGAAAACGCTGCAGGGAAGAAATCTGGGGAAGCGACTGTGACCACCAGGGAAGCAGTCTTGCTGGTAGGGAATTGACTGATAGGAAGTAGCCCATGTTATCAATGAGAGTTGATGGAATAAACCAGAAAAGCATGGGCCTGCTATTTGGGGATTAGTCGCTAAAGGTTAATTTAATTTAAAGTCATTTCTGCCGCCTCTCCACCTGTCCCATTAAAAACAATTCAGATAGTAAAGGAGCTTTGGTTGCTTTAAAAATGCACCTAAAGAAGTGTTTTCACTAAAGCACACGTGCATGCGGCCAATTGCATAGACGGTAACATTGGGGTCATTCAGAAATCATCTTTAGCCTATAGCCGGCAGCGCAGCGAGGATATTGACTGCTTGGCTAAATGAATCCTGGATTCCTCTTGCAGTCCTCAAACTGATGAACTTCACCCATTTAAGCGTGGGTAGCAATACACTTGGACAAAGACTTGAACTCACATTTGGTATCCATAATGCCCCTGGTTTTAAAGACCAGTGCTAGAGTGGACTCTAATGTCCCAGGATATGGGCAGAATGTGCATTGCAATGTATTAATTGATTCAATTTCTAACACACATATTTGGCATAGCGTCTTCTAAAACACGATGCACGTGTAAGGATCGTGAGCTCCTTGGGTCCTAGCCCAGGTATTTTTCTGTTAGATCTCTGCCTACCCATTGTGCTTTCTATTCCAGCACATAATTCACCCACACTGTACTTAACTTTCTGCGTGGTGATGGCAACATGAAGTCAGCTTCAATGGTAGTTTTTCAGTCCCGAAGAGAATTTACTTTGTGCTCAAAAGTTCTCTAAGAAAAGAATAGTCACTCAGTAATGCATTTGGTGAATACTTAATAGCTCCTTTTGAGGAATTTGTGGATACATCAGACTGCACACCCGTTTTGTTTTCTAACCCAAAGCATTCTGTCTTTGAAACTCATTTCCCTGAAAAATATCCTCTTTCATAAAATCTTCCCTTCTTTCTTCTTTAACCCCACTTCTGTAAGTATTGTTCCGTTCCTCTTCAGCAGTCCAAAGGATGTGTCCTTCTCTTTGTTTTTTATTTGCATGTTTTAACAGAGTCCCTGTCCCTGAATTGTGTATGGCTCCAACTATACAAGGAGCCTTAACTGTATCCCATTTTACTGCAACAGGACTCTGAACACAGTTAGGAGCAAAATCCTACTGTATAATTTGGTGGGTCTTCCTTTTCTGGCTAATTAGAAGCTCTGCTTGACTTTATGCTACTCACTGTGTGTTCCCTGAAATAGTACAAGGAAATCAGGCTGACTCTGGAAGTGGGGATGCATGCCATGCTGTTTGGTAGCCCCCGACCTAGAGTTGCACAGAGCGCATGCTCAGTAGATGTGTGGGAAATGGTGATGCTCAGAAGTTGCTATGAGTAGGTTAATGGTTAAGTGTTCCATGTTGTATGTGTGTGAATAAATATGTTGTTTGTGTGATGTCTTCAGATCATCTGGCCGATGCCATTAATCAAAGAATTTGATGGACTCACTCTAAGTCATGCAGCTTGTGTGTGTTTAATTTATATACTCAGCTTGTCAAGAGAAGGAGAAAATGGAGGTAAAGGGCTTCTGGAAACAGGAATTAGCCTGAATGGGGACAATTATGGAAATGTATGTGTACCAGAAGACCTTTCACCTCAACAAAGAGGCTTGTTGCCCAGAGATAACTAAAATAACAAATGAGCGGACGGTAATTGCTCTTGCCTTGGTGTCAGTTGACACTGGAAAGCAAGACCATGCAACATGGCCTCTGCACTCCAGGGTCTGTGCCTTAGTGTCCAGCTTGGCAAACTTTGTCTTAAAGGACTAGATGATCAATCAGCCTTTAAGCTCCGAGAGTCCCTTGGTCTTGTCATTGCTCGGTGCTGCTTCCTAGCTGAGGCGACAGCAGTCACATACCGTGTGCACACAGAAGAAATGTGGTTGCATTCAAATAAAGATTTATTTAGAAAGCTGGATTCTGTTAGCATGCCATGATTTGTTGACTTTAGTCTTGAGGGTGGGTATGTATATGGGTATGTCTGTAGGTATGCATGTGCATAGAAAGCTAGTCTTGGAGTGGGCATTTTTCTTTGACCCACCTGTTGGAAGTTCTGAGCTAGGAGAGAACATGGCCCAGAGTAGTGAGGGAGAGGCTTGAAGAATGGGCTGTGCACTGGTCTGTGCCATTGTAGGTATAGGAAATTGACTCGTTCTATTTTCTCATTGAGAAGTTACTAAGCCTTTGGTTTTTATGTGAGTTATTTTCCTTTTTATTGATTTTATTGAGCTCTACATTTCCCTCTGCTCCCCTCTTTACCTCTCCTCTCCCCTTCAGCCTTCTTTCAAGGTCCCCATGCTCCCAATTTACTCAGGAGATCTTGTCTTTTTCTACTTTCCATGTAGATTAGATCCGTGTATGTCTCTCTTAGGGTCCTCATTGTTGTCTAGGTTCTCTGGGATTGTGATTTGTAGGATGGCTTTCTTTGCTTTATGTTTAAAAACCACTTATGAGTGAATACATATGATATTTGTCTTTCTGTGTCTGGGTTACTTTACTCAATATGATACTTTCTAGCTCCATTCATTTGCCCACAAATTTCAAGATGTTTTTTTCTGCTGTGTAGTACTCCATTGTGTAAATATACCACATTTTCCTTATCCATTCTTCAGTTGAGGGGCATTTAGGTTGTTTCCACGTTCTTGCTATGACACACAATGCTGCTGTTACCATAGTTGAGCGTATGTCCTTGTGGCATGATTGAGCATCCTTTGGATATATACTCAAAAGTGGTATTACTTGGTCTTGAGGAAGGTTGTTTCCTAATTTTCTGAGAAATCGCCACACTGACATCCAAAGGGGCTGTACCAGCTTGCACTCCCACCAGCAATGCAGGAGTGTTCCCTTTACCCCACAACGTCTCCAGCATAAGTTATCATCAGTGTTTTTGATCTTGACTATTCTTACAGGTGTGAGATGGAATCTCAGAATTGTTTTGATTTGCTTTTCTCTGATGACTAAGGATGTTGAACATTTCCTTAAGTGTCTTTCAGCCATTTTAGATTCCTCTGTTGAGAGTTTTCTGTTTAGGTCTACACTTCATTTTTTTTTTAATTTGGATTATTTGTTCTTTTGATGACCTATTTCTTGAGTTCTTTTTATATTTTGGAGATCAGACCTCTGTCTGATGTGGGGTTGGTGAAGATCTTTTTCCATTCTGTGGCCTGTCATTTTGTCTTGTTGACCATGTCCTTTGTTTTACAGAAGCTTTTCCATTTCAGGAGGTCCCATTTATTAATTGTTTCTCTCAGTGTCTGTGCTACTGGGGTTATATTTAGGAAGTGGTCTCCTGTGCCAATGTGTTCAAGTGTACTTCCCACTTTTATAAGGTTCAATGTGGCTGACTTATGTTGAGGTCTTTGATCCACTTGGACTTGGGTTTTGTGTATGGTGGTAAGATATGGATCAATTTGCATTCTTCTACATATTGACATCCAGTTATGCCATCATCATTTGTTAAATAAGCTTTCTTTTTTCTATTTGATATTTTTTGGTTCTTTGTCAAAAATCAGGTGTTTGAAGGTGTGTGGATTAGTATCCAGGTCTTCTCTTTGGTCTCATTGGTCCTCCTGTCTGTTCTTATGCCAGTATCAGACTGTCTTCAGTACTGTAGCTCTGTAGTAGAGTTTGAAGTCGGAAATTGTGATGCCTCCAGTAGTTCTTTTATTGTACAGGATTGTTTTGGATATCCTGTTTTTTTATTTTTTATTTTTTTATTTTTGCTTTTCCATATGAAGTTGAGTACTGTTCTTTCGAGGTCTGTGAAGAATTTTGCTAGAATTTTGATGGGCGTTGCATTGAATCTGTGGAATGCTTTTGGTAAGATTGCCATTTTTACTATGTTAATTCTACCTACCCAAGAGCATGGAAGATCTTTCCACTTTCTGGTGTCTTCTTCAATTTCTTTCTTCAGAGATTTAAAGTTTTTGTCATACACGTCTTCCACTTGTTTGGTTAGAGTTACTCTGAGATATTTTATGCTATTTGTGGCTATTGTGAAGGGTGATATTTCTCTGATTTCTTTCTTGGCCCATTTATCATCTGTGTAAAGGAGGGCTTCTGATTTTTTTGAGTTTATCTTGTATCCTGCTACATTACTGAAAGTGTTTATGAGTTGTAGATGTTCCTTGGTAGAATTTTTGGGATTGCTTATGTAAACTATTATATCATCAGCAAATAGTGAGAATTTGACTTTTTTCTTCTCTGATTTGTATCCCCTTAATCTCCTTTTGTTGTCTTATTGCTCTAGCTAGGACCTCAAGAACTGTATTGAATAGATATGGAGAGAGTGGACAACCTTGTCTTGTTCCTAATTTCAGTGGGATGGCTGGGAGTTTTTCTCCATTTAGTTTGATGTTGGGTATTGGCTTGCTGTATATTGCCTTTATTATGTTTAGGTATATTCCTTATATTTTTGCTCTCTCCAAGACCTTTATCCTGAAGGGATGTTATGTTTTGTTGAAAGCTTTTTTGAATGAGCTGATAATGTGGTTTTTATTTTTTAGTTTGTTTATATGGTGGATTACATTGACAGACTTTCATATGTTGAACCATCCCTGCATCTCTAGATGAAGCTGACTTGATCATGGTGGATGGTGGTTCTGATGTGTTCTTTGATTCCATTTGCCATATTTTATTTAGTATTTTTGCATCATTATTCATGAGTGAGATTGGTCTGTAATTCTCTTTCTTAGTAATGTCTTTCTGTGGTTTGGGTATCAGGGTAATTGTAGCCTCATAAAAAGTTTGGCAACGTGTCTTCTGTTTCTATTGTGTGGAACAATTTGAGGAGTATTGGTATTAGTTATTCTTTGAAAATCTTGTAGAATTCTGAGCTGAAGTCATCTGGTCCTGGGCTCTTTTTTTTTTTTTTTGGTTGGGAAATTTTGTTGACTGTTTCTATTTCTTCAGCAGTTATAGGTCTGTTTAATTTGCTTACCTGGTCTTGATTTAATTTTGGTAAGTTGTATTTATCAAGAAAATTGTCCATTTCCTTTAAGTTTTCAATTTTTTGGAGTACAGGTTTTTGAAATATGACCTGATGATTCTCTGTATTTCTTCTCTGTCTGTTGTTATGTCCCCCTTTCATTTCTGATTTTTTATTCTCTCTTTGCCTTTTGGTTAGGTTGGCTAAAGGTTTGTGTATTTTGCTGGTTTTCTCAAAGAACCAAGTCTTTTCTCATTGATTCTTTGTATTGTTTTGTTTTTATTTTTTTTATTTCAGCTCTCAACTTCATTATTTCCTGCCTGTCTAGTTCTTTTTGGTGAGTTTGCTTCTTTTTGTTCTAAAGTTTTCAAATGTTCTATTAATTTGCTTGTGTGGAATTTTTTTCAGCTTCTTTATGTAGGCATTTAGTGCTATGAACTTTCCTCTTAGCACTGCTTTCATTGTGTCCCATAAATTTGGGTATTTTGCCTGGTAATTTTCATCGAATTTTAGGAAGTCTTTAATTTCTTCCTTGACCCATTGATGATTCATTTAGGTGAGCATTGTTTAATTTACACGTGTTTGTGGGCTTTCTGGAATTGGTGTTGCTGTTCAATTTTAGTTCTAAGCAATGGTAATCCGATAAGATACATGGGGTTATTCTAATGTTTTTGTATCTTTTGAGGTTTGTTTTGTTACTGAGTATGTGGTCAATTTTTGAGTAGGTTCCATGAGGTGTTGAGAATAAGGTATATTCTTTTATGTTTGGATGGAATATTCTCTAGATGTCTGTTCAGTCAGTTGAGTCATAACATCTGTTCCCTTATTTCTCTGTTAATTTTTTGTCTGGTTGGCCTGTCCAGTGGTGAGAGTGGAGTGCTGAAGTCTCCACTATTAGTGTGTGGGGTTTAATGTATTATTTAAGCTTTAGAAGTGTTTCTTTAACATATGAGGGTGCCCTTGTGTTTGGGGCATAGATGTTCAGTATTGAGATTTCCTCTTGATGAATTTTTCCTGTGACTAATATAAAATGTCCCTCTTTATCTCTTTTGATTGATTTTAGTTTAAAGTCTATTTTGTTGGATATCAGAAAGCTACACCAGCTTGTTTCTTAGGTCTATTGGATTGGAAAATTTTTTTCCCAACCCTTTACTCTGAGGCGATGTCTGTCTTTGAGGTTGAGGTATATGTCTTGTATGCAGCTGGAGGATGGATTCTGTTTTCATATCCAGTCTTGTTAACCTGTGTCTTTCTATAGGTAAGTTGAGTGCATTTATATTAAGAGATATTAATGACCAGTGATTGCTATCTTCTGTTAATTTAGTTTTTGTTGTTAGTGATGTCAATTTGTGTATTTTTCCCTTTTTTGGGATTTGCTGCTGTAAGATCATCTGTTGTCTCTGTTTTTGTGAGTGTAGTCAACGTCCTTGGGTTTTCCTTCTAGTTCTTTGTGTAGGGCTGGGTTCTGTGAGTTAACTTTCTAAGTGGGCAAACCTTCTGTCTTTTTCATGTTTGATATTTCGTGTTGGATATGCCCATATTGTAATGACTCATTTTGCATACCCACCATTTTTGAAACTGGGGAGCATCTCATGTCTGATGGTGCCATTACAGGACATCCCTGCAGATCCTGGGGTTGCGGGGGTGCTCTTGTTTTTCTAAATGAATATATTACCGGAGGATAAGTGATTGTTACACACTCAGCCCTGCACAGAGTGTCTTTACTATAGCCTCCGAGGCTCAGCGCATGTCACACAAGGCAGAAAACGGGAGAGCTGGGAGATGTGCAGGAGCTGTGAACTGCTGTCTCCTGGATGTTGACAAGGCTGTTGTATGCATGAGCTCACTGTCACTGGGGTCACAACCTATACAGATTGGGACTCGTCATCATTTCTTTGCAAGGTAGGAGAGGGGCTATGAGAAGTGGATGGTTGCTGTGGGAAGGGTAGCCACTGTTGCAATACATACAGCCCCAATGCAGGCTCAGATAGGCAACTGTAATTAAACCCAGCAACTCACATACAGACAATAGGAAAGTACCTGAGGGACTTGGATAGAGGAAAGGTCTGTGGGAGAGGGGGAGACAAGAGGAGGTGATGGGGTAAAATCCACCAGAACTTATTTTAGAAATATAGAACCCTGAATATAAAGAAAACAAACAGCAGCAACAGCAAAAAACAAACTGAAAAATAAAAAAAAGGTGCCTCTTTCAACCACCATTTATTTAAATGTAGAAACGTACTAGACAGTTTGAAGTTCCTCGGGGCAGCATTTAAAATAGTTTCTAGAACAGGACCCTTTGTTTTAGACGTTTTAGTTTTTAACGTGTACATTTACTCAGCAGCTTAATTGACACAAACACTCCAAGAATATTTAAGCGAAGGTTTACATGCTTTATTTCTCTCTTGCAGAATTGGTGTCTTTAGTCCTGACAGTTGAGTCATCTTGCGTGTTTCAGTTAATGTTTTTTTAGCTGAACTCCCCATGCTAGGCGCATGCAGACTTCTCATGTTCTCTTTGGGCAGTTTTGGCTTGTTTCACACACACTTCCTCTAGGAAGACAAAATATGGACCAAATTGTCAGCCTTCTGTGATCCAGGGAGAAGCTGGTCTGTGTGTGCATTACCTGTAACTTGGCCTTGCCCAGAGCCACAGGTGTTGGGAGACATGTGCCTCCCCCGGCTGGTCTCATTTTTATTTCACTGCTTTCAGATTTCTCTAAAACTATGAGGTGCTTTATGTGGGTCTGGCCTAATTAGCAGAGGCTGGGAAGGTTTGTAAGAGATTTCATGTTCCCCCTTCTTCCTGTCTCTGCAAATCAATTAAAATGGACGATGAAGGAACTCACACCCGAGCAGTGTGTAATTCTAGAGCTCACTGCCACGTGTCCCCTTCCTGCATTCTAGGAGGAGGTTCTGCTAAGCCCTGGGTATGATTTACAGAAGCCAGAGATACATTTCAACCAGCTTTGTGATATATGGGACTGGAGCAGAATATAGAGATGTTATTTATGGCTCTGATGAGAAGGCCAAAGTTATATCTTATACTGTGCTTACAGTCTAAGCAGTATGCTACAGAAAGCACATCTGTCCTTGTAATTAGCACAAAATCTCACAAAAATTAAAACTTTACTAGTATTTCACAACAGATACCTTTAAATAGTGTTATTGCTCCTAATTAATCATAAATATACCCTGTGTCTGTGGTCACTGACAGCCTTTGGGGTGCTCTCATCTACTTATTCCCCTTAAAGTAGTTATTTGGATACCCAGTTAAGAAACACTCTTTGCTTAACCTTCCCCCTTATATATTTTATAGACGGTCAAGAAGGTGGTGTAATATTAATTGCTAATTGATTATTATAGAGTCGTAAACCATGATTCGCATGCACGTGGAAAATTGTGTAGTTTAGTGTTTGTGGTATTTTATGTATATGGAACCTTAAAGAGGTTGAAGTCATTTTTACTTACATTCCTTTCAGAGGGCATGAAACCTGATATGTAGGGAAGGGCAAGCCAGAAGCTATAATTCACCCCGAATTCCTTCTTGGAACAACTCTGGAGAAAGAAGTTCTTCCTTCGATATCTTGAATTGCATTTTAAAGGTCTTTAGTTTTTGTTTTAAGATTGTGTGTGTGTGTGTGTGTGTGTGTGTGTGTGTGTGTGTTTGTGTAGGTTTGTGTACATCTAAGTGTAGTACCTGCAGAGGCCAGAAGAGGGCTTCAGATTTCCTAGAGCTGGAGTTACAATTGTGAGCGAGCTGTCTGACATATCTTCTGGGAATTGAACTCTGATCTACCTATCAGGTGTTCCTAACTGCCAAGCAATCTCTCCAGCCCCAAACTGCAGCTTTTATGCCATTTTTATCTTAAAGGCACTTAAGTGAATATTAATAATATTCTAGTTCAGGTCCAAATTTTAGAGCAACTTAATTAAATCCTCTTTTTTAAAGTTGAGGGACCAGAGGCTGTTCCTAACTTAGGTTAGTCTAGGCAAGTACCATACACACTAAACGTCTATAGAAGATAACCTGACCAAGCTCTTCCTAGTTTCCCATCTGGAAACTGTATCTCTTTGTCTCTGTAGGACTAGCCATGTAGCCCGTGAATGGACCAGTGGGAGCAGGATGAACCCAGGCCCAGGACTTTTGGGCACACCATACCCAAGATAGAAGTCATGTACTCAAGCTCTCTAGCGAGGCAGGCCAGGCCAGCTCTTCATGTACAGGCCTGCTTGTCCCGCTTAGGCCTCCCAGTAGGCTTGAGGATATCTCCAACTCCATATGAGTTTCCCGAGCAAGGGAAAGGAGGCAGCAGGGTTATCTGGGCATCTCTTTTTGTCTGTGGGTCCTAAGGACAGAGACTGTTTCGTTCTCTCCCAGACTCGCAGCTCAGTGTGCCCAAGCGGGGGCTCACGTTTAGCTAATGAGTTCCTTTTATTGATTTAGTTTACTCCCAGTTAAGAAAACAAACAAAAATTATGCCCAAGTGGCAGAGGGCGAGGGTTGGACAAATTACCCTGGTGTGGGCATGGTGGTGATTTCTTCAGTAACCACGTATGTGTTCCGTCTATGTCATGACTTCCTAAGTGCATGGGGTCGCATAGAAAGACAGGAACCATTCGCATAATGTGCCTTTCCCATCTCAGGCTTCCTTTTCTTCAACTGGGTAAAGGCTTGCTAAAACTCACGTGTACATCGTGATTTCCAAAGGAAGGAAATCAAAACACCCTCTTGTGTGAAATTTTCCATTTCTTGGGACCTCAGGTGTATGAATCACTTCCTTCTGTTCTGTCACAGAAAAATACAACAGCCAAGTCAAACCGAAAACGACGTGGCTTTCTAGTCCAGCTGTGGAGACCTGGTTGGTGTTTTCCAGGGAAGACTGCTTATCATGGGGGAAAGCTGTGCTCTTAAGTGGATTTCGGTATAGGCCTTACAAGAACAGTTTGCAGATGTGGGTAGCGTGCACACAAAAAGATTTTTACAGTGACTGACATCCCCAAGACCTTCCCAGGAAAAAGAAAACGCGTCCTTTCTCAATTTCACGTAAACTTTTCCCTGATCAAAAGGTAGATTTATCCATGGTGGCACCTGAAAAATAAATTTTTTAACAGGCTTGCTTCACAGTGAAGATGAAAGTGCAAGCGAGTGTTAGACAGGCCAACTGGAAGGCCCGAGTGCGGACAACTTTATGTTTGTTCTTGCAGTAAACATATGTGGAGTCTGGGAAGGCCTGATGCCGTCATCTGGTGGTGAGGTGGAGATCCCCACTGACTCGGGAAAAACACCAGGTCAGTGAAGTAGAAAACGCAGCTTCAGGTACTTTTGTGGATTGGGAGAATGTGTTGATGGGCATAAAATCTTAAATCTTCTTAGTTTTAGGGGTCTGAGAGAGGAGAGCAGACAGAAGCGCTCAAGCTGAGAAGTGATGGTTTTGGTGTGTTTTGTCTCAAACATTGTTCGCGGATGTCCTGGGAGAAATCTATAGGAGAACCAAGTGAATGATGCCCCGTGGGCTTTAAGGGTTGGCTGACGAAGATGTTTGTCAGTGTCTCTGGTTGTTCACGCACGCTTGTTGCATGTGTCTTTTTTGTGCGTTGGCTGGAGGGGCTGTAGTTGCTTACATTGGCCTTGCCTTACTGGTGCACACATTTTAGGAGAATACTTAATCATCTGTTTTCCTGGTCTCCAAAGAAGTAATGAAGTTTGCGCAATTGTTGTGAAATAGAGGCTGGTTGCTTGGAAGCCGAGGAGCAGGGTGACCCTGAGTAGAAAGACTGGAGTTGGGGGGTGGCTCAGTGCTGCAGAGCACTTGGTGCTCTTCTGGAGGACCCGAGTGGAAATTCTGGCACTCATGTCTAAGAGTTCATGATTGCATGTAGCTCCAGTTTCAGGGGTGTCTGATATCCTCCCCAAGTACCCACACATATGGAGTATGCAATCAAACAGGTGGATACATGGATATGTAAATGAAAATTAAATCTTAGGGAAAAAAGATTGGACCTGCTTTGGTATTTTACCACAGGTTCACAAATATCCCACAAACATCCACCAGGTCTTGAGAAAATCATCTAAGATGATTTTCTCATGTACAGCACATGAGACAGACTTTCGTGGACCGAGTAAACTATATATTTTCTGTCTTGTAAATAGTTGAGTTTTCATAGAGGCTTTCTGAGATTCGGAACTGTGATAGTTCCTGTTCTCAGGTTGTTGTTATCAGCTCTCCTATAAGGAAAGAGATCCATCCATTCAAAAGTGGTCGTAGGCCTGATAATGGCCCTCAGATATGGGGGCACACTAATTCGAAAGCCTATGATTGTACTGCTCTTCTTACAAGAGGACCTTTCAGATTTCACGGGATTGATGCCAGCGAAGTGGGCAGATTATCCTAGGTCATTAGGGTCTATCTAGAATATCCTCCTTCTTGCTAGGCAAGCCAGCCATACAAGGAACTCTGCCTTGCCGTCACCTCTGTATAACCACCATGAGGCCCATTGTAAACTCATGCTTCCAGAATGACATGGCAGAAATCTGTTGTTTTAAGTCAGTAAGTTTACAGTGAACTGTACCAAGAACTTCAGAAGGTTAATGTACCCACAAATAAAAGAAATCTGTTTACAGATGGAGATTTGTTTCTTCACCAACAATTGCAGTATGCGTCCTCATAAGACAATTTGCTAACCAAGTAGTCTTGTTTGAGCATTTCAATCACGGAATGTTGCTGTAGGCTCTGTGGGTTCAAAGGTGAGAGAGGTCCAACACAGTGTGAACCCTCCAAGACTGTTCCATGCAGGCAAACACCAAATACCTAGTTACACAAGCATTTAACCAAAGTGTTATTAAAAAAAAGAAATGCAAATGTATGTTCTGGAGGGTTGGTCAGAGAAGGATTTCTGGAGGCAGCGATTTTCTGATAAGCTGAACGCCTAGTAGGAATTAGCAGGTGAAGGGGATGATGGGAAGAGCGGCCAGCAAATGCGAAAGGCCCAGGCAGAAGACCCCAGAGCTCCCACGGAGCTGAAGATGGTTGACACTGTGGGTGGATGACAGACAGAGAAGGGGTCTGGCAGGACAGGCATTGCATGTCACCATGGGAAACTGTGGTATCCTCTAACCTGGAAGGAATCAAACTCTACAGACTAAGTGTTCTTTTTTAGCTGTGGTGTGGAGGGAGCACTGAAGAGGAGAGAGAGGGATTCTACACATCTTCTAAACTGGGACTATTCTGAGAGGGAGAGGAGGTGCTGTTTACTTACAGTATGGATAATAACGAGGGCTGTCTCAAACAGTAAACCCTAGGGGAAGGTTGAAGTTCAGGACTGGCTAGCATATGTGGTGGCCATGAGGATGTTTCTTAGAACAGTAATAGAACATGCTTCCTTCTTCCGTGGCCCTCTGCACTTACTTTGACACAAAAATAAGATTTACAGAAAAATTTAAACAAGCCTGCTCTGTCTGATTCCTTTCTTCTCCTGCCACGCTTCTGCAGCTCTTCCCCCTGAAAAGGTACGATGCATAAACCAGCTACCCCCGCGGCAGCAGAGTTGCTTGACCTCAAAGTCAGCACCCTGGCTTGCATGGGTTTCGCCTGGACTTCAGCCTCTGATGAAGGTTCGTGGCTATTCCTGCTGATGCTCAGCTTTCTGACTCCTGGCAGTCCTTTCCAGCAGAGGGCATTGTATCAGTATTACCTGGAAGCAGCCCAGAAGAGCCCTCCCCAGAAGTCCTTCCACTCTGGCATAGTGCCTGCCTTTAGGGAAATAAGAATATTCTCGGTCAGACATGTGCTTACCATCTCTACGTTTTCTACTAATTTTTTGTGAACCTCAAATTTTACATTTTTAGCCTCTGGCATTATTATTATATTATACTTAAGTTCTGTGCTATATCTGAGAAATTACTTTTTGTACATGGTCAAACCTTTATGCATTTACTTTTAATTGTTAAAATATATTTTGTTTTGTATATTTAGAGTTTATAACGTGATGTTATGGGCCATACATAGATAGTAATATTGTATTTGTTGTGAAACAGGTTGACATACTTATCATAATGGGTAATCTTCACTGTCAAAATGACTGAAGTTTGAATCACCTAGGAGACAGGCAAGGCACACGGTGTCTGTGTTTCCAGAGAGGACCTGCTGAGGGGACAACGTTGACCTGGAATGTGGGCAATCCTATACAATGGACAGGGGGAGCTGCACATCACCGCTACCTTGGTGCTTCTTAGTCGGCTGTGATGTGAGCTGCTCTTCTCTATCACACTGACTATGATGGACAGCTCACCCCGAAACCAGGAGACAAAATAAGTTCGTCCTCCTTCTAGTTGTTCCTATCTGGCATTTTGGACACAGTGGTGCAAAAGTAAACTAGCAAATCTGTCATCTCTCATGTAGATGTGTGTGTGTGTGTGTGTGTGTGTGTGTTTGTGTGTGTGTGTGTGTGTGTGTGTGTGTGTGTGTGTGTGTGAGAGAGAGAGAGAGAGAGAGAGAGAGAGAGAGAATATCCCAAGTGCCCTCTAATTTACTGACTTCAGTTTCCAGGCTATGAACCTGTCCATCCCACGTCCCTGCTCTGCATCCTTTAACATGCACCTCTTCTCCCCGCCTTTTCGTTCTCTGTGTATTTGAAGCTTTATTTATTGGTGTCTGTTGAATGTGATGCAGAAGGTCACATTCTTAAGGTCTGTCGTGAGTCAGAGGGTGTGTCTCTTATGATCACGCTTCCTCCTGCTTCACAGTCTCAGACTGCACTCCTTTCCCAAGGCGTCATTCACCTTTGGCACATTCTTTGGCCTTCCCTGACCATGGGATGTCAGAATCTCCAGTTAGGCTTGCACCGAGGGTACCCTTGCATTCCTACAGCCCATCTCAGTTCTGTTCTTCAGGGTCATGGTCTGGTTTTCTTCTGTTCCCAGTACTGTTTTTCTGTTACGACACTCATCAACTTGTACTTACAGGAGTTGTTGGCCCCATAAGTGTGCGCTTAGGGGCATCCTGAAGTGGAGAAAGAAGCAAAGGTTTATTTTATCCAAGCATGCTCAGGGTATATTATCAATCAGTGTTGAATTAGGAGTGCAAGTCTTTGGTATAATGCTGATTTTTAAATTTGTGCTTCATGACAGACTGATCTTAACAGAACATTGTTGTCTTCCCATCTTCAGTGGGAATAGGGCTTAAAAGAAAGTATTAGGATTCATACTTTATGAAAAGGTATACATATTTTTGTTTCAAAACCAAACCAAACCAATCAAACCAAACCAAACCAAACCAAACTTTACCTGGACTGCCTTTTTTGTGAGTTACTCAGGCGTTTTTGTTGTCAGTGTCTAGTATATTACATCTAGCCTCTAGGCTGCTATGAAGTAATTGTTGAATTTACCTTTGAATGCCTTTGTTTCATATCCCCTGGGAATCCTTTAAGCTTTCCTCTTCGGGGAGGCCTTCCAATGAGTGTGGTTTGGTGTCCACGAATTCCTGGAAGTTACAGATGGTTGTAGGATGATTCACACAGGAAATATATAGGGCTGGATTTGCAAATCATATGGTAAAGTCTTGCAGGCATCATTGGCCATTAATCTTTTTCCTGCTGGAAGTAAATAAAAGAGATCCGTGTCCACACCAATCTCCTCATCGTGGGCTGAACACAATGGGCACTACTCATGGCCATGGTAGGCTTTGGATGGGCAGTATCAGTGTCACGTGGGAATTTGCTTTCAACCCAACGTCTCAGAGCCCACATGAGACCTGCTGAATTGGATGCTCTGGGACCTGGTCCAGAAATGTCTACTTTAGCAAATCTGGGTGATTCTGCTACACACTGAAGTTTGATAACCCAAGCCTAGGAAGATGGATTGTATTGTATGTATTAGGAGCAAGGTCTGGAATGAGAAGCTTTGCTTCTTGGTCCTTCCCTAAGCTTTCTCTAAGAGAGTTACCATCTTTGAACTCCCCCCTCTTTTATTTTGAGTCTAAGACTTGCAAGCCTCAATCAGTATCTGGAGGAAAGATCTTAGTTTTTATTAAGGAAGCAGCTGGCAGACATACAGTTATTAAAGAATTGACTATAAATGATTACTTGTGACACTAATTACTTCTCTCACATCCCATCTCCTAATTACAAATAGTTTGCTTGTCAAATTGGTGTGTGTGGGGGAGGGGGAGATGCCTTAGTTAGCAAAATACTTGCCTCCCAAATGTGAGGACTTGAGTTCTATCCCCCAGGTCATGTAGAGAGCTGGACATGGTGTGTGCCCTTGTCACCCTTGTGCTGGGGAGGCAGAGACAAGAGCATCTTTGGTGGTTTCTGGCCAGCTGCTGCAGTCAAGCTCCAGGCCAATGAGAAACCTTGTCTTAGAAAGTGAATAGTGCCCGAAGAATGACAATTAAAGTTAGCCCCTGATGATTACATGCACGCGCGCGTGCGCACACACACACACACACACACACACACACACACACACACGAGATTGCACTTGCCACATGCATAATTTATTTTTAAAGTTTTTAGTTACATTCCTGGCAGACGAGCCCCATGAACCCTTCCTTCATCCATGTTTTCATGTTGAAAGACCCAATCTTAATGCAGACCCAGTGCAAGATATCTCAGCTGCTGTGAGTTCATGATTGCTGCAGCCGTATCATGCTTAGAAGGTAGAATTTCAGAGCCCCCTTCCCAATCATTCAGCTGTCATATTTTATCTGCCCTCGCTTTTCCCAGTGTCTCCTCAGCTTTGGAGGGGATGATATAGATGTCCTGTGTAGCACTGAACACCCCGCAGTCACTGGCCATGATTAACTCTGAGTTTGCATTCACTGCAGGATTGAGAGCAGCCCATGGTTACAATCCAGCCTATATGCCCAGCTGAAAGTCGCTTTTTAAAAATCCTGTCGCTCATGAGTTTTCATGTTGGGCACACCCGTGCCTGGCTCCAGAGCCTCTGTTTTTGACCACCACACTGGCATCATCAGGAAATTGTTGCTCTCTGTCACCAGAGGAGCTGCTATCATCAGGCCCCTGCCAACTTCCTCCTCTTTACCAATCTACCAATGCCTAGCCCGTAAAAGCCATCATGAACAGGGGGTACCCTCAGGATTACAAAGGAGCTTGAGATTTTATGTTGGCTTATGGCTTTTATGATATTGAAATTATTAAAAATAAAGCACCGTCTTTCTGTTTCTGTATCATCTCTCTGCATCTTATATATTATCTCTCAATCTATCTATCTATCTATCTATCTATCTATCTATCTATCTATCTATCTATCATCTATCTATCATCTGTGTTACCAAATCTTTGATGTTGGTGACTTTTAATTTTTCCAACATTGTAATTGAACAAAGAAAGGGCAACTATCTTCAAATACTACCATCATTTAATTTTAGACCCCCCCATTCTTCTCTTTTTTTTAGCACTCAATCCGTGGGTGAAATCATGCTGGGTACGGATCTAAATGCCATCTGCTTACCAGTGATTCTCAGATTTATGTCTTTGACCTCAGCCTAACCTCTGAATTTTGAATCATCTGTTCATCTCTGCTCCGCTCTCTACTAACATGTTTTATAGGCATTGCAGAAGCAATGAATCTAACCTATACTTTTGATCTCCCCACCAAATACTTCATCTTCTCTCAGTTTCCCATGTGATACCCAAGTCAAAGCCTGGCCATCTCTTTTGGCTTCTATGTCATTAACCTCTAAGCCATGAATGAGTCCTGTTTGCTCTGTCACTTGGGTAGCACTTATCTGTTCCCTGCTGTCTTCATTGCCACAGTATCCCAACCTAAACGACTTCGCCAATTCTTTCCTCCCTCACCACTTGCCGTTTCTTGCCTCCTATAGAATATTTCCCACCCTGAATCTTGAGTAATTCTTTCAAAGTAAGGCTGTATTCTTCTGCTCTGAACTCTTCTATTGTTTGCATCTTTCTCTAAAGAATTTTGTTAAAGTCCCTCATGAGCATAATCAGCCATGTTGATGTCATGTGATGAGATGACACTTTTGTCTTGGGATTATTTTAAGTTCCTTAAATGCTTGGCCAAATATGAGAAAACCAAGATGAATGTCCAAAATAGATGGTCGGTACTCTTTAAAATCATAATGCAAGACAAACAAAGGAAGGACAGAGAAACTGAAAAATATACAAATGACTGAATGTAGTCCAATATTCTGGATGAGTGGGCCCTGGATCAGAAAAAGACATTAGTGGAAGTATTGCTAAAGTCTGAATAAAGACTACAATTCAACTAACAGTGTTGAAGTGGTGTTATTTCCTTACTATAGCATTGAGCTGATGTTGTTTTCTTAGTTCCGCAAATGTACCATAAAGTATATAATATTAAATATTTGACACTTGCAGAGCTATCTAACTATTCCACAAATCCAAAATTATCTTAAAATTAAAATGTATTTGAAAAATAATAACTCTCACAATAGCTTTAAGGGTCTGTATGATCAGGGTCTAAAGGATGTTCCAGCTTGTCTTCTATGAGTACCTTGCTCCAATAGCGTGGACCTCTCTCTTGGGTATGTCAACTTTGGTTTTGTTTTTAGGTCTTTGTACTCCTGTGTCTTACATGTGGAGAATCTTTTTTGGTGCAGAGGAGAAGCATGACTAAAGCCTTAACCTCTTTAATAGTTTTGATCAAGTATCACCATATGTAAAGGGGTGTCCCCAACCTTCTAGTTTCCTTCCCTTCCCTCTATATCACTTTATGTTGACTAATTTTCTTAAGTTAGTGTGGGTATATTTTCTTTTTTATTTTCCTTTCATGAGAAAGTAAGTTTCATTATGTGGGTATTTGCTTTATTTACTGTGTATCTCCAGTCAATGCCTTAGAGATAGTTAGAAGAGATGCTTGTTGAATGATTAGGCTAGATTTTTTTTTTTTTGAAAAAAAATGTGGTAAACATCCAAGCTCAGCTGAAGCGATGGTCAATTAAAAGGAACACATTTAGCCTTATGAAAGATTCATAACATTGAAGATTTCTGTGTCTGTTCTGTTGTGGGCTGGTGAAAATTTGATAGCAGATTGGTGCTGGCCCACCAGCTTGGATTTCACAGCCTTGGGGTAGGTCTTCCTCTCTTCAAAGGGATATGGTATTTTGGTTATTCTAAACCCATGTCATCTGATATGGTAGCCATTAACCACATGTGGCCATTGACATTTAAATTAATTAAGGCTAAATAGAATTAAAGAGCTCACCATCCATGTTTCCATGCTTCATCGTTCCATGTAGAAAGCGTAGACACAGAACAATCGCTTTGTTGCAAAATGTTCTCTTGGCAGCCGACTTATAGACAGACATACTTTTGCGTTTTTGTCTTTGGATTGCAATAATCAAATGATCATAGCAACAGATCTTCCAACCTCAGATCTTTGGGAGAGATACTATTTTTTATTTTTATTTTTTTAGATGAGCAAATTGAAGGTCAAGAAAAGTAAGTTAAGTTTTCTGAGGTTACACAGCTTTGAAGTCAGGCTTCAAATGTAAGCCTTCTGTAAATAGCAAATCTGTAAGTGAAATATTTGAGAGAAACAAGAGTTGCAGTCAGGAGTAAAGACCCTGCTTCAATGTGTCTTCGAACAACCGTGGCTTATGTGAGTGGGGTTGCCAACATGTTTGTATTTTCCTTCCTCTCAGTGTATATATTTTTATCCTTAAATGCCTTCTTACTATGCTAATTTTGCAGCTATCCGTCTTAGATGCTTTTCAACAACGTGAAGTGTAAAGTAAATTTAAGGTCTCAGCTCCACTTGTAACAGGTGGGAAAGACAGTAGAGCATGTCATGATCTAGGCCATGCTACTTTCAGTTTTTCGTTTGTGTCTCTGGATGAACACTTTATACTCTATGAGGATGCGGTGGTTTGATGAAGATGGCCTCCGTAGACTCATATGTTTGGAACTATTTGGGAAGGATCAGGAAGTGTGGTCTTATTCAAAGAGATGTTTCACTGGGGGTGAGCTTTGAGGTTTCAAAAGCTCACACCAGGCCCTCGTGTTCTCTCTTTGCTGGAAACTTCTGGATCAGATGGGAATTTGAATTCTCAGCTATTGCTCCAGCATCATGCTTGCCTACCATGATGTTCATGGGCTAACCCTCTGAAATCTAAGTAAATTATGAAGCAATTGCTTGCTTCTATAAATGACCTTGGTCATGATATTTCATCACAGCAGTAATAACCCTAAGACAGGAGGCAATTCTAGTTCAAACCACCACACAGAGTGTCGAACCACCATGCTTTAGAGAGCTTTGTGTGACACCAGGGGAAAAAACTGTGAGGCATGCAGTAAATGGAGCTTAAAGACATAAACCCTGATGAGTCTTTTGTGTCTTGAATTCTAACTAGAATATATGATAGCCCTGCTTCTTACATCTGTAGATCAGTGTAGTAGTATTTCCTGGCCAATAGGGTTATTGTAGGAGTTAAGAAAAAACAAAGCACGTGCCATGGTGCTTTGCCCACGGTCAGCTTCTGATGCATGCTGTTATTACTTTTTAACTTTGTAATTATCACTTGGTGAAATACATCTAGAAGCAATGTTAACAATCCATGCACATAGGTTGTGACTTTGAGATTCTGGGGGAAGTTGTGAAGGCATCGGGATGCATCTGTTGTTTACTGCTTCAATTGGCAGCAGTGTGAGCCTGGGTGAGCGGCGGTGGGGGGGGGGGTGGCGGGGAGCGGGCTAAAGTCTCGTGTAATAGCCAACTTTATTCCGAGCATCGGACACTTTGTACTCCAAGAGCTAAGAAGAGTCACCCGAGTAAAGTGTACAATCACAAGGACAAGGCACATAGAAGAAAAACATGTTTTTCCACAGAGGCATATGCGTAACAGTAGCCAAAGTAAACTCACTCCCGTTGCTACACTTGGGAGGTGCACATAAATACTTTCCAAGAACAATTCTGTGTTTTGAAGAAACTGAGGTCACGAGACTCTTGTCTTGCTTTCTTGGAGTTTTTTTCACAAGCACTTGGAATTCTCATACAACTTCATTCATGGATTGTGTTCTAACAATTTGTATTACTTATTATTTTTTAACTAATGTTTAGTTGTTATTTCTTCAACAAAAATCACTTCTAAGAAATTGCAATAATTAATTTCATTTAGTTCCACCAAGAAGATATTATGATACTATTTTCAGACATACTTCTTATGTATAAATTTATCAATTTATTCCTCCCCCCAAAAAATCATATTTAATTTTTATAAAAGAGAGTGAATTCAAGGATCCTAATAAATATTCTCTTGCTGTATAGTAAGTTGGATGGCTTTAAAACTACCCTTCCCATTAGTTTGTTGTGGAATATTATTTCAACTAGGGAAAGATGTGTTAATTTGTTTATGCTACAGAATATTACTTTAACTGGGTAAAAGTGTGCTACATTTGTTTATGTTGCATTTGTTTAATGATGTAAGGATATGTGTTTAATTATATAAAGATATGTTGCATTATTTCACCTTGCCTGCTGAAGGCACCTGATTGTTCAACTATGCATGAGGAAGAAAAGGTGGGGTTGACAGGGAGAGAGAATAAATAGGGGGAGAAGTCTAGGCTCCAGAGGAACAAGAGAAGAAGAAAACAAGGAGAAAGAGGGGTACGTGCCCCGGAACAAGAAACCAGGCAGCAATTAGCCAGACACATTTGATTGGTTATTTAATAAATGTTACATTGTACTAGTGTGGTAAACAACGTTTTAAAAGTGTGTGATTTATTCTCATGTTCATTAGAGATATTTTAGCCAGATGTCTTCTACATAGTAATCAACAACAGATACTTGCCAGTCAAAGCAAAAAATAAAATACTCCAACATATAATTTTAGGGAGTTAGTCTTGACATATTTCTAGTTTCATGCACACTTAAGTCTGTTCTAATGTTATGCCTCTTACCTTAGCTATATCAATCAGCATTCTGTATTCTCTTATGCTTTTTATTTCTTGTGTCTCTGTTTGTTCATGTTCATGTGTGCGTGAGTGTCTGGGTACACTAGAACACATATACATGTTTGTTGACCAGAGTTTGATGATGTGTCTTTCCCAATCACTTTTATACCTGATGCTTTGAGACAGGGTTGGTCAATGAAGCAGGAGATTCCCAATTTGACTAGGCTGGCTGGTTGGGGAGCCCTGGGGAGCCTGAGGTTCCCACATGCACAGTGCTGGGATTACAGGTGTGCACCATAACCCCCAGCTTTATCATGTGGGTTCTGGGCATTTAAACTCAGATCTCCATGCTAAGTACTCTGGTGACTGAGCCATCTTCCCAAGCCCCTTAAGGTGTCACTAAGCATCATGATAGAATACTGCCATACCCTTGAGAGGTCTAGGTCAGTAGTATTTCTTAAGCTCCTCTCCCTCCTCTTGTCATGTGTGCTGTATTTCTTTATGCACTTTATTTTTTAATAATTGTATCTATTTCCTGTCTTCTGATGGCTATGTTTCATGTATTTTTAGTTATATAGAGTTACAAATTTTAGAAACTCTTTTTGACTTATGTTTTGTACTAGACTTGATGCTGAATGCTGGGGAGGAGAAGGTAAATAGGTGGAAACTTGCAAACAGACCAACTAGCCCCAGGAAATAGGTCAGAAAATACCTTATAGATGGGTGATTTGCATTGTTGCAGAAAATTACAAATAATTTGTCTTGATTGGGATCCTCGCCCCTTTAACCGATAGCTGTTAATGTTGCTGGCCCGTGTCAACCTTAGGGAATGCTGGTGGAAGGCCCCTCAGGATATCAGTCCAACGAATGGAATGGTAATGGTTACTTAAGGAACTGTTATGACTTCAGAACATGGGAGGCAGCTTGCTACATCTGAAGAGGGGACATTTCAGCTAGAGCCCTGGGAATTATGAGGGAGCTGTTGGCCTGGTTCATTGTGGGCTGGAAGCATCATTAGGGGCATTTTATTTCTACAGAACACACAACTCTCTCCCCTTGATGTCAGCACCAGTGCAGTCAGGGAGCCCTGCGGAATGCCTTTTGATGACTTCCTTCAATATGTGACCACTAGCAGTGAGGGAAGTATGTGCATTGCTGCATCTAGGAGTGACTCTGTAAGCCTGTTCTAAGATTTCAACTTGCGTTGATGAATCAAGCAAGGGCATAAAGAAGAAGGATTTTGCTTTTTGTCAGAAGTGAATGTAATTCTACAATTGGGTCAGTAGCTTATATCTATGTACATGGCAGACTAGAGCAGAGGTAAAATTCTTTCTGGTACATAAAATGGTAGTCACTTATATTTAATCAAGTAAGGAGGATGTTTGATACTTTGTCGGTGACATAGTGACCTTATGCTGTGCTCAGGAAAAATTATAACATGGCCTTGTCTTGTTGCACTTTGTGTAGTCTGTGTTTTGTGAGAACTTTTATGTCTGTCTAGAGATTACTATGGTCTAGTGTGAGCACCAAGCTAGTTTTTCGATGTCAGGACATGCTCGTTTTTCTTTTTACTGCAGAATTTCCTGGCAGCTTCGGGATTCCTATAGAGTAGTTAACAAAGAGGAAAAATGGAGGCATGTGCAGAAAAGTATACTAAACCTTAAGACAGAAGTTTGATTAACTAAAGACCTTAGTGGTGGGGTGAAAGGTCTGAGTGAGGGCAGGAAAAGTTGAGGGGAGCCTAATGCTTAAGGGAAAAAGTGCTTCGGGAGGGGAGGAGTAAGGCTAGACCTGGACGGTGAAAGAGGGGGAGCAGAGCTCACTCAGCAGAGACCAAGGGACACAGCAGTGAATTGCCCGCTGCTGGGAACTGGAACTCTGAGGGCTCTTGCCGGCCTTTGAATTGCTAGCTGGAATCCCTAGGCATGTGCCTGGGCCATGCCAAGTAATAAAAATAGTCCCTCTTGTTTTTGATCGATGGGCCAGTCAGTTTAAGTGTACTCAGTTATGAAGGAGAGTGTCATTTCAGACTTCTACCGCCGAAGTTGGAAGAGACTTACTGTTTTCCACTTTCTCGTCAGCATGGCTAATGTTGGGTATTTTTCTCTTTCTGAGCCAAATGTAAACCTGTGATTCTACATAATTCTTTGTGTGTGTGTATACATATCAGTTAATACATCTAATTGACCTATGGTAAACATACAAAGCTTTAAACTTACATATCACTTTCCATTTCTCCTAAATTGATTTGGTCTGTCATTATATATTATTGACTAAAGACTCCTAAACAATAGGGAATGCTGTGAGTAAATTAACATGTAGTTTTGGCAACTTTTAATTGGTGGAGATGGTTCTTGACACAATATTTTTAAATATGTGTGGTGGAGAGGAAAGCATGCAACTGGTTGATTTTTATTGCACAGAAATAATCACTTAGGAATGAAGACTTTAGAACAGATGTGCTCGTTTCTTTACCACCAGGGTTGCGGCATAGGTAGTGGTTGCAGGGAGATGTAAGAAGAGCTTTACTAACTGAGAGGAAGCTGTCAGGAAGCAGTGAACTGAACAAAAGAGGAGCCTTGCATAGGCTTAGGACTGAAGTGTTAGCAGATGCACGTGGCTTTCCTCCCTGTAGGCTCTTACCACTGGAAGGGCTGATTTTTTCTTTAATAGTCCTTGGAGTTTTTAAGTCTTTTATTCCTTTGTATCTTCTGCAGTGGATGAATGTAGCTTTCAGTTCCTGGCCTTCAATTTGCATGCCATCTTGGTTTGAGGGAAAATATTTTCTCCACCTTAGAGGCACGATTCAATTGGTATAGTGTGAAATAGGGACAGTGGTTGATTGAGGTCTTACCACAATGCCAACAAGCCTTGCCCTCCCACTGAAAGAATCCTCTCAAACGGGACCATTCATTTTGGCCCAGTCGTGTGCTCTATTTCTGGCTTTTAAATGTTCATTTTAGGCACTAAGCTTCCGTTGAAAAGTGAAGATGGAAGAGGTGACGACAGTCCAAATTCCACAGAATCCCGTTTGTCAACAGCCCTGGTTGGCTGCCTTCTATCTGGAAGGGAACTGGTTCAATTCCTCTATCCGGACTCAGACTTTGATGGTACAATATCTCTATATTCCTGGCAAGGGACGAAGCACCCTGCGGGGAAGTTAGGAGGGAGACACTGAGCGCAAACAAGTACAGTGGTTTCCATCAGAAGCCAAGTTGTTCTGAGAACTGGTTGTTCTCAGAATGGAGAAAAGATCTAGGCATTGCCTCAAGCTCTATCAGTCACGGGGGTCCTTGTCCATACCTGTCCTTTCTCCCATTTGACATTTTATGACCAGGATCTTCTCTGTGGGAATCACAGAAATAATACAGATGTATTTTTCCTGTAGCTATAGCAGCTATATCCATCCATCCATCCATCCATCCATCCATCCATCCATCCATCCAATCTCTTTTGGGCATTTACTGTAGTATGGTATAGAGGATTATTGCTGATAAGATAAGCATGCTTGGTTTCCTGACTTTGTGTTCCAGGGGCAAGCCCAGACTAGAGAAGCAGTTGGAATGTGGTAGTGGTTCAGAAAGGGGAAGGACATCACTCTGAGTCTGCTGGCCACTATCACGAGAAGGATGGTGTCCTCCAAAGGTTCATGTATAAAGTTGAGCTGACAGGATTGGGAAGTGACTACACCCTACGAGATGAGATTAATGGGACGTTCACAGGATATTGTGGGTGGATCCCCCAAAGGCACATACGTTCATCCCATCCTATCTTTCACCCCGATGGTCAAAATCTCTCCTTTTGCATCCTGGCTTGGGGTGTGACGTAAGTTGCATGACCAGTGCTTCTGCAAAGCTGTGCCACTGTCTCCAGAGACTCAGACCTATGGACCTGCCCTTCTTGAACTTAACCAGAATGAACTTATCTTTATTTCAGAAGTAGCCAAGTAGTTGGTTGTACATGTGAAGCTCACTACCACAGGCAGCTAGGGTAGATCCCGCAAGGCTTTCTTAAGTCAGCATTGAAAACTGAGGGCGGAATAGCATTTGGCTGGTGGATAATGAGGATGCAGGAGGCAGTTGTGGTGTGCTTGCATGTACGTGTGTATCCAGGGCATTCCATGCAGGATGGCATCATCTAAAAGGGTCAAAGAAAGGCAGAAATTACTTGGATGGAAAACTAAGAGGAACATATTATGGCTAGAGGTAAGAGAACTTCAGAATTAAAGTTCAAACAGTGCATTGTGGACACGTCTTCCAAACGTGAAAGCAAAGGATGCAATCTACTTCATCCTTCTGACCATGGTGTCTTTTTCCTGCCCTTATCAGCGTTTGGGATTCGCACTCTCAATCACTTTTAACATCGTGAGTTTGAGAATGGTTGTTGACATTTTTGTCTTTGATAACTGTAAACATTTTAATATATTGTTGTCAGCAGATGACATCAAAAGTTACACCTCTCCTTCCACCGGTGACTTCTCGATGTCACATGATCTCTCACTGTATTATTGTGTGATTTCTTCAAGAATTTTAATGAAAGATGCTTAGATTTGGTGTAAAAATCACAGAATATTTGCACAGGGGTGGATGGCGTGCTTTAATTGAATGTGGTCTTGTGCAAATTTAGCTTCCAGTTTTTTGGAAGGTGGAAACTCCTGTACAGGACTCCTTAAAGCGTCTGTTAATTCTGTTCTGTGTGCGCTAGAGATAAACTTCTCAATAAACAAGAATCATAATGAGCAGATCATATTTGTAGGTTCTGGAATAACACCCTTTGATATTTTTTTTTCGTTTTGAGGTTCACAACATTCAATTTTTCACATAAAACAACACTCATCTTTGGGACTCATCAATTTTCTTTATTGTCTTCTGTTTTCTGTCTCAGTTATGTATGTTTTTATTGCCTTCTTCTGCTTGGAGTCTCTAGTTTCTTATAGCTAAAGCATGCTTGATTCTTGTAACCAAAGCTGCCAGAGTAATGTTTGAATGTGGGTGGCTTCTGTGTTCCTGACGCTGGCTAATGCTCAGTCAGTGTCTCATTAGTCTGACGCAAAGCAGAGAATCTCAGTAGCAGCTGTCAAATTTTCCAAGTAAGTTAGGGTTTTAAAGTTTCTTATCTCATTGTGTGCCTAGAAGATATCTGTATGTACATGTGCATTTCTGTGTATGTGTACACATGCATGTGTGTGTACATGTGAATGCCAGAGTGCATTGGGTGACTTCCTTTATGGCTCTTACTGAACAGGGAGCTCACTAATTCAGATTTGATTGGTTGGTCAGCAAGGTCCAGGGATACTCCCATTTTTACCTCCCCAGCTTGGGATTATAGGCACACACACCATTTCTGCTTTTCTGTGTCATTCTAGGGTATTGAACCAGGTCTTTACAGTTTGTGTGACAGACGATTTAAGAATGAGCTGTCTCTTCCCTATGTTTTCTTTTTTGATGTGAATGTGTGTGTGTGTGCATTCATGTGCTAAGTATGGAGATTAGAGAGATCAACTTCTGGGGCCATTTCTTGGGAGTCATCCATTGTGTGTGTGTGTGTGTGTGTGTGTGTGTGTGTGTGTGTTTTACAAGGTTTCTCATTGGTTTGGGGCTTGTAGATTAAGTTGGGCTGGGTGATTAGTGAGCCTTGGGGAGCCTCCTGTTTCTATCTTACTGCAATAGACTTAAGCTACTGCATTTGACTTTTAACCTTGTGTTCAAAGGATCCAAAATCAGGTCCTCATGCATTCAAAGCAGTCACTTTACCAAATGAGATATCTTTCTAGCCCCAGGCACTTGTTTGTGTGTGACTTCTAACAGGCTGCTTCACTTATGGTATATATTAAAATATTCCGTACATCTTAGCTTAGCCAGCAGGTGCATTGGTCCTGATGTGGCAGTGGTGAAGTCTGAACTCTAGTAGGCTTTAGGGTAGTTAGTGGAGCTGGTGATAATGCCCAGTAATGGGTGTGCTGATGAGTTAGACAGGCCTGTTAGCTATGATAGTGCTGAGTGATGGAGCAGTTACAGTGAGGGGGATGCTCTATTTCAGCTTGATTGGCAGCCCACCTAGAAATCCTGTGAGCTGTCCCATGACCTTTCAGTGCATTTCTGCTGTGGTCAGATGCTTTTGGGTTGGCCACCAAAATCCCATTGCCTTACTTGCTTGTTGCTCTGACAAATACCCGAGAGAAACATTTAAGGAAGGAGTGTCTGTTTTGGCTTGCAGATGGAGGGTGCAGTCCATCTTGGTAAGGAATGCATAGCCAGGATCTCGAGGCAGCTCGTCACGTTGTGTCTGCAGTCAGGAAGCATAGGAGAGGAAAGCCGTGCCTCTCCTTTTTATGCAGTGTGAGACCCCAGCATCAGTGATACCCACGTTCAGGGTGGATTTATCTCCTCAGCTAGGCTTCTGAAGATACCCTCACATGAGATGTTCCTCGTGGTTGGACTTCTAGATGATTCTTAATTCCGTCAGCCAGCAATACCATTCCATAACATGCATTTGATATAGTAACTATACCACAGGTGCTGGTTCTGATACCGTTCGTCCATGTAACTTGCTGTTTATTGAGCGTTTCTTGCAATTAGTTTGTTGGGAGAGTATGCTGTGAAATGTGAATAGCATGATGGAACAAAACCTGGGGATTGTACTGAATGTTATAATGTGTAGAGAGGACTGTGATTAGAAATTCCTGAACACTTTCCTGATCATATTTGCATAAAGTCCTGTAATATAATTTAATATCTTGTGGGCCTGCTGATCCTTGGGGGAAGCATTGTGAAAAGAAGAAAAAGACAATGTAGAACACACACAGACAGTTATTGGTATTCTGAATGGAGGCTCTGCAAGGTTCGCTCCATGGGGCCACAGAGGACGCTACTTATATTTTTTCATATCAGTCAATTTATAATAAAAAGGTAAACAATCTTTATACACATCCAGTTCTTTATGTTCCCTCCTTTCCCTGCACCAGGAGCTTTGCATGGTGTCCATTTTAACCCTTGTAGCAGCCATGTGTGTGCAGTGTTATTCTTGTTTTATAGTCGTTAAATAAGTCCCTGCCAGGATGAAAAGAATCACCAATGCTTACCAGGAATGGAGCTGTGATGGACCTGACGCTCACCAGGGGGCGTAACCCTCTTCATTCCCCAGTTCTTAAGGTTGTGTGGTCTCTCTGGATGAACTCTAAGCACAAGACTCCCCCACTGCTCTGTGTTTCACTAGAACCTTCTTTACCTGTGGAGCTCAGCCTGAGATAATTCTCTACAGAGGAAGGTGTATCCTCTGTCATGTGCCCCTGCCCTGGTCTTCAGTTAGAGCGTGGTTCAGGATATGTAGTAGAATCTTTCTCTGGATGGTCATTTGGTTTACATTCATGTCTCCTGGTCTATAAATTTGGGGACTTAAAGGCTTATGAATTTTCCTCACTATTGTATAGTGACTTTTTCACATTCCCCAAATATCTACTTAGATAAACATCTCTGTCAAGTACTAGCAGTAAGTTCAATTTTCTCAGTCTTTTCTCCTGATTGCCTCATTAGAGAAGAACAAGCAAATCGAAATTCTCTTTAAGAAGAGACATTAGACATCAAGGGATTTGCTGTTAGGGGCTAGGGTTCACCTCTGACCATGGCAATACCTGTGCTAGTTTACCACCCTCTGGGATCCTGAGTGGTGTCACCAGCCATGCTGAAAGTGAGTGGGTTGATGTAGCTTCTGAGCTTCAAGTGCTGTAGAGCAGTGCTGGGCACATCTAATGTGTCTAATATGTAGGGCTGCCATAGACCAGAGCAGGTAATGTTCTTATCGCATTGTAGCTGCTCAAACTTGAGAACTGAGTGCCCTCTAGTAACTGATGATCATGCGTGACTGCGAGTCCTAGTATATCATGGTACAGTTCTTAAAACACACAGGTCTAAAAAATGAGACATAAACACAATAACATCTACTGAGAAAGCACAGAGGTTTATCCAAGATTTCTGCTTTTAATGGAGATTTGGGGCTTTGACAGTTTACTTAGTTTAATTCAATCTTGAGTCTTCATGGACTTTCCTGAGGAATGCCTGATAGTGCAACTTAAGCCCAGAGTAAAAGGTCGCACCTATAGCATCATTTAAAGCATTGTTCAGGTTAGAGTGTAAAATGTGGGGTTTAGCACAAAGCACACTTCTCTGGATTCTCTGGAGAACATACCATCAGGCAATCACTAAGCTGTATAAAAGACATCCTAGTCTTACCCTGCGCTAATGTATTGTCTAAGTTTAGACAGATTTAAAGTTACACATCTTAAGATGTGCCATTTAAGGCATGCTCTTTTCTCTTTGGTCAGGCTCAACAAATCGCTTTTCCTGTAGATAGTAATTTATATTAAGGGAAAACCACCAAGGTCACCTTGTATTAATCAGATCAAATCCCCTCTCTTCTTACAGATTTGACTGACCAGCCCCAGGTAGTCTATTCTTGCATGAAAGAGAAATATTGTCAGTTGCTTTAGAGAAAGAAAAAGGATGAGGAATTTTACTTGCAGTTTAATTTACAACGTGATATTTTATCTGTGCCCTGCTGATGACGTTGCAAAAATATCTGTTGATTGAAAAAGCACCCTTAAGGTTTGTGCGTAAAGTGTTTATTCTTATACTGCAATTGACTGCCGGGTGAGACAAGGAGAGAAAGACATGAATATGTACTCTTCCTATGAATCTATAGAGCAACAGTCCTCTGCCTGCAGGGACTTCATGAAAATTTCGGTTGTATTTTTTGTGGACAGGTTGGTTGAGGATTCTCTAGAGCCCAGAATTGATAGTTCTGATGATTAAAAATGAGTAAGACTTGAGCCTACTGACAACACTCACCAAGGCACAAATCAACCATCAAGAGAGATCTGGATCCCCAGACAGGCCTTTCTTCTGTTTCCCTGCTGAGGGACTCTGTGGCCACACCCAACACTAGGTCTTCGGAGTCCCATTGGAACAAAGTCAACTGATGTTTCTGTCTGCTGCGCAATGGCTATGTACAGTGTGTACACTATGCTAGGCTCTGGAAATAGAACAATGAACCCACATCCTCATGAAACTTTAAAGATTCTAAATGATGAGGGGGATGCCTCAAAAGAAATGTCAGGAATACAAGCGTGAACCAGGAGGCTATAATCTAGATGCAGAAGCCAAAAAAGCATGTAGATACCCATATAGGATTGGGGATTAGAAGAGTAGAGGGGAAGGATGAGGCAAGAGATTGCTACAGACCCTAAAGAACATAGATGACACTCTCCAGGAGCTAAAAAAAAAAAATCAATGAATTTGAAAGCTGGTATGAGAGAAAAGAGGGGGTGGGGAAGGAATGATGTGAAGGAAGGAGGTTGGGTGTGGCATTCCTTTGCCATGACTAGATTGAATCCAATCCTTCCTGTTGAGCCTTGAGGGATTTCAGCAGAGGAGCTAGGTGGTTAGATTTGGCCACTTGGCTGTACTACGGAAAGTTGGTGGAGGGCAAAAGTCGTCTCTGAGCCTCAGTCAGAACTCTAAACACCTACTTTGTCTGAGCCTGAGTGTCTGAAAGAACCAACAACTGAGGCTCCAGCCACCCCACCATTCCCAAGGTTGTGGAATCTGTGCTTACCCTCTGACCTGAAGAGATTGTCAGTTCTCACAGAGACGTCTCAAGGATGCTCCTCAACTTCCAAGCTCTGCTTCGAGTGATACATAGGCCCTTGATGCGGGGCTGTGCCGCGCTTCTGCTTCTTTCTATAGGTGAGCGTAGCATCTTCCCTTTGCCTGTTTCCAAGGAGCCAGTAAGGTGTCCGTCATCACCAAGTTCACGTCTAAAGCTGTTGGCTTCTGTATGAAGGTCAAGGATAAGAAAAGTCTGCAAGGAGGACCAGCACAGACGCTCCTCCTCTCTGTCGGTGTGGAACTGCTATGGACACACGGGGTTTATAACATCTTAGCAGTCTTTGCTGTCACATCTGCAAAATCATGAGACATAGCAAAGCAGGGCTTTCAAGCTTCAGTATGAGTCAAGTATAAGTTAAACAAAGCAGGTGTCCTGAATCCCCAACCTGTTGACTAAGGTGGAACCTAACTGAAAACAAAGCTAAGACAACAGAATTCAGTGTATTTAAATTGAGGGGCAAAAGCTTTTTTTTTTTTTAAATTTGTCCAGAATTTCTCTATGAGATTTGGAATTGCCATCATTTTACTCAGAACCTAGTATTTCTGGCAACAATTAATGGTCCATTGTGGCAGTCCCCATGACATCTTTATGATTTGACAGGATGAGTCATGGAAATTCTACCCTTCCTTGGCTTACATCTCCAAAGAGAGTGACTGGAAAATCTGCTTGAAGACGCATCAGTTTATGCCCACATTGTCTGGATCTGATAAACTCTTCATGCGTTTGGGGATCAAATGACCACAATTGACTTTGCTGTGTTGCCAACTAGTTTGCATCTTGCAAAATGGAAGCAGTTTACACATAATAAAAATGCCATCTATGAAATAGTAAAACATAATTATGCATGTGAGCCCTTTCCTTCTTGAGCTCCATTTACTCTTTGAGCAACTCTCAGTGATGGGGGAATGGAGTTTTTTAGACTCTCAAAGTATACAATTCTTTAAGTGTGGTTTAAGCATGGCCTACAAACTCTAGTGCCAACTAAACCTGTTTTCTCTTTTTAAATCAATACACATGGATAACCAAGGACTCTCCCAAGTAATGGATCACTATAAAATAATTTTAAAATTTATTTTAATTTTTGTTACATGTATGTGCACGCGTGTGTGTGCATCTGTGTGTGTGTATGTGTATGCATGTGTTTGTGTGTGTGTATACTTGCCATAGCAAGCATAAAAGTTAGAGGACAGCTTGCTGGAGTCAGTTCTCTCCATCTACTTTGTGGGTCCTGGGAATCAAACTCACATTATTTGGCTTGGTTTTCTTGTTGACAAAACTTACCTTCTCTTAATTTTATGTTCATGTATCTAACTGCTAAGAATATGCTTAAAATTATGCAAATGCTGTAGGACAATGCTCCTGTATCCTGTAAAGATCTGTCATTTGTACTGGTTTAATAAAATGCTGTTTGGCCAGTAGCCAGGCAGGAAGTATGGGTAGAGTGACCAGAACAGAAGAAATCTGGGCAGAGGAAAGGGTCTGTCTGCTGTCATCACCCAGACACAGAGGAAACAAGATGAGAATGCCTCACTGAGAAATGGTACCGAGCCACGTGGTAACACAGACAAAAATAATGGGTTAATGTAAGAGTTAGTTAATAAGAAAGCCTGAGCTAATAGGCCAACCAGTTTATAATTAATGTAGGCCTCTGTGTGTTTCTTTGGGACCAAACAACAGCGGAACTGGGCAGGACAGAAATCTGTCAACATGCAAGATGTGTTATTTTTATACCATTACATGAATTTTTAAACACTATCTAATGGACAATGTCTCAGTATATTGAAAATGTTTCATTTTTTCTAAATGAAAAAAGAAAAACAAAAACAATTGTATTATATCATCCTAGTTTAGGCTATCCACAAGTGCAGAAGCACAAATCTCTTAAATAGTCAGCACCCCATAGATGAGAAACTGAAAGAAAATACTGCTGACTGTATCTGTTCTGTGGGTGGCAGCATTGTGATTGCTTGTTCCCAAATCATTCTGTATTTTTCCTATTTTCAAATAAACCCGGTATTTCTTTATAATCTCAGGGGAATGTGAGATATTGAACTAAAACAGATGTTTACATAAAGGTACACCTACCCAACATATTGTGGACCTCTAGCAGGGAGAACAGTAACCAATGGTAATTGTGTTTCTTATATTCCAGATATTTTCTTTTTTGCTCTTTGGGTACATAGTCTTGCTGTATAGTCCTGGCTGGCCTGGAACTCATTATGTAGAGTTAGGCTGGGCTTGAACTTGTAGGTGGAGATCTGCATGCCAAGTCCTAGGGTACCACCTGAAGTTTCCAGGCTTTTGTGTCCCAGGACAAAGTACTGGACTAGGGATACATGGTTAGAGATAGAAGTAGAGAGAGCTTGCTAAGAAGGGGAAAGCACTACTCCTGAGGGTAACAGTGGGCTTGTGAGGTGAGGGAAATGCGTGTTCTCAAAGGTTCTGCCTGGGTCATCAGATTCATGACCCATTATAGGTCATTTCCATAGAATCCATCTCCTATAAATTTGTATATTATGCGATTTGGGTGGGGACATACTCTGTTTGTATATAGCCTAGGTGGGAAAGATCTTCCCATCTTTTTCTGCCAACTGACTTCTTTCATATGCTAATCTTGATGTAGCTTTCTCTATTTCCTACTCTCCTACATCCACAACCCCCCAGCAAACCTCCCTCTACCTGACATCTTTTTGGGAAGCCAAAGAGTGATGATCATTCAGTCCATCTCTACTGCCCTGCTGAAGAGATCACTTGTGCCACCTGCTTTGCCTATTGGTTGGAAAGGAGGAGGCAGCCATATTGTTGAAGTATCATGGGCATAGCCTCCCTGTTGTTTCTAGGAGACACAACCTCACAGCAGATTTCCATCCTCTTCTTAAATTTTTCCATCCCAACTTCCATGATGTTCTCTGATCCTTAGGTCCAGGAGTTATGTTGTAGACGTAATCATTGGGGATCAACACCCCATTGTTGGAGTGGGGAGACTGCTTGTTAGTTCCTGGTCACCTGGCTAGCCTAGACCCAAAATGATCACAAAGAAACTGTATTAATTAAATCACTTCTTAACCCATTAGTTCTAGCTTCTTATTGGCTAACTCTTATATTAATTTAATCCATTTCTATTCATCTGTATATTGCCACGTGGCTGTGGCTTACCAGCTAAAGTTTCGGCATGTCTGACTCTGGCAGCGGCTCCATGGCATCTCTCTGACTTTGCCCTTCTTTCTCCCAGCATTCAGCTTAACTTTCCCTGCCTACCTAAGTTCTGCCCTGCAAAGCAGTTTCTTTATTCATTAATGGTAATTACAGCACACAGAGGGGACTCCCACATCACCCCATTATCAGTTGTTTTCTACATTTTGACCAGTTGTGGTTTCCTCTCTGCTGCAGAGAAGATTTTTGATGAGAGGTGAAAGTACAAGGATGTGTATTTAGAATGTATTAGGAATTATGTTGGTTTAATTAAGCAGTGGTAGTAGACTCACAACTAAGATCCACAACCTCACTGGCCCCAGGCAGTTGGCTAGGCTTCTAGTAACAGGTATGACTTTCTGCATGTTGAGCAGGCTTGAAGTCCAATTAGACTACTGTTGGTCACCATCAAGATATGAATACGTCTTTTAGAGATGTCTTGCCATGCTAGTCATTGTTATAGTTCATAGGCATCATAACAGGCTAGGACTATTAATTGTTTCCCTCCCTTGGCAGCATGCCAAATTCTTTCTGGAACTATGAAAGTAACTAATTACTTTGATAAAACATTTATCAAAAAGAAAAGCATATTAACTACTCAAATCTGTAAGTGTAGGGCTGTTAGGGTTTTAATCTCTGGATTCTAGGAACAGCAGAATCTACAGGGCTAGCCCTCAGATGAGGGCAGTTTTTCATGAAGATAGGTCTAAACAGGACCTGGAGCCTTGATGTCCTGTGAGTCAATTGATTTTCCCGAGAAACAGGGACTTTTCCAGGGAACTTGTAGAATCAGAGCTAAGATAATCATTAACCAAGAAATTCCTTAACTAAGATTGTACTTCTAGTTCGTTGTTTTAAAATTTTTGGTTATAATATGTACTGAAAGTAATTCAGACTGACTTAACAGTTTGCATTTATACGACCATTTATTTAAACCATTTTGGTATCAGATTTAGTTCTAAAAGTATAAGCATATGTTTACAACAGACATATACATAATCATATATAAAACAGATTTTTAAAAGGAAATAGCAAAAAAGGATTTTGTGTCCCTTGTCAACTGTGTTTCACTTTGATCAGGTCATTTCTATAATTTAATTTAAATTAAAATCCTTAATTTAAAATCTATACTTTAAAAGACATTATTTAAATTATTTTCTTTTAATTTTTTCATACATTGAATTTTGATCATGTTTTTACCTCCTATTCCTTTCAGATCCTACTCACTTCCCTACCCATCCAATTTCTTTCATTCTATCTATCTATCTATCTATCTATCTATCTATCTATCTATCTATCTATCATCTATCTATCTATCTATCTATCTATCTATCTATCTATCATCTATCTATCTATCTATCTATCTATCATCTTCCTATCATCTATTTATCATCTAACTATCTGTCTGTCTATGATCTATCTATCTCTCTATATCTATCTATCTATCTATCTATCTATCTATCTATCTATCTATCTATCTATCATCTTCCTATCATCTATTTATCATCTATCTATCTATCTATCTATCTATCTATCTATCTATCTATCTATCTATCTATCTATCTGTCTATCTATCTATCATCTTCCTGTCATCTATTTATCATTTATCTATCTGTCTGTCTGTCTGTCTGTCTGTCTATCTATCTATCTATCTATCTATCTATCTATCTATCTATCTATCTATCTATCTATCATCTTCCTATCATCTATTTATCATTTATCTATCTATCTATCTATCTATCTATCTATCTATCTATCTATCTATCTATCTATCATCTTCCTATCATCTATTTATCATTTATCTATCTATCTGTCTGTCTGTCTGTCTGTCTGTCATCTTCCTATCATCTATTTATCATTTATCTATCTATCTATCTATCTATCTATCTATCTATCTATCTATCTATCTTCCTATCATCTATTTATCTATCTATCTATCTATCTATCTATCTATCTATCTATCTATCATCTTCCTATCATCTATTTATCATTTATCTATCTATCTATCTATCTATCTATCTATCTATCTATCTATCTCTATCTATCTATCTATCTATCTGTCTATCTATCATCTTCCTATCATCTATTTATCATTTATCTATCTATCTATCTATCTATCTATCTCTATCTATCTATCTATCATCTTCCTATCATCTATTTATCATCTATCTATCTATCTATCTATCTATCTATCTATCTATCTATCTATCTATCTATCTATCATCTTCCTGTCATCTATTTATCATTTATCTATCATCTATCTATCTATCTATCTATCTATCTATCTATCTATCTATCTATCTATCTATCTATCATCTTCCTATCATCTATTTATCATTTATCTATCTATCTATCTATCTATCTATCTATCTATCTATCTATCTATCTATCTATCTATCCATCCATCCATCCAACCATCTATGTCTCTCAACACCCTCTTCTCTCAGCAAGAAGACCAAAACCAAAACCAAAAAACCTGGAAACACAATCAGAACAACAATCCCCAAATCAAAAAAGACAAAATAAAGAAGACATCAAGACAAGACCAAACAAGCAAAAATTCCATGGAGTCCATTTTGTAATGGCCAACCACTCCTGTGCATAGGGTCTGCCCTGTAATTGGTTGATATACCCAGTGGTGCTTCATTGAAGAAAACTGATTATTTGTCAGCAGATACCAATTGGAAGTAGCTGCTGGGTGAGGGAGGGCTGTGTCCACTTTCCCTCTCTGTGCTGGGATGTCATCTGGCGTAGATTTGCCCGATAGGCCCTCCTAATGCCGTCACAGTCTCTGTAAATTCATATATGTATCAGTCCAATTGTGTCTGTTATTTTCTTGAAGCCAAAACCATATGGGAACCTACTACTGTAGAAGCTTCCAAAAATATACATATATGATAGGAATTTAAATGGAGTCACTATATAATGGGGAAGACAATGCCCCAACTAGATGTCTTATGCCACCATGTAAAGCTTCCAGTGACAGGAATGGGCTATATCCTCAGTAAATGTTGTTTTATTTTAAGCAAATGTCATTTTAAGGTTTTATAGACCCCAAGATACCATTTTAATGGGTTTTAAGAAGTTAGGAGTACTTCGGTTCATAAGAATGTACTTATAAGGCCTTCTCCCAAGCACCCATTTGTATTCGTATGCACATACATATTTTAAAGGCAGTTACACCCAGAAACAAGGAAATTAGTAATTTCAGCATGCCATCAAAAGCAGAATGGTAAACATGCCAAGGGGCCTTGGGCTTCTGTTTGTTATTTCACAGGTTCCAGGGACAAATGGAGTCAATCTTGTCCTCTCTGTCCAGGTTTGTCTCTCTGCCCTCATGGATGCGACTGCGCCCTCTGCAGGCCTCCTGTGATCTGGTGGAGTTGCTGGACATCCTCATGGGCCTTGGTGATGGCAGAAGGCAACTAAGTAGATGGTTGTCTGTGTACATTCTGTAGAAGGGGACATTAGACTCTTCTCCCTGAACTCTAGCAGTTCAGGCCGGCAGGGACATATGATTTAAAAAAAAAAAGTAAAAAAATAAGCAAACACCCAGCATTCTATGCTGTGACACAAAGCTAGCACATGCTTTGTCTGGAGCTGATGATGAAGGTGGAAGCCATCTGGGTCAGCATCCTGGAGATGGAAGGGGGAACTGGCCATCTCTGGGGCAGACGAGAAGAAGGGGTGTTATAAGCAGTCACATGGAAACAGCTTGTGAGCACACGTGACACAGTTGCGAAGTAAGAAGGCTGTATTTTTTTGTCTTAGAGACCACGGGGCTAAAGATCTTTCGTGTTTCTGTCAGTCTGCCTCTTTGGAATCTTCAGTCCCACAGTGGTAATCTGTGTAGTTGATCTCTTTCTCCAGGTCTTGGTTGTTCAACATTGAGAAGGCAGAGCTGAATAACTGAGTGTGAATCCTGGGTTCCCTATGAAGGGGACATTTCTGGAAAGGAGGTAACTACAGTGGTTCATAGACTGACCAGAACTTCAGTGAGGTGGAGAGGTTTCAAGTCCAGAGCCAAATTATCCTGGGCATCTTTACCCTACTTCACAGTCAGTTACTGCGCTCTTCTGTAGGGACCCATGGTTTTCTGACCATAAAGTATATCTTTGGAATGTACGAACAGAGTTTCCAGCCAGCCCAAGGGCCAAGCATGCCGTCAGTATCTGAGGCCTGGAGCAGAGTTGCCTGCTTTGCTGTAGACTCCCTGCCTGATGTACCCACCAATATATTTGAAAAGTGTGCTATCTTATGACTTCTTTTGTTCTGTTACTGTAAAGAACATGAAATTGCTGCCTTCCAGCAAGTCGGTATTTGGGAAGAGTCTGACTCTGTGTTCTCCATCTCTGCTCACATATAGTTGGCTCCAGAATAAACAATGTCTTTTGTTCCTATGAGGTGAGAGCTGTTTTTTTTTTGTTTGTTTTTTGTTGTTGTTGTTGTTGTTGAAGTGGCTATCTGGGCTAGTGAGTTTTAGCAAGAGCCTTTGGTCAGTAAGAGGGAAGGAAAACAGTGGAGTGGAATAAGGAGAAAGTCATGCATTTGGGAAGAGCAGGAAGGTAAAAACCCATTTTGATGTGGGAGCAGAGAACTGTGTTTTTGAAAATCCCAAGCAGCACAGAAAACCCAGATGGGAGACATATTTCAGTGTGACCAGTGTGCACCAGTTGTGTGGTAGTGTTCTGGGAGTCCTTGGCGGGACTTCCTAGTATTTCCTTGTATAACTGAGGGTTCACTACTCAAAAAGGAAAAGACACTGATTATCCCTGGGAGTCCAGGGATTTCCTTAAGGGGAGTGCCGCAGACATAGGAGTGGATGAGTGACAACCCCCATTGTGTACCCCATAGCACCCAGCTTCTTCCTTGGTTAAGTCTGAAAAATATTGAATTGCTATTTCAATTTGAGACACTGTCTTATGTCATCCAGGTCCGCCCAGACCACTGATCTTAAAACAATTCTTTTATCTCAGCGTAGATTCAGCTAATATTCCTGTAGAACTCCGGAGAGGGTCCACTGTTGGGTTCCCAGCTGTGGTTGTGGGTCACAATAAGCTGAGGCAGGCAAAAAGAACAGAAAGGAAAAGAGAGAAAGGGAGAAACTCCCACCCAACTAGGTTTCCAAATGCCCTGGGAAGGTGGAAATGGAGTTTATTAGGAGGTAAGAATTAAAAACAACAGATCAGACCTCCTTGCTGACGGCTCACTAAATGATTTAATGGCAGACAGAGTCCCGGGATGCCTGCTGACATTTCCAGGGTCTTCTGTTCCAGGGCCGCTTGGTTACAGAGGAATGGAGCCGGTTTATTAAGAAAGGGAAGGCACACCTGAGAATGGGAACGGACCCAGTGAGTGAACTGGGAGATTCGTGTGGTTGAAATTGCTGTGCCCCGAGCGTGTCATCCACATATCGCCCGCCTCCCACACGTTTGTATAGCACGGTTCTTTGTGCGGGAAATGCTCTGCTTGTTGTATGTAGCCCAGGTCTGGAAGGACTCCAGTCTTTTTCTGCCATTCTTGCGTACGTTAACCTTGACATGGCTTTCTCTTGAGTGCAGCTATTGGAGGCGTGTGCAAAAGGCCCAGATTTTACTCTTATGCCTGACGTCCTCTTCTTTGTTCTCACCGTTGTGCAGTTCTTCTGATGCTTCAGCTGACTGTCACCACAGGGAAGGCTCATTGCCTTCAGACCTTTGCGTAGTTATGTTGCATTTGCTTAAGTCCCTAGTAGGCGAGAACTGAAGTATCTAAAAATGGTAAGATGAGTACGGAGAGTCGGAATGTGGAAATCCGGTCAGTGTGCTTGGAGGTGTAGGATGCCGTGCAGCCTCCCGAAATACCGTTCTGTGAGCATTCTAAGGGGTGTGTCTCTCTGACAAGCTCTGCATAAGCATCCAGAAGTATATTTTATCCTTAGAACTGAACTTGATTTCTCTGCAAGAGCAACAGGATGTTTTTTTTTTTTTTTTTTTTTAACTGCTGAGTCTTGTCTCCAACCCCAGTGTTGCTTTTTTGGAAAAAAAAACTCTACTGAAAATTTTAACCTTGTTCAAGACAAGAAAGGAAATAAAATATAAAGGGTCAACTGAACAGCTGGGCAGGGATCTTGGGGTACCACAACCTCGGAAGGTACTGATGCATTATAATCCACATTGTACTAGCTATTGATTCTTTAAAATCATGGGGTTTGCTAGTCTGTGTGATTCAGTATTTCTTCTTGAATCAATCTTCTCTCTGCTCTTTGGTCTTGTTCCTGGCATCTGTTCCTTCTGGCCTTGTGACCTGACGGTAGTCTTGGTGGCTTTGCCACAGCTGGCAATGCTGTTGCTACTTTAAATAGTCTGTCTGAACCACAGGCCTTGGATACCAAGAATCAACATTATAAAGGAATGGGTCCTATGATGTGTGTTGTTAGGTGGTTGGCTGAGTTGCGGATGGTCTCATTACAGTTTGAACAGACATTAATCAGACAGTGGAGTAATTGGGATTCTGCAATGTACTTCAGCGACCCAAATTGCAAAAATCTTTTCTTTCTGTGAGACTGCGCTGGACTTGAGGCCACACATTTGCTTAATGAGGCTTAATGAGGAAAATTGTTCATGCCATTGTAAGTATTGTCACCCACAGCTGTGGAATACAGGCTCCTGCTTACTCTGATCAGGGATTCAATAGAGTATGGCTTTAAACATCAAAATCTGAAGACAGCGGAAGAGTGGTTACTATAATCTGCTAAAGGAAATGTGCATGCTTGGTTGGTAGTTAGTAAGGGTCAAGTCTTTTTGTTCAAAGGAATGAAAAATTTCTACAAGAGGCAAGCAGTTATGTTTGATGGGATTTTATGGGGTGTTAGAAGTTTATGTGGTCACAAGAGCAAGAGAGCTGCCTTGCCTGTAGGCAGCTGTCGCACTGGGGAGAATGGCCCCTGCACCTCTCCTGGGCAACCCAGTAGAGCTGTCCTTGGTGGTGTAGGTAAACTGGCCCTGAGGATGTGAGAGCTAGCTGGGGTGGTCCTGGAGAGCTCACCCTGGTGTTGAAGATGAGGGAGAGCTGGCTGGCTGACCAACCCAGCAACCACCCAGGCCCAGAACCAGGGTTATGAGTTGACCTACCCCAACATCCACTCCCCCTCCCCAACTATGATCTTCTGGAGCTTGTGAAGGAACCAGTCCTGGAGAACCAAAGCTGTAGGATCTCCATGACACAGGAGAACAGGATATCCAAGGGGAGTTCCAACGAGGGTCCAGTATCAATAGTGTAGCAGAAACTAGAGGCCTTGAACCAGACCAGTGACTCTTTGCAGTGAACACTTGCAAGTAAGAGCTATAGACTAAAGGGTGTATTGTGTACGCACCGTGTAACACTGCAGCTTCCAAGATGAGATTTTTCTTTTCTTTTAAATTTTATTTTGTTTTGTCTTGCGGGAGGGGAGTTTGCAAGTGCAGAAGGCAGATTTGAAGGAACAGGGAGATGAATGGGATTGAGATGCATTATGTGAAACCCACAAAGAATCAATAAAAAGTTAGATTAAAAAGAGTTTGTGTGAAAGTACCTTTGAGGAAGTAGATTTAGGGATTTTTTTTTATTCTTTGAGATTTTTATACAATGTATTTTTGTCATATTCATTCCTCACTCCTCCCAACCCTTCCCATATTCACCTTCACATCCTCCATCTCTGCAGCTTTGAGTTCAAGTTGTGCTGTCAACATACTCCTGGGTGTGGGTCTACCCACTAGAGAGTTGTCAGCCTACCAGAAGCCACACCCTTAAAGAAAATTAGCCCTTCCTCTCCCAGAAACCATCACCTGTCCATAGTTCCTCTTGTAGGGGTGGAAGCTCGTGAAGTTCTTCCCTCTGCATGCTGGAGTACCGAGAGGCAAGATGTCTGTCAGGTCCTGTGCAGGCCACCACAGCTATGAGCCCACAAGTGCCGTGGTCCTGTCATGTCCAGAAAGCTGGGAAACAGGTTAAAGACCACTTGAGTCTATCTTTGTGTCATAATCAACCCCTTTCTCTCCCTCCCTCCTTTCCTCTCTCCCTCCTTCTGGCTCCTTTCTTCTCCCCCCCACCCCTTTCTCCCTTCCTCCCTCTCTCCCATCCCCAAACCCTTTCTTTCCTCTTTTTCCTTCCCTCCTCCTCCTCCTCCACACCTTCATTCTCCCCCTTCCTTCTCCTTCTTCCCCTCCTTCTTTTTAGCCCATCTCTTTGCTCATAACTACTGCTGTTGAAGACAACGCAGGTTTTTTTTAAAAATGTGTCTGTCAAGGCTGTTCAATCTTTTCTAAATATGTAGCTAATTGAATGTATATATCACATTAAAAATTAAGAGGAGGCCAGTGCAGTGGCTCAGTGAGTACAAAGGCTCTTGCTGCTGTGACCTGAATTAGGACCCTGAGGCCACATGTTTGTCCCAGATCAACACATGAGTTGTCCTATGACCTCCACATATGTGTTTTGACACCCATGTACACACATACACACAGAGAGAAAATAAACTAATAATTATTAATTTTTAAAAGTCATTAAGCTTTTAAAGGAGCCGATCACAGATATTTGCATGTACTTAACAGAATGAGATCCTTCATAGAGTTAAGAGGGTACTAAAATAAAACCATGCATCTAGTACAAAAAAATGTTTTTGAATGCTAACTTTGTGCCAGGCAGCTCGTAGGAAGTTGGAGAAAGTCTAATGTGAGCAAAACATGCATTTTTGCCTCCCACAGAAATTTGAGCAACTGCACTGGTGGATTCATGCCAGGTTGCATTGTGGCAGTAAAAATTAATGTACATCAAATCCTCTGCACAAGGGCGCTCTTTGAGTTAGTCTATGAGAATGAGAATATTTTGAGACAGCATTCATGTAAATCTTAGTACCTTCTTTTTTTCATACATATGGTCCTCTGATATTCTCCAGTTCATGAGGTTTTATTTTTTCCATGGTGTTTTGTTTTTAATATGCTACTGTTTTTCTGGAGAATGATCATAAAATCCTGGAATGATTCAGGATGTGTTCAATTCCTGGTCCCCGATAAACTTAATATATCTGGAACATTTCAATGGATGCTTCAATAGGCATTGAAAACCATGATTCAGACTTTAATGAAATTGCTGCAGACATGGATAATTCGAGTGTTTCATCACTTAGTAATTGCATTCTTCAAAATAAGTTTTCTTCTGTCATAGTTAGGACAAAAGGGATTGAACTATAACTTCTTTAGCCAGACGTCAAGAACAACAAACGTGACTAAAGCCTTCTCTAGCTTTCACAGATAATTCCTAATGTTATTTTAAGGTCAGATGCTTGTACTTCAACTATCTGGGTACTTAATGGCATAGCTTAGTCAAATTAGAACAGAGTACGGGGCAATCTTGATGGTTTCGGATCAACTGGTACTAGGTAGGTAGAAATACTTCCTACCTGCCTGGTTTTGTTTTTAACTGTACACAGGCAATTAGCGACTGCTTTTCAGAGAACCCAAACCTGGGCACAATGATAACTTGATTTGGCTCAAGAACTTTCTTAGTGTGAAGGCCCAAGAATCTTTCTCTGGACCTAAGGAAGATGATCTCAATGTCAATCCATCACTTTCCATGTTTATTGTTTTTGTTCATATGGTGGGAACATTTAAGATTCACTCTCTAGGTAAATGTTAAGTATGAATTATACTTAACATAGCACACATAAACTTTCTAGAACCTATTCACTTTATAAGTAACACTTTATACCCATTGAGTGATGCTGCCCCATAACTATCACCATTTGCTGTTTCTATGTGATCGAGTTTTTAGGTTTCATATGTAAGTTCAGTCTTCATCATTTTATATCTGACTTATTTATCTAGCATAATGTCCCCTAGGCTCACTGTCCTGTTGCAAACACTCAGACTCTCTTCCTTTATTGTCATAACCATTTCTCAATGTCTTTGTGTCAGGTCTCTCATGCGTACCTTATGCTAGTTTAATTCTAATCTGTCGGTCATACTTTTGAAATAGATGCACACATAAATAATAAAAAGTGATGGGCTATAATTTAGAGATGCTCAAAGTTTTCCCGTTTGGTTGCCAGATGTCCATTGCTCTAGATTGAAAAACATGTGCAAATGAACTTCTTGATTAGGACATTTTTGGAGACTTTCTACAAACACAAAGTCATCAGAATAATATTTTGGAATTTTAATTTATTTTTATGGGTACTATTTATATACACACATAATATGTTTTGTATAATTAAGTGAAACTGGTTTTCAACCCTAATACGAGTCATTATTATGTTAAAATCCTATAATTCATGTGTAAAGTTAAACTAGAGACTTTCAGTACCCAACTGGAGTTTGGTCTGGAGGACATTGTTGGTTTTAAATGGTTAACAGGGAAACTGATTGCTACCTTTGGGTGTTCCAGTGACTAAAACAATGTTCACCCAGCCGGCAAGTGGTATTCTGCCTAGTGTTGCAGTACCGAGGTTCCTCCACCCCGTGGTGAAATGGCTGTTTGGATGCAGACTTGGGAGCAAACTCTGTCTTTGCAGTTTGTCTCTGAGTTCAGGGTAGCATTTGCTCCTTGTATGACCGAACGTATTCAGAAAGTTCTCTTTCCGGATCAGATCCAGAAAACAACCTTTCAGAAGTAAGAATATAGTTCTCTCAGAGCACACTGATTGCTCTAGACTCCAGTCCATGTTTTATAAGTTTAAAAATTAAATATCGCGGGTATGGAAGTGTATGCCTTTGATCCTAGCACAAGAATTCTCATATCCTTTCAGTGCCCCCCTCTACAGACGGTTTTTCACCTTCCTTCCTTCCTTCCTTTTTTTTTTTTTTTTTTGAGACAGCATATCTCTATGTAACCATAGATATCCTATTACTCATTATGTGGACCAGGCTGTCCAGGAACTCACAGAGGTCCACCTGACTCAGCTTCCTGAGTGCAGTAATCAGTTTCCTAGCTATGGATGGTTTGTTAGCATTCTTGAGGACACAGCCATGGCTTGAAGAGGAGCAATAGGTCAGAAGTTAGGGAGGAGATCTTTACTTCACAGATAGAGAGGAGGTCTGAAGCAATGGGGGGAGTCAGGCAGAGTGAGACAGAAGACTGAGGGACACTGGCAATTTCATTGTCCTATTTGGGGTTGCTCGGAAGACTGAGGCGTATAAACCACTTAGCACAGGGTCGAGAGCGCAGTGTGTGTTTATAAGCAGTAAGTGAAAAGGTCTGCATTTGGTGGCATGCTGGTAAATGTTTAACCACTGGTTCTTGAAGGGACAGGGAGGGTTATGGCTAATTTGCAGGGCTTGAAGCCTTCAGTGGGGCAGTAACTCCCATGATGGCTGATGTAGCAGTCAAGTGATGCCTTTGAACGTAGAATAGACAAGGTTGTCTCCTGAGCTACTAAGACCCGATTTCAGAAAGTACCAAGTGTTGTATGTGATGCCAGAGGTCCAGACAGCCCGAACATTGCCCCTTGGCATATTCACCACAAGTCACCCTGGTCAAAGCTGCCGAAAATTAGTTTCCTAAGAGATTCGTGGTATCAATGTGAGGAGTTTTTTTTTTTTTTTTTTATCAGGAATGATTGTCAGGCCCTGGGACATTTTGCTCTGGGGAATTTCTAGACTTGCATCTTTAGCCAACAGACACTCTGGATTTGAGACTGGAGAATAGGAATGCATTTTAGTTCACGGCTGGGTGAGGGTGGCTTGGTGGGAGGAACTAAGGAACATGAGTTAGAGCTGGGGAAAGATAGTCTTGTTAGTGAAAAGAAGCTAGGTAGTTTTCAGTCTTATTTTCCCCCAGAAGGTTTGAGTAGGCAAAGTGTGTGGGAAAGAAGCTGAGAATAGACCAGAGTTCCATGTAATGGGGGACAGTAAAACTGAGGACAAAGTGGCTGTTAAACCTGGCAGGGAGGTGGTTCTTGGAGGAAGAACCAATGAGGAAGGATTCCTGTGTATAGCTGTTTACCTACTGTGCTGGCCCAGCTGGTAGGTTATGTAATACATTGTAGTCTTTGTCTTTTACAATGACTGAAAGATTAGCATTCATTGACTTGATTGCTCACTTTGGAAGCACAGGGATCATTCCAGATGTTTCTTGTACCCACTACAGCTGATTGTGCCTAAGACCCTATGCTTATAGTTCTGTGATAGTTTTCCACTGCTGGGACAAGAGCTAGTCCCCTTTAGGAGCAGAGATTTATATTTTCTCATGATTTCATTGCAGGGCTGTTCAGCATCATCACTGTGGGCTTCCGGGGAGGCAGAGTGCTTCTGCCGTTGAGGCTGTGGAGAGTTGCTCATCTCTAGTGACCAGGAAGCCTTAGGGTCTGAGAGAAGCCCCCAAAGAAGGACCAACAGCCACCTATACAATAACAAGAGCACTTTACTAATTTTAATGTTGGGGTGGCGTTTGGCAACCCCCAAAGAAGGTCACAAGCTCCTTTCAATCAGAGTTACGGGAAATCCCAGAGAGGAGGATTTAATCTGGGGCTGATTGGCAGACAGATTAGTATGGGGGCTGATTGGTCAAAGGTCCTAGTGGTTAGGGACCATCCAGCAGCAGGGTAGGGAAACCTATCTTTCGTTATCAGGAGACTGGAGGGCACCTGCTGAGACAGCAGAAGGGGCTGTGGGGTGTCTGCTTAGCCAGCAGAAGGTTGTGTTTTTTCTGTGTACTGTCTGTTTAGCTCTGTCCCGTTTTAGTGAATTAAAAAGCTAAGACTTAGATTTCTGCCAGGCTACTAGGAGAGCCTCTCAGAAGAGTGGGCTAGGGTTAGGTCGTGCACAAAGTGTGGTCCGCAAGGACATACCCCAAAAGATTCACTCTGTTTGAGCAGGTCCCACCTCTCAGATCTCTTTCATTTTCTAAAAAGTTGTTCAATTATGAGCCTATTAATCAATTAATTTAGTGACGAGGTCAGAGGCTACATGAGCCAATCAATCACTTTCCCAAAGCACCATTTCTGGACATCCTGTCATCAGAGAGCAAATGTTGAACACATCAGCCTTTGGGGGACGTTTTGGATCCAAAATATAAAAACTCCGTTTCAAGGCCACCCGAGTTCCCTCTTCCTTGTTTCTAAGCCCTGTATTGATTCCCATCATCTTACCCGCTGCTTTTGTCCCCAGGTCTTCACCCTTTCTCTGCAGGGCGGTGGAAATAATGCCGTTGTACGTGTGACTCTTGTTTTGGGGTAGCTTTGATGGCACTCTGTTGCCTTTAGGGTGAGAGCAGTGATCCTCTTCACGACCATTGCTTCCTACATCACTGCTCCCCAGAAACAGAAGCTTTCCACACTTCCCTTCTCTTCCCTTTGCCTTCGCTGTCTGCTTGGGTTCTGTCTCATCACCGGGTCTTTGTGTATGTGCTGTCTGGTAAGAAAGCCTCTCGGACTGTGATCCTGATATAGCCTTCCTCCCTGCGCCTGTTGATATTTTTTGTTGAATCTCTTATTTCATTTTTAATCCTTTCCCCCTTTTATAGCTGCCTTGCTCAGTATATCACTGAGAATGCCATCTTTTTCTTGTTTACTGTTGTTTCTTCAGTCTTTAGACAGTGTTTGTCATATAGAAGACACTTATTGAATCTACTACATAGGTAAAGAAATGGAGCCATAAAGTCCAAGTCATCTGGGCATTATGATTTTTTTCTCTTGTGTCTTATACATCTAAGCTCTCTCGGTCCGTCTTCTGCTGCCTCTGCCCATTACACAGTGGTACTAGATCCAGGAGTGGTGGTGGTCTTTGATATCTTTATGATTTGATCCTGTCGTTCCTTTGGTGATCTGCAGTATGACTCTTCCCAGCATTCTTTCCTTACCTTCGGTCCACACATCAGTACCAACCAGGCATCTTTTGACTGAGTTTCAGGTGCCTTAAATATGACTTCTATGGAAGTCGAATTCATCAGATCTGCTTTTTCCACTCTTTCTCATCCAACAAACAGCACTTGCATGTACTTGTCTAATTCGGGACTCCTGTACAATCTCCATGGGGGCTTTTCCTTATCTTCAGATCAGTTGTACAAAGCTACCTGGAATTTCTACGTGCTATTTGATTTAGGACCCTCTTCACTCACCGTCTCTGCTCAGCTCAGACCATCGTCTCGTCTTGCCTGCCGTTGTAGGGGGCCTTCTCACTAAGGCTTTCTGTTTAGGTTGGGTCAGCTCCATTATCCCTTGGCATCTATCTGTTTAAAATGCCTGTTTGTTTTGTCCCAGCCTCCCCATGACTGTCATGGAAAGGTCAAACCCTTTAGTGCCCCGCTAAAGGGAAAGACTAGTGTACTCGTTTATGCAGGACAGTGAGAGATTTCCAAGGAATGAAATCAAAGAGCAAGACCTGACGGTTCATGTAAATGGAGTCTGCGCTTTCTTCCCAGATGCCGAGATCCTAACAATCCCACAAAAATATATTAATTAAAACACTGTGTGTTCAGTGACTCAGGCATATTCCTAGCTAGCTCTTACATCTTAAATGAACCCAATTCTATTAATCTGTGTATCACCACGAGGCTGTGGCTTACCGGTAAGGTTCTGGTGTCCTTCTCCTTCCTCAGCTACATGGCGTCTCCCTGCTCTGCCTTCTTTCCTCCTATATTTCTGCTTGAATTTTCTGCCTTGCTATATTCTGCCCTGCCGTAGGCCAACTCATCTTCTTTGTTAAGCAATAGTAATAAAACATATTCACAGTGTACAGATGGGAAATCCCACATCAGGTTATGCCACATCACTTATTGAAAGTGCATTACTCATGCTTACTTATTTCTGGGTTCTGTGTTGGTGTCGGATACCAGAGTGGACAAGGCTCCTTTCTTCTTGTAGTTTTCTTAGCTCCTAAATTTGTGATTGCAAAGGCAATCTAGGCAATAGGAATTAGATACGTGATGCTAGGTTCATGTTGCCAATTTCTAGTATATGATGTCCTGTACTAAATACAAAGACTTTGGAAAAATTGGGAGGCTTCTAGTTTGTGTTTTTCTTCTTTACTGTCCTCACCATTGCCAACAATAGTGAGTAGACTTCCTCAGCACATGCTGAATTAAGAGCAGTAGTAGAGTGGGCAAGTCAACTATTGGCTTATGACCATTGTAGTTTAGTTAAAGCAGATTGGAAGTCAGAAGAGTGGTGTGAGGCCTCAGTTTCTCGTGTGACCAGTGTAGGGATTACAACTGTTGAGTACAGGTGCATACATTTCCATTGCTCACTGTTTTGTTTCCTCTTGTTCATGGGCACACAGCTGGACTGCATTTCCCAGATGTCCTTGCGTGCATAACCACATGACTACATTTAGGCCAATGACATATGAACAAAAATGGATGTGTTACTTCCAGGTCTGACTGACAGAAACCTTGAGTTCATTTGTCATTCGAGTTTTTTGCTATGGTAGTAGGCCTTTCAACTCCTAGTCTGCTAGTTTATAAAATTGTGGTGGGGAAGCTTATACACATTTATATTGTCACATTTGCTGCTCATGACCCTGCGAAACCCATATTGTCACCATGTCCATTTCACAGCTCCTGAAGTCCCGTGTTCACAGTGACCCTGCTAGAAACGAAGCGAGCCCTGGGCTGCAGAGCTTCAGCCTTCGAGGATGAGAGCTTGTCTCATCACAGCCAGCACCACCAGCTTCCATCAGTTCGAGGTGACTGGAGCTCCTTTTCCAGTCTTCTGTTGTCCAGTGTCTGTTTTTACAAACACAGTCTCAGCAGACTCTGAAAACACTGTTGTGAAATACGACCCTGAAAGCTTCAGTGTCGTGCTAGGGATTAGCCATGTTATCCCCAAGGGTTCTCAAGTGAATCTAACTGCCAAAAAAAATTCCCTGCTCTGTTTTCCAAAGGACATAGAGGGTATAGTCCCACTTATAGGGGTGTGAGTAATTTCTAACATATGGCTCATGATTTACTGTCTTGAAGAAACGTTTATCTGTGGCTCAGTAGCTCGGCCTCGTCAGACTTGAGATGATGAAAGTGTTTATGAGAAACGGACTTGCCAGTTCAATTATTATTTCAAGGACCTGGCTAACAGGAAAATTATACCATTGTAGATGTTAGAAGCTAACCTCCAGTAGACAGCTTTTTAAAGTAGTTAATTTCATTTCCTATATGAAAATATCTTCCCAATAATTCATCTTAAGAAGTTTTGGTCATATTTACCGACATATGCATATATGGAAAGAGGTCTGTCCTATTCCTTAGGTGTAAATTGAGAGGTCACCACTCTCAGAACCCAATGTGAGATGGGCTTTTCAGTGTGTTTTACATTTCCTTGTTTGGGGGCTTTTCTCTCATGGTCACAGCGAGTATTGTTTCCTGGATTTTCTCAGTGTGGGGAGAGTTGGGTAGTTTTCTTTCTTTGTCTGGGGAGACATGTTTCCTGGATTTTCTCATTTGCAGGGAGAGTTGGGTGGTTTTCTTTGTGTAAGGAAAGTGTGATAAGTCTTCTACCATGTCACCTGGCGACTCTGAAAGGCTGTCCATCTTCTGTCTCAGCCAAGGCATCAGCATGCTGGTACAGCAGCTGTCTGGTGGGGGCAGTGGATGCAGCCATCTCCAGTACAGGCAGCAACAGTGTTGGTTGGAACAGCAAAAATTCCCTGACACTTTGTGCACGCGTCATAGCCCGGTGCTCTTGTAGTTCTTTAAACCAGGCCAGTGACAGACTATTTCTTCTTGCTGCATGTGCCCAGTCAAACCATGCCTAATACTTCACCAGTCCCAGGCCCAATGCTGCCCCTTGGTTTTTTCAACGGACCATATTGTTACAATCTGATGACTTAACATTGAACTCTTATGGTCGTCTTCACCATAGAATATAGATTATTGTCACATTTTACTTAAAGAGAATATATACATGTCCATACACATACCCCTGCATTTACTCCTATGGTTTCAGTGGAAAGAAATTCAGTTGCTTACAGCTCTGGAGACAGAAGTCTGAAATCAGGATGCTGGCAGGGCCCTCTGCCTCCAGAAGTTCTAGGGGAAAACACAGAAAGTACCCGAGAGTTGCACAGAACTTGCTGCAAAGACTGGACGGGAAGGCTTGGAGCAAGTTTGGAGCTGGCTTATAGACACTGCCAGCAGGCCATGTGTGCTCACATGTATCCAGCAGGCCATGTGTGCTCACATGTATCCTGAAGCCCCTAGTTGTGGCATGTATGATGGCTTAAAGCTGAATCTGTGGGACAGCATGAGCCACATGTTTGGAAGTTCTACAAGGGGTGCTAAAAGTCAGCTGTGTGTAAAGATCTGCTCTGGAGGGGTAGGTAGTATGTGCTTGTACAAGTGAGAGTCACTGACAGGGCACCGCGCCCTGCACGCAGACATGCCATCTCCGATAAGGAGCAATCAGTGTTAGAAGTGCCATTCCATAAGAAACGCCCCAGGAGAGAGAGTGAGGTGCATTAGAGAGTGAGATGTATGAGAAGAAGCATTAGATGGTAGAAAAGTATCCCATGAAAGCTGTACGGCTGGGTCTTGGTTGTGCTTTGGAAATGACAGAGGTGGATGTCAGTTCTGGTTTTCTAAGGTCTGATCTTGGTCTCTCTAAGCTCTGAAGGTCCCTGCTTCCTCTTGAAAACAAAGTCTGAGATAAGGGCTTCGCTCCTAAGTGTGGGATATGAAATACATGCAATAGTTTATGCCAAGCAATTAGCAAATGCTTGGACGTGGCAAGAGGTATTGGAGAATCCGATCAAAGGAGAATCAGAGGGAGTGGGTTTGGCTTAACACAGCCAAGGAGAGAAGTTTTCAGTTTGATGTTCTGTGGAAGTGTGAACTCTCAGCTCTGAAGTCTTTCAGACTTTAGCTCAGTGGCCCACATCGTTGACATGAAGGCGCTAGATGGGAGTGAGAAGCTGTGCCAGCTGGTTTCCATGGTGTCTTCTAGTTCTGTAAGGCCTTACTACTTTACAGTGTTAGGTTCTGTTACAGATGAGTGCTTGAATGATGGTCTCTAACTAAAGAAGGACATGGCCTTTCTGTATAAATGCCACCATCTCTACACCATCGCTGTGTCCTCCTGTGGTCTAAAGTACGGAGTATGTCTCTATCCAGGGAAGCTGTCTGCGTAGGAACTGCCCTATGCTCCTGTCGTGTGCTGCCATCTGGACTGCGGGGGTGTGCTGGGAACACACTGTTGATTCATTTGCTGTCCCCTTCTGGCATCTCTAAAATGGGACCTATGGCTAGAGCTGGCAAGCAGCCAGACCCTCCCTCTCTCTCATACCTTCTCAAGTGCTGGAGAGAGAAGAGGGCACGAGAGGCAAGAGGTAAAGATGCAGGCCAGTGTCCGATGGGGCTGCTGTAAGGGTGGCAGGGCGACTTTAGGTCTCTGATTTAGAATGTGCACTGCTAAGAGTTGCACCAAGAAAGATGTTCTCAGATGGTATCCATGGAGCCCTGGGATGCCAGAAGTTACCCCGTCTAACTCCTTTTCCCCTCGGCCTGGCTCTTGCTTTTTATAGCTCCTTACATGCTGGCTGCTGTTCATCCTTCAGGATTTTGTTTGAATGTTACTGAAAGGAAAAGCATTGGCTCAGGACCCCCTAAAACCAAGTTCTCAGCACAAAGGAGATTTATTTGCCCCAGAGGGACAGAGGGTAGAAAATAAGAGACAAAGACAGGAGATAGAGGATGAGGGAGAAGAGGAAGGAACATAGGAAAAGGGGGGTGATATCTGTCCTGGAGGTACAAAGGACTGCCTCTGGATAGAGAGGACACACGTGTGACACATAGGAAAATGGCAGTTTATAAAGGTACAAGGGGAAGCCCCAAGTTAGGATGAGATGTTTAATTTTCACTGGGTGTGTTAATTAGGTGAGCTTTTTGATTGCTGGATTTGAATACTTCGATAACTGGACCTTGGTAGTAAGGAGGAAGAAGTGGCCAGACCACCATAAAGGAATCGCCATTGGTGATTAGCCTTAAGAATATAATCTAATGGATTTTAGCAGGCAGGGGGAGTAGGGGAGAAGGGCAGGACCTGCCAGTGTCACATGCTCAGGTGGGCTAGTGTGCCTTTAGTTACTCTCTCTGGTTGATTTTTCCTGACTTTCAGGTTAAATTTATAACAGGGTAACAATAGCAAAAAATAAGGTACTTCAGTTGATTGTACATTCAGGAAACACACCTTATATGGATCAAATGGTTCTCAGTCCCATTATTTACTTTTTTCATTTTGGGGGTGTGATGACATTGTGGAGCATGTTCAGACAGTGTCTTATATGTATAAACTAGCCTGGAACTTACTGTGTAGCTCAGGCTGGCCTCCAGCTTGTAAACCTTCTGCTGCAGTGTCCCAAGTTCTAGACTTACAGGTGTGTGTGCCTGGTATGCCCTGTCATGTGTGTCTCAGTGTTTTCTTATGGCTCTTGTTCTCACAGCACTTACTACCTGTGGTAGCTTGAGTGTAATTGGCCCCATCATCACAGGGAGTGACACTATTAGGAGGTGTGGCTTTGTGGGAGTGGGTATGGCCTTTTTGGAGGAAGTGGGTCACTGTGGGGGTTAGGCCTTGAGGTTTCCTATGCTCAGGATACTTCCTAGTGTCTCAGTCAACTTCCTGTTGCCTGCAAGATGTCAGACTCTCAGCTTTTTCTCCATCACCACATTGCATGTCGCCATGCTCCTCATCATGGTGATAATGGACTGAGCCTCTGAAACTATAAGCGAGTCACCCCAATTAAATGTTTGAGTTGCTGTGGTCATGGTGTCTCTTCACAGCGATAGAAACCCTAAGATACTACCTTTGGCTATGTGTAGCTTTAGCCTGTTTTACTGTTTACTAACTATTTTCTTCACTAACCAGTAGGTCTCAATGATGGCAGGGGCCATTCTTAATTCTCCCTTGTCCCTAGGAACTGTTATAGTATCTTATGTATAGTGGATAGTCAATTTACATAATAGAGGGTATCTTAGTTCCTTTTCAATTTCTGTAATAAGCACCATGACCAAAGCAACTTACAAAAGGAAATGTTTAGTTTGGAGCTCCTGGCTCCAGAGAATTAGTCCATGACTATCTCCAGGGGAAGCATGACGACACACAGGTTGACAGGGCACTGAAGCTTTGGAAACCTCAAAGCCCAGTGACACACCTCCTCCAACACAGCCACACCTCTTGATTTTTTTTCCAAACAGTTCCTCCAACTTGAGACCAAGCATTTCAATATAGGAGCCTATGGGAACATTTTCATTCAACCCATCACAGAGGCGGAAGGATGGATTAAAGGAGAGGGAGATGGAAGAGAATGAGAATTCATGAATGTTTCTTATTGGAAAAGAAAAACTAACCTGAACAGAAACACTGCTAAAATAAGTTTTACAGCCATTACAATAGAACAAAGAGAACTGAATTTTACCCTAATGGATCCTTGTTGGTTCAGATCAAACCTGGTTTGTACAACCTCTGAGTTATGGATGGGTACTGATTTTCCCTGATTCAGGGCCCCTGGCAACACTTTTACTGGACAGATATGCTGTCTCTACTGGCTATGGGAACTAAAGTTATGACTCAGATCTGGTATCCTTGCCAGAGATTTGCCTTTGGTGACTATAATGAGATTCCTTACTGCCTAGAAGCATCCAACAGACTGTAGGCAGTGGGTGACAGGAGCAGAGGCAGTGGGCAGCCTGCAGCCCTTGCCTCGAGGGTGGTACAGGCTATGCAGCACAATTCTTTTTTTTTTTAATTTCACAGATGTTCATGTTCTCAGCCTTAGAGTCAGTTCATGTGCATAACTCTAGTTAAATTGTCTCCCTTTTCGGTGTGGCTTTTCTTCCTTCTGTACAGTTTTTCTTTAGTGCCTCATACAAACAACCCTGGTTGGCTCTTACCTCTCAGTCAAGGACCAAGGAGATAGAAGTGGGCTGTGGGGGTTGAGTATCTGACTTTGCCATGAATGAATGGCATAGGATTTATTAGTAAATAATAAATTGACTGACAAGGGAATTCCATGGTTGGTGAAAGATTCAGCACCTATATTAGTTTTATGTTGCTGGCGCAACAGATTATACACACTGAACAGTTAGAAAGACATAAATTTAGCAGCTCCAGGATGGCTCAGCTAGTTTGGAGCATATCAGAACAAAATGAAAGCATCATCAGGGCTGTGTTCCTCTTTGATATCAGCAGGGTTCCAAGCTCATTTAGCTCTTTAGTCCTTGCAGGGCCCTACAGGCCCCAGGACGGCCCTCATGGCTATGGCATCAGCCCTTGCAGGGCCCTACAGGCCCCAGGACAGCTCTCATGGCTATGGCATCAGCCCTTGCAGGGCCCTACAGGCCCCAGGATGGCTCTCAGGGCCCCAGGATGGCCCTCATGGCTGTGGCATAAAATCCTCCTAGAGCTTAGGATTCCTCTGGCCTCCCCAGCTGTGGCAGTTCCTTTTGCTTCTAGTCAGAGTTTACAGATTTAAAGGGACACATATGCTTATTCAGTATAATATTTGAATGTCTATGAGTGTACTCATAAACTATCTTTGCCATAGAATGTACCACCTTTACAAAATTTAGACACAGGAGAGGAGGACCTTTGGTAAGTGGCATTGTTCTACTTATTACAATCCCCACTCTAACTCCCAGAGATTCGTTTCCCACCTCATAAAAAATAAAATTCACCTCTATCCCAAGATCACCTAAGATGATCCCATCACTGCACCCATTAGCTTAAAGTGTAATTTCATCTCATTCTTCTTAGTTTACAGCCCTATCCTATATATAGCGTGTGTATGAAATAGGTTCTGGGAGAGCACAGGCACAGCCCCGGATGTACGGTTCCTCTCTGCCAGTGATCTTGTGAATAAGGGATCTGCTGTCAGCAAGTGGCCGAGAGGCAGGAAGAGGCCCTCAGTAACAGTTAGATGGGAACATAGGAAGGTAAAATAGAGTCACTAGTCCCAGGGCTAGTATTGAGAGACAGTTGGGAAGCCTATTAAATTTTAGGGCCAGGGAAAAATTGTCTTTGGTCCTTCACTCTTCAAAGCCGACAGCATCCAATGTGCCCAAGTGCTTATGTACCTTCTTCTAACCAGGCCCAGCTTTGTTTATCTCTGAGATCAGGTGAGACCCCATGCTGAGCCTGAGCTAGAATCCCTGACCACAGTGTCCTATGGGAAACCATGAAGAGATGGCTCCTTAGTGAGAAAGACCAAGTTTGAAGGCCTCATTTCTGCTCAGGAAGAGGAGGAGTGTTTCAAAGGTTTGCATTTTCTGCCCAGTAAAGAGCGAGTCTATTGGAGGAGTGCAGACGTCGCTCACCACCAGGCCTGGGTGTTTGCTGCTTGCTCTCTGCCCTGATCTGTGGTTCAGAGCTAGTGAAGTCTTGCAAAGGAACCAAGAAACCAACCAGGACACAGATTGGCTACACTCGAAAACCCTGCTCATTTTCAGAGTGCGGACAGACTGTAGATAGCAACATAAACTAAGTGTTAGTACATAAAGGTGTGAGTTTAAGTTCCAGACAGAACTTGCTCACACTTTCAAATGTTACTTACTGGGATAGTAAGCATGGTCTTTAACTCCCAGCATGAGACTGTCTGCCCCCTTCCGATGAGGATGGTAATGCCTCTCGTAGGGATGCTGTACCACCCAGAGGAGCCTGGCATGCAATAAGTGGTTAGTGTTGTCCACTGGTGAAATTAACATTTGTGGTGTGATTCCATAGTTCAGTTCAGCTGTCCTTTTGCCGTTAGGCAGTCCAGTTCCCTGAGCGCCTGGGTAGCGTTTCATTTCTTATTGTTGTGTTTACTTTGTGGAGTCTGTATTACCTATCTAGTAACTACTAAAATAAGAATGTTATTATTTCTTCTGAGATACTATTAGCAAAATTTAGTGAGAGTTTGAGGTATCTGAATTTTGGGACTTTCTTTTGGCTCCCAGGGTTACAGCATATAAAGGGCCAGGAAGAGTCTATGAGAACATCTTTGATGGGGCTTCAGTAAAGTGAGCAAGTTCTGCGTTGAAGCAAATTAAGGGAAATTTAAATGTATATGTACAGACACAGAGATAGTATTGGGGCTTCTAAGTAATCAAACAAAATTTTCCGTAATGGTCAGTTTATACCAGATTTATTATCTCCACTTCCAAATAATAACTTTTTATGTGTATGAAAACAAAAATTTAAATACTGGTCAGTTTACATCAGATTTCTCATCTCCGTGGAAGCAATTTCTCAGTCTGTAGAATTCAGAGTTTCCTATATGGACCTATAAAGAATTCCTGGACAGAAGCCGCATCTGCAGAGACTGTTTGACTGACAGAGCCGTGAGGATGAGGAAAGGTTGGGCTGCTGTGGGTCCAGAGGCCAATTATAGTTTCTTTTGTACTAGCATTAGCTCCCTCAATAGCCACGCCTTGCTCACCTCCACATCAGATTACAAACCTCTTGGAATATACTAACCTAGCAGGCTACTGGCGTTCAACAAACCAAAAGTCACAAATGACAGTGGCTATCATCGGAGACCCATAGGAAAGGTTTTCTGTCTTGCTATGACTACATCTCCAGTGTATGTACTCACAGTGTATGTTAAAGTTGTCATAATTTATGACTTGCTTTGTGTGGCTGCTCTGAAACTACTTCCATGTGAGAACATGGAGCCTGGGTAACCTAGCTCCATGATGCCTGGGCCTCGGTCACTCAGATTTGGTTCCAGGACGATCTCTTCCTCTGTTTGAGGTGAGAGCACAGGTCGATCTTTATAAGGATCTGTATGACCTTATACAGTCTTCTCCCCAATGCCCCATCGCTGTCTCTCACCTCCCAGTGTTCTATTGGTTACTATGTCCATCCCGACACCATTTCCTGAATGCTTAAGGAATGGTGTGAAATCCAGTGAGAACGGCTGTGTGAGCTAATGAAGGCAGAGGCTCTGTGTGGATCTTACACGGCAGGCACTGGTTCTTCAGTAAACGCTTTAATCATTCATTAATATCTAGGAGTAGTGGGAGTTTGGACAGCAGTTTCAGAGCACAGAACAGGTGGGCAAGGGAGGCATGCTGCCAGGTTCTACTTTAGTGCCTTTAAGGTTCAAGAGCAACAGTAGAACAGCAAGATTCATTTGTTCAACGCGTCTTGTGTGGAAGCCCAGCTAAGTGTGCCACAGACTTAGGTCAACCTCACCACTCTAGGAGATAGGCTTGATTTAAGGGAACAAACTGAAGGTGACGGAAAATCCAGCAACTTGTCCAAGACCATATTTCGAATTAGTCGCTGAGTTGGGATGATCAGTTTCTTGATTTATGGTGTGTAGAAAAGGATGTGGTCTAGATCGCTTCTGCCTTCTGTAAGACATTTAGAGTGTCCCCGTCCCTTTGTGGCTTGTTATGCAATCACTCCTTGGATATTCCATCTGGACCTTTAAAAGGAGATGTGTAGGACCCAAACTTCAGTATCATTGACCACAGATCCAGTTTTGTTAATTCTTGTTATTTAACTATTTTAGGTTACTTCAAAGTTCTTCATCTGTCAGAGGTTGGCAAGGTTATTAATAATATAGTGGATTCTCAGCGTGTGAGGCCATTTGCTGACAGCAGATCCCTTATTCAGAAGCTCACTGAGGGAGAGGAACCGTTCATCCGGGGCTGTGCCTGTGCTCTCCCAGAACCCATTTCATACACACGCTATATATGGGATAGGGCTGTAAACTAAGAAGAATGAGATGAAATTACACTTTAAGCTAATGGGTGCAGTGATGGGATCATCTTAGGTGATCTTGGGATAGAGGTGAATTTTATTTTTTATGAGGTGGGAAACGAATCTCTGGGAGTTAGAGTGGGGATTGTAATAAGTAGAACAATGTCACTTACCAAAGGTCCCCCTCTCCTGTGTCTAAATTCTGTAAAGGTGGTGCATTCTATGGCAAAGATAGTTTATGAGTACACTCATAGACATTCAAATATTATACTGAATAGGAATATGTGTCCCTTTAAATCTGTAAACTCTGACTAGAAGCAAAAGGAACTGCCACAGCTGGGGAGGCCAGAGGAATCCTAAGCTCTAGGAGGATTTTATGCCACAGCCATGAGAGCTGTCCTGGGGCCTGTAGGGCCCTGCAAGGACTAAAGAGCTAAATGAGCTAGAAACCCTGCTGATATCAAAGAGGAACACAGCCCTGATGATGCTTTCATTTTGTTCTGATATGCTCCAAACCAGCTCAGCCATCCTGGAGCTGCTAAATTTATGTCTTTCTAACTGTTCAATGTGTATAATCTGTTGTGCCAGCAACATAAAACTAATATAGAGTGCTCAATCTTTCACCAACCATGGGATTCACTTGTCAGTCAATTTTTCTACACTGAGGTGAAACACACAGTTCTGAAACTTCCATTCACTGGATTCACAGACCAATGTCTGAATGCTTGTCTTTTATACAGGATGTCACAGTAGATTTTGATGTAACTCATTCTTCTGTATGCTTTAAGCATCTCTAGGTTGCCTTTAGTGCATTATAAATGCTGTACAAATCATTGCTACACTCTATTATTGACAGAATAATGGCAAGAAAAAGTTTCATTGCCACGTGCAAACACATATTTTCCTAATAGATGTTTTTAATAAAATTTTTCTTTATTCATTGAAAAGTTCATATATATATATATGAGCATATGTATATATGAACGTGTGTGTGTGTGTGTATGTCTTGATCATATGCACCTCTACCCCATTCCAAATTGTCCTTGGTCTCCTAATACCTTCCCCTCTCTTTTAATGACCAACTGGGTCTGCGTGCTGTCCATATGCACATGGGTTTGGGACCATTCACCAAGGCATGGGCAACCTACCAATGGTCTGGCCACATCCCTAAAGATAACTCACTCTCCTCCAACAGCCAGTAGCTTCTCAGCTAGTGTTCGGCCTTGGTAGCCCCTGCCCTTTCCGTGTTGGATTACCTAAATTTTTTGTTTAGAGTTGATTAAATTTAGAAGTGAAGAACTCACAGGTACAGAGCATTGGTTTTACTAGAACAGAATTGTTCTTACCCCACTTCTGTATGCCTATTCATGCTTATCTCTTAAGTTTTAATATTTAATATGAATGTAAGAACTATTTATTTGTTATTGAGATACATTTCTTTATGTTTTCAAGTACTGAATTAAAAATGGGAAATAGAAGACCAAGCCAAAGTAGATACAGGGAGGTTACCACACAGGAAGAAGGCAATCGAGATGTTATGTCCAATGTCCGATCAAAGCCATATGGCAAGCCATGGGTTTTGATCAGCACCCCAGGCTCGGAAGTCAGGCTGCCGGCAACAAATCCCTGCAGCTTATCACTTTTTTTTTCCTTGGGAAAATTACTAACTTCTCTGCTTCTGTTACAAGTGAAAAATGAAGATAATAATAGTACCTGCCTAAGGAGGTTATTTTGAGAATTAAACACATTAATATTTATAAAGTGCTTAGAAGATTGCTTAGCATAATTAACTCCTAGCTGCTATCCTCACAGCACCTGCTTTTGGCTGAAGCACTGTAGAACATCCAGACTCCCAAGTACAATGCATTTGTTCTGTTTCAGTGGCCAAACGGTGTTGAGCATCCACTCTTGGCAGGCACATCTGAAGTTCCTGGGAATATAGCAGAAACAGAGTGTTCATGAAGTTTACTGCTCAGGGTTAGACACACACATTAATCAGTTATACTCGATTTTATAAGTTAGTATAAAGTTGAACCTTTAGTCAGTAATATATAGAAAGTATATTTAAAAATTACCATGAGAAGGTATGTGAAGGTGTGGAACCTACGGTCATCTGGAGGGCCAGCCGTCAGCCTTTCTATGCTAGGTTTGTAATCTGTGGATCCCTGCCCATAGCTTAAAACACTGGTCACTATGACTTTCCTTTTGCTAAACTATAGATCCACCCCCGCCTTGCTTTTTGCAGACTTTATTTCTCTTCTTGTAATTGACCTATTGCATTCACCATAATGCTTTCAAGGTCCAACCTATGGTGTAATAGATATTAAAAATCATCCCACTGTGTGCATTTTTGACTTTTTGTTTATCTTTTTATCCATGGATGGACATTTGAGTTTTTTTACATTTTGGCTATTGTGGTAATGACAGTAGGAACTGGACTGTACAAACCTAAAGTAACATTTCGATCAGTGATGAGTTAATGATGTGTTCAATAGTGCTGAGTTAGTAGTTATGACGAATCGTATCTGATTCTCTCTTACCATCCCTTGCCTTTGCTCAGATCTTCCAGTCTTATTTTTCTAATGGAAAATCAGGGCCTCCCCAGTGGATGCCAAATATAGGACTTCAGTATCCAAGACTGATAGGGGTTGGGTTTAAAACTATCTTGTTTTCTCATTCATTCCTCCACTTGGTTTTGGCCTATAGAGTGACAGCAGTTTTTCTCCCCCTTGATGCTAGGGGCTGAATCCCATGCCAGCTTCACTTATGCTAGCAAGTACCTTGCCCCTGAGCTACAACCCGGCCCTAAGAGTGGCAATCAAGAAACATGGCTGCAGATTCTTTTGCCTTCCGTGCTGAATGCAGTAGTCCCGTGAATGAGTAATACTGCTTCTGATTATAGAGCAATGCTATAGGTTTAGGCCCTCAAGGGCAATACAATTGCCTGCCTATTTTCTAGAACTCTTGGGGTTTTCTACGTAAGCGTAAGACGTGATAATACCTTGAGCTGCCGTGCTTGGAGGATGCCCAGGCTGTGTACTGAGGCTCACATGTTGGTGCTCAGAGAGATGATTCTGGCCAAGCCTAGTCTTCAGATGGTTTTCCAGGTACATTGAAAGATGATTAGGGAAAGACGCCTTCTTGGGGTGACTCCAATCCTTCCTGTTCCAAACTCTGGGCATCATGCCATAGAGATACATCATTTCTGTTCCTTACTTCATACATTACTGAACATAATAACATAGTATTTAATATCACTAAGTTGCACTAGCTGGTTCATAACATAGACTTCCAGAACCATGGTGAGACAGAGCCAGATAAAAATACTAATCACCTTTGGGAAGGAAGTTGAGTTCTGAATGTTTCTTTGCTCACCCTTGTCTACTGAAGAAAGTATGTGATATATATGAACACTGTTTGGCCAGGATCATCTTGGACACTATTGTCTGTCCTTGTTAAGATGCTAGACTCCCGACTCTCTTTAAGTGTCAAGAGATGTCCCGCTAATGAGCCACTTGAGATTTTATGCCCATATTGTAGGATCTTGGTATATTTCTAGGTTGATCACCTGGAAAGGCTTGTGGTTGGACCTGCACTGCCAGTCTCCCCCCGCCATTTCTTTTTCTTGTTTTTAATACTGAGAATGGGTGTGACTAGAAGCTGCAGCCAGAACTGAGCATCTCTCCGTGTTCTGCTCTCAGGCTAGAAGGCATTGTGCTTGCATCTTCCCTGCGTCCCAGTCAAGCTGCTTTCCTTTGGTCTGGAGATGGGGAGGAGGGCTGTATCCTGGCCCTCAGAATGGGATGTGGGCTCCTGACTTGAGATTTTCAGAGGACTGCTCTATTTCCACATGAATGATGTTTAGCCCAAAATCTGGTTCAAAGGCAAGATTCTGAGCCAGGCCACAATGAAGCCCTATGCACTGCAGTGTGTGTGTGTGTCCCTTCTAAGAGAGAAACCACAATTTTATTTGATTCTTTTAGAGATCTCTGACTCAGAGAAGTCTTGGGTCAAAGTGCACTTAAGCTAAACTTCCCCACCCTCATAGCTGACAAGAACATCAAATTCTCCTAGGGAACGCCATTTGCTATTTCAGATGCATGGTGGGCGCATCTTGCGGATGGCTACGGATAGTTTCGAGCATCTGGGGAAGAACTCATCTACTGTGTGTTTGGAAAAACTTGGGTACAGAATCACATCAGAACGTCTGCAGTAATTCACAAGCAGCAAAAAGCGCAGGACTGAAAGGTGTTCTTTTTTCCTGCATCCATCAGGAACTGAAGCAGGGGTTCCTCTAGGTAAAGCCTGCAAGCTTCAAGGCTTAGCTTCACAGAAGTGTGCTGTTCATCTATACTCTCTTCTTCTATACATATTCAGACTTCTCAAATTCCCTGTGCTTTAGGGACCCAGGATTCTTTTGAGTCAAGGCCTTGCTGTCTTTCTGGGTCTAGGAGTCATTTAGCTGTAGTGAGGGGCTAGCTTGTTGGGGTTTCCGTCCCGCCCAGTACCCCACAGTCGGCAAATCCCAAAGAGAAATCACACACAGGACTCCATAAGGTTATAAACTGATTGGCCCATTAGGTCAGGCTTCTTGTTAGCTCTTATAACTTATGTTACCCCATTATCCTTATCTACATTAGCCACATGGCTCCGTACCTTTCTCAGCTGGGCAAGTTATATGCTGCCTCTTCGGTGGTCTGTGCAGGAGTTGCAGAGGGAGCTTCTGCTTCCAGAATACTCCTGTTCTCATCGCCCTGCCTCTACTTCCTGTCTGGTTGACCCACCTATACTTCCTGCCTGGCCAATCAGCGTTTTATTAAAATACATGATTGACAGAACACAGGCAATTCTCCCGCACCATTCAGCAGATTAGCAAATAGGAACGGAGTCCCAGGAGTACTTAGAAGTTTCTCTGGAAGGCACTGTCTTATTGCTGTCCGAGCTCCACTGACTAGGAAGCTCAGTTTAGGCACAAGGATGTTGGTGGCAGGGAGCTTCCTAACGATTCCACACTGTGAAAGAGGAGCCCAAATGTTTAGGGGTCACTGGTCCTCTCTGATGAGACACTGTGAGCCTTGCCAGAATCTTAGAGATGAATGAAACGCTAAGGTGGCTCTTGCAGACCCTCCGTGCTCTCTGCACACAGGTGATTATAGTCTCTTACCTGGTACTAGGGGATCAAGGTTGTCCTTACAAGCTGAAGCCATGATTGACAGAGTACCGTTAAGGTAGCAATGAAACTTTTCAGCTAGGTAATGGTGGCACATGCCTTTAATCCCTGCAGTTCGGAGGCAGGTGGAGGGTATCTGTGAGTTCAAGGCCAGCCTGGTCTACAGAGTGAGTTCCAGGAGAATCACACTTTCCAGGTACCAGCGGCCCTTATTTTCTAAGGAGTGACTTAGTAGGTGAAGTCCAGTCTGGATTTTTGAGCTAGTTTTTTGTCAGAGGTGGTATGAGGATTAGGAAGAGAACCATTTCTACTTTTGGAAGATTCCCGCACACGTTCAGCATTGTCTTGCATGTCTATCCTGAGTTTTTCATGCTTTGTGGAAAGTAGAGCAGCACATACCGTTACTCTGTGGCTTTTGGCTAATTCCAACTAGTTGTTTCTTGATTATTTTGACCTGTTTTATGTAACATCAACCTATTTCCTCAGGTTATCTTCTGATTTTTATTCTAGGACAGGATTGATTACAGTATGAAACTATCATTTCTTTGCTTTTTCTCTTTTAAAAAGGTGGGTCTTGCTGTGTGGACTGGGCTGCCTCAGCCTCCTGAGTGTTGGCTTCACAGAGTGTGCTGCACTTTGCTTGGACATTCATTAAAGATTATTATTTTTAAATTTATTTTTATTTTGTGTATGGATGTTTTGCCTACATGTGCATCAGGCACGCAGTGCCAACAGACGCCAGAAGAGGGCGTTGGATCTCCCCGGAACTGGTGTTATGTGGACTGTTAGCCACTCTCTGGATTCTGGAAATCGAACCTAAGCACTCTGGAAGAGCAACCAGTGCGTCTAATCACTGGACCATCTCTCTAGCCCTCTTTAAAGATTATTTTGACACTACCTGGTTTCAGAACTGCTGACCTGGGAGGTTCATTTTTTTTTTTTTTTAATAGCAGTGAGTGATATAAGATTTTCGTGTCTGTGAGGTTGGATTGCTGAACTGCAGCAATATTGGTAGCAGTGGTAAGGGGTTAAATAGCTCTCTTTAGCAGTTGATGTTTATGTGGGATTCAGCCCATGGTGTATGGAACTGGGTTGGCTGTGACCTTTGAAAGCCAAATGTTGAGACTGGATCTACGAGCTAGCATTACAGTTAAGTATACAAATTCAGAATTAAGTAAATTGTAATAAACTGATAATTTACTCATTTTCCGTTAGATCATTATTTATATATCTTTTAGTTTCTGTGTCTTACAAAATGCTATACAGTGAGGTCCTCCTTTATACTTTCTGGGTTTTCTACTCTAAGACAAAACACTTGATGCCAGATACTTTTTAAGACAAGTGATACACTGAACAGAGCGTTCCTAGTCTATACAGCATGGTGTGGGCTCTAGGAGGCCCCTGGTTGCATCATGTCTTGAAGAATGGGCTCATGGTGAGGATGCACATGAGAGGGTGTGGTCACGTGCAGGATGGGGTGCTTGAGGGATGGGATTACTCTCGTCGCCGCCTCTCATGGAGAGATACCAAGGTTCCGTGAGGCGTACCTACCCCAGCCTGAGCACAGTGTCCTCTGTCTCTGATAACTCCCATTCAGTTGCACCACTTACGTGTTCTGCCACCCTTGGAACCAAGATTCTAGTGCAACTTTGGGGACCCAGTGAAGCAGTATCCCAGCCATCACACTTCCCAACTCCCACTAAGTGACACCATTTAGGTGGCTTAAGTGGGCTACGGTAGATGCTGGTGCTTAAATGTTTGCCGGAAGCACCTCACGTTCACTTCCTGCGTCGTATTCCTCATTTGGTAGTTCCGAGACATCCAAGAAAGAAACAGTACCGGAGTAGTGATGTTCAAAAGGATGGGTGTTTGTAAGGTCAGTCTTTCAAAAGCCCTTGCCACCTCCAGGGAGCTGAACAGTATCCCCATTACTAGATCCCTTCAATCACAAGCCTCTGGAAAGCCAGAGATCCCTGTGTCTCTCTTTACATAGGAGGCTAGGAGTTCCAGACTAGACTCTGTCCCTCCCAGGGCTGTGTTACCAGAAGAAATGTGCCAGCCGAGGGGAGAACATCTTAAATAACTAGGTAGAGTTTGAGAAACAATGTTTCATAAGATTGCTGATTTCTGTTGCTTGGCGTGTTGAGGGTGGGATGTGATCATCAGAAGTCCAAGCTCATGTTGGTGGTCTAAGTCCCCAGTTGGTCTTCAGCACATGCTCGGGTTTTCTTGGTTACTGACATAAACTGGTTGCCAAAGGGGGGATACTGGTTACCTGCTCATCCACCTTATCCCAGTTAAGACCGCCTTTCAGTGTGGAATGTGGTTTTTTCCTAACAGCTTTTATATCAGTGTCTCCTATCTTTATTGAATGGTGGTGTTAGTAGGTAGAAGTGATAAAAAGTAGTTAATTTTAAATGCCCCTCTGGAAAAAAGCTACATATTAATTACGTTGTACACTCCCCATTTTTACATTAATGTTTATGGTCCATTGGTTCAGAAGCTTAGAGGTACTCCATAGTGATTCTGAATTGACTTTTCTGGAACCAGAAGTGAATCTTAATGGACTCTCCATAAATGACCTGTATCAGCAGCCTGCATCTCCAAGTTCTGTGGGTCCCCCCCTGGCAATGACTCCCACAAACTGTTGATGCTTGTGGAGAAAAAGAGAACATGACACGAACAAACTTTGTGTTTTCTCTTCTGTTGAGATGGCTTTTCAAAGTCTTGGCTAGTGGTTCTTTGGAGGAGAGACATATGGCGGGGGAGACATCAAGCTTAAAATTGTGATGATGCTGTTTGCTCTTTCACCGAGGGAACCTCAGCCAGCCTTCCAGGAGTTCTTGGGTATCCAAGAACTGGCTTTGGCCAGTTTTGCCTCTCTTTTGACACAGTTGGTTTTAAATGCCAGTTTTAATTCTTTAGCATCATGAGCTGTCAGCTTATCACCCACAGATGTGATTTTGAACAAGAACTTAAAGTGTAAACTCAGAAGTGAGAGATTCACAGGGACTCATCAAACCACTCCAAAAAGTGTCACAGTTGTACCGAAATGGCTCTGAATTGCTCACTGCAAACCTGCCTCGGTAGCAGAATGCCATGCAAGCGAGCGGGCGGCAGATTTGCAGCCACGTTAGTCACTTTCTTTCTTGTATCTCCTTGCTGCGTTAGTGCTGGGAGCGTAGAGTAATAGAATTTAGTAAATTATGATCTGAAGGCTGGGCACCAGCCCGTGTTGAACAGTGTTTGGACTATGATTACTTTCTGGCTTTGTCACAGTTGACATTAATTATTGATGGAAGTTTCAGAAATAGCGCATGTGCCAGGAGCGTTTCACTGGAACACAGGCTGCAGGCAGGCGGGATGCTGAAGAGTGTGGGGGAAGAGGCACCTGTGGCTTGTTTATGTCTGCATACAGGGGAGCTGGTCCTGGTGGGCTGTGTGGTAGCCGCGTAAAGGTCATGGTATAACCGAAGGATGAACCGTCAGGCTTATTTCTACCGTGTTCCTCCCCAGGAATTGCACCGAAGGAGCCAACTTCAGCCGGAGCCAGCCAAGACCAAGGCTCTCCAGACCGTCATCGAGATGAAGGTAGGGAGCTAAGCTTGCTTGTCAGAGCCGGCAGTGCCCGGGAGTCTGTTGTGACTGGATGGTGCCTCACAGACATGTGCACGCATCCAATGTTTTTCTCTTGACACCGTGGAGGGAGCACTGCTTTGGGCTCATTTTGCTTTTCTTAGTGCATCTCAGTTACTGGCCTTTTAATTAAAGGGCTTTTCCAGGCAAAAGAATAAAGGGCTCCAGTAGCCCTTGTTTGACGGAAGCTGGGCTCCTTCCCAGAGTGTGACCAGAGCCTTTGAAGAGCTCGTTTGTCTGATTGTCTGAACTGTTACAAATGTTTACTTCTTAACCAAGTGCCCCTCCCCCAGTAGGGAGAGGAACAGACACCTTTGAGAAACCAGGACTTGACATGGCGATGCACTGGAGTAGTCAGTGAGAAAACTCTGCTGTCCCTGAAGAATGATACTTCCTGTTAACGCTAGTGTTTTCTTCTTAGCCCGTCTGGAAGTAAGAATAGTTTATTAAATGCTTGCAAAGTATAGAAGTATTATTGAGAGGCACAGAGAGAAAGTATCTTAAGGAATAAATAAGAAAAAAAAGATCCTCTCAACTAGGCTTAGGTCATGTGAAGAATAATCAGGTCAGTGGTGATGGACATATCTTGTTTCTGATCAGGAAACAAATGTGATTGAAACATGTTTGCTTTGTCAGTGTCTAGACATTTGAGCTCTTCTATTTCCAGTTGGGTTTGTTTGTTTGTTTGGTTTTTGCCAGAAGGAAACAAATGGCAAAATTATTTATCTTAAAAATGAATTATTTTATTTAAATTGTTGTATTAAGGAGAAAATGTTTTCAGAATGACTGTGTCTGCAGTCTGCAAACTCCGTATCTGAGCTCATACTCAGAGATCCCCAGACCCCATTGTCCTATGAGAATCCCGAAGCTTGCTTGCAGGTTGCTGGCTTCCTGGCTCACAGTACATAATTTCAGATTGTCTGTGCAAAGTTCCCAGACCCTAGAGAAAAACTTCAGTGACTGTTGACTTTTTGGTGTGTACAATTGCGACGAGATTTTTTTTTTTTTAAGCTGTCAGTGACAGTGCTTTTACCCAAGAACTTTGTTTTCTGGTGATAGCGTAACTATTTTGTGACTTCGCAGCTGTCCTTCTCCAGGGCAGTTACGTGAACTAGAGCATTCGGGAGATATGCAAGCAGGTTGGTTTGGAAAGTATCATTTGAATGAAATATGAAATAGATTGAACAGTGAGGATTAATGCTAGCTGTGGGTTGTGGTTGTTAATTCATGTAACTTTATTCTCTACTTAGAAGACAGTGGTTTATTGCTGGCATTTCAACTTCTCATTGCAACCAAAACTGAAGTTAGATTGAAGGGGTAAAAAATTAAAACTAAAAAAATAAAACTTAAAACATCACCCTCCCACACACACATATGCGCACATGAGACAGAGAGAGAGACAGAGACAAAGAGAGACAGAGATAGAGATAAGAGAGAAACGAGCTGGTTTTTATTTTATAAGTATGGCTCTTCCTCTCTGCTACCTGCTTCTGCACTGACGGCCTCTGTGTTCACAAAAAGTAATCAGAGGATGTATGAAATCTAATTCCAAATTTCCATTTCTTTAAGTAAAAGGAGAGTCTGGAGATTCCCTGAGAAGCATCTTGCCTTGTATGGTAGGCGTTGCCTCGTTAAATGTCTCCCTTTAAAGACAACTACATTTTTGGTGACTGTTTAAAGTAGAAATATTGTTTTATTTAATATTCTAGTTTCCTATTTTAGTATAATAGAAAAAATAAGTAAAGAGCATTCATTTAGTCTAGCTAACTGGGGAGGCATATGATATAAGAGCAAAATTAATATAAGCATATTCTCAGTTAAGTGAACCTAAAAGTTTTCATTTATGGATGCTGGTGATGTTGAGCATAGATAGAGAACTATATTTTCAGGACAAATGAAGATGAATATATTTCTCAGGAAGCAGAGTCCAAATTTGGTTGTCCTTTTCATGTCTTCTAGCTCACATGAGCTTTGTCTTATATTTTATCCATGGAGAAGTCTGGTCCCATTAGCATTTAAGACTCCACACACCTAAGCTGAGTTACAGAGAGCCTTGGTGCAGGGTCATCTCCTACATAACCTGTGTACTTGTGACAGAGGCTCTGGCCTTATCTAATTTTGTGCATTAGAAACTAGAGAGAAGGTTAGTAACCCCGACCGTACAAGCCTTAGAGAAGAACCACTAAACAGAACTTAAACTTAGGGCTTGGAGTTTGAGATTTTTTTTTGTCCCTGGATTTGACTGGACATCGTTTTTGTTATCTAGTGCCTTGCCAAATCTGAAGTTAGAAAGAAATTGACTTTTTTTTTTTTAAAAAACAGTGTCATGTCCCATGTATCTCAAGCTGGCTTCAAATTTACTATGTAGTCAAGGGTGACCATGAACTCCTGATCATCCTGTCTTTCCTTCTCAAATGCCAGGACCACATATGCAACCCTGCCCCATTCAGAAATACAGAGAAGGCTGTCTTAAAGTGTTCTCTAGTTTCAGGAAGATGACATTAATTAGAACTGACAGATTGTCCCTTACTTGTGTCTTGTTCCTTAAGAAAACTGAGGGTGGAGCTCTGAACCCCATTTGTCTCCACAAACATTTGCATCAGCTCCACAGAGGGGTTTGGAATAAAGGTCTGCAAAATTCTGCTTTCGAGCTACATCCCAGAGCTCCCACATCTCTGAGCACTCTGACCCACAGACTGGTCTGTGTGAAAGTCTCGGCAGGGTCAGCCCTAGAGAAGGCCATCTATACCCCAGTGGGGTGCAGGGGACAGTCCTCCATAGACGCACCTGCCACTAGGTCTCCTGTGTGAGCCTGAGAGGAGGGAAAGACAGTGAAGTTACTGATGGTTTATCTTCTTGCAGGAGTCTCCACGCTTTAAATTTGGCCCTGATTTGGTCTGGCAGGTACGTCCCACATTTGCACGTAGAAAACTGTGTGCGCTTCCCTGAGAGATTTCTTTCCTGTGGCGCTCCTGAGGCCCCTTTTCTGATTCTCTACTGAGTTCCTTTCTGCTCTTTTGGAGAACTGCCTACAACAGTTCAAAGTCCCGGTCTTCATTTTTCTCTTTTCAATGCTACTGCCATTGAAAGAATATACCCTTAACTGGTTTTTATTATAAACTTGCTGTGAGCATTCTGCCCAAAGCTTTCACTTTCTTGAGTTTACTGATAAACTTTATCCAGTTTTTAAAAGTGAAAAGAAAATGGAGTATATGAACGGCCGCACTGGTCAGCTGTTTGAAAACTTTTCTTATTTAGAACTTGTAAACCAGTGAGAGTCTAAGACCTGTTGAAATCACAAGGAAATTTATTGGCCCAAGTAACTGAAAAACAAAGCAAAACAAGAACAACAACAAATCCAAGCCAAAACGTGAAGTGATTCCAGGCACAGCTTGATCCAGGGACTCCAGAAACAGCAGGATGCACACTTGTCTCATTCTGTTTCTGGTCTTGTCCTTCTTCATGAGAGCGGTTTCCAGACAACTTCTCCCTGCCTGGCTAAGGAAGATGGCTGTGACAGCCCCAAAATTCACAGAAGGAAGGGAGAGGAGAAAATTAGGGTTTCGTTTGTTTGTTTTGCTTTTAATACAGGAACTCAGCCAATGCTGGAGAAATGATGATTACAGGAATAGGGTGTAAAACTTCATGTGAAACTCAGCAGCCCAGATTGAGAAGAAAATGTCTTGTGCTCCCTTACTCGCAAGTAAGGCTGATGATCAGCAGAGACATTCTCTGGGATGGGAAGATGTCTTGGTCAGTAATAATCTTGATAAGTGTGAGGGCCTGAGTTCAGATCCTCAGCTCAGCACCAACACAAAAATCCAGGATGATGATGCATGTCTAACATTCCAGCACTGGATGTGGAGGCCAGGGGCAGGTCTATGGAGATGTGGGCAACCTGAGTGGATGCATGATCCCAATCCAGATGATAAAGCTATGGGTTAAAGAAAATAAGCAACCGGCTCAAGATCCTTGAGTGAGCTGGTTGGCCGCTAAGATTTGGTCAAATGCTCTTCACCAGTCATGCCAGTGTTCACTGGGCACGATCTTCTGCCTTCTGCTCTACAGTTTTGCTGGCATGGCTCAGAGGTCAAGTGGCTTTTCTTCTAGCACTCACTTGGGAAAGTGTGTAGGGTCTTGCATCTTAGAGGAGCAGAAAGAAGCCCACTGTGTGTTTGCAGAGTGCTGGAGAAGCTCACTCACTGTGTGTTTGCAGAATTCAGTGTTGTACTTGGTGCTGAGAAGCAGAACTGATTAGTTTCACACATGTGTTATCTGGCTTTCAGATGTGTCTCTTGTACCCAACATGTATCCTGTTTCCCATTCTGAGTTTGGAGTCTTATCATGAAGTCTTTTTTTTGTTTTGTTTTAAATAAAATAAATCTTTAAAATATTTCCTATTTTCAAATGTTCCATGATATATTTTGATTATATCCACTCTCCCTAATTCCTCCACATTCCCCCACCTCCCTACCCCAACCAAATGTCATTTTTTAAAAAATTAACTTACTTAGTCCATTTTGTGTTGCCCCTATATTCCTTGCTGGCTACCCACTGTTGTGTTATTGGCCTACTAGAGGCCACACCCTTAAAGAGAACTAGTTCTCTCTCCCTCAGACACCATCAGCTTTCTATGGTCCCTAATTTAGGGGTGGAGGCTTATGAATCCTATCTCCCTCCACACTACGACGTGGACTGGTTTCCTTTTTTTGGCCTCTTGCAACCAGAGCTTCTGTGAGTCCACGAGTGCAGCTGTTATCCTGACTACCATGTTGTTCTGGTCTTCCCTGACTTCTGGTTCTTAAAATTATCCTGCCTCTTCTTTGGAGATGGTCCCTGAGCCTTTTGTGTATGTGCATGATATAGGTTTCTCATTGTGGATAAACAGTTGGTCAGTGTTGGCTCTCTTCACTTTTACCAGTTTGGAGTGTTCATCTTAACCACTATCTACAGAGTGGAGAAACTTCTGAGAGCTGCACTAATCTCTGCAAAGAAGGGCATAGATGCAATGCAGTTTGACACTATGTCCGTTTAGCAGAATAATAATTGTAGGGTCACCCTGGCACCTATGAGCTCCCAATATAGGTTCTTACTCAGATTTACTATGCCAGGTAAGTGTCTCCTCCTGTGTAGTAGGTTTTAAATCCAACCAGAGAAGCCTTTTTTAAAGAATGTGCTCCATTCATTTGCGATACTAGAATTATATCCCGCAGCTTAGTCTCCTCCCTTGGGAAATTTCTTCATATTTTCGTCTTACAGCTTGAAACTGTTTCTGTCCCATTTAACTATTTTTCTTAAATAAGTGGGGAAGTGTGGGTTTTAAATAACATCCAAAAACAGCAAAAGCAAAATGCCTCGTTAAATGTAGCGCTGAATGATATTTAATTGTTTTTAGAAGAAATAAGATTTAAAAAATAGAGCATTTTTTTCTGTCCTTCTGGAACCCTTCCTATGATATATTTGACTCTGGTCGTTTGACTGGGTTTACAGTTGATAAGTACTGCTATTAACTTTGCTAGTTGTGAAAATATCACTCCTGAATTTGAATCACACACACCAGTGTTTATTGAACAGTTATTTTGTGCACAACACCATATGGTAGATCTTTAAAACAACAATAACAACAAGAAAACACAACTGAGCTGTCAGTCATTAAAGTGCTAATAGAAGGGAGTAGATGCCCAGCTTACAAAATTCAATAAGAAAGGCAGAAATCGGCTGAGTGGTGGTGGTGCATATCTTTAGTCCCAGCACTCAGTAGGCAGAGGCAGGCAGATCTCTGTGAGTTCAAGACCAGCCTGGTCTACAAGAGCTAGTTCCAGGACAGGCTCCAAAGCTACAGGGAAACCCTGTCTCAAACAAACGAACAAACAAACAAACAAAAAAACAAAAAAAAAGAAAGGAAGAAAAGAAAAGAAAGGCAGAAATGGGCCATAGGAACCCAGAGGATATTAAATGATTGAGTGAGGGCAGAAATGGCATTAGAAGAAGGCCTTGAAAAGCTGCCACAATTATAAACAATGGATGGATGCATTGTGGGTTGTGAGCTGTGGGGAGCATCAGAAGCTGTGAAGTATAAGGATCGTGTGGGGATGAGTGAGCCATACCATTGGCTGAGAGGAAAGTTTTTAAGCCTAGAAGCAAAGGAAGAGAAAACAAGAGAAAATAGAAGGAAAAAAAGAAATTAAAGTAAAAGTCAAAATTAGTGAGTTGAAAATTTAATATTTCCTAGATAGGAATACCAAAGCTAAATACCAACTCTCTGAGAGATTAACAAAAATGACGGATCCTTAGAAGCCTCATCAACTTTGAGACAGCTCAAATAACCAAATTAGGAGAAATAGAATATTATTCCAAATCTTAAAGTAAACTAGTTCATATTTTTGAATGATTCATAAAAACAAAGTTGAAATTTTAGGTAAATACCTAAATTCTATTAAAATTACATCCTGCCCAAACTGCATGAACAGAAGTAGACCATCCAAGTGTCCTAGAGTCTAAAGAAAATGGTGATGTCATGGGAAAACTCACCACTACGCCAAAAACACCCCTCAGAACCAAAGCACAAATTCTGTAGGTCCAGATGTCATCTTCAGAGAATCCTACCAAATGTTTGTGAATGGACCTAGATAGATCATAGGAAAAATATTCCTAAACAGAATAAAGGGAGAACTGCATGTCCTGTTCCACTTAAGCTTGGTGTTGCTGCCTGGCCCTACCAAGGCACTGGAAGGAATTGTCTTAATAAATGCCACTATAAATTATTTCAATGAAATAAGAGCAATGATAGACAATGGGGAAAACTGCAAAGGTGTACTAATATCTGGTTATCTGTATTAGTCCCCACAGTGAAAATATAAAGAAAAAATGAAGGTGACTTAAGTAGAAAACCTTTAGTAAGCACAACACCTATCAAAACTTCTTGATTGGAAGTGGAGAGTTGTCTTAGTCTAGGAGGGGACAACAAGAAAGATGTAGCAGGTATATTTCACACCAACAGTTGATCCCCATGATATAGGGATCAGGTAGGGTGTCTGCTGCTCAGTAGTGCTCTGGGCATCAAAATTCTAAGAACTAGAAAGGAATAAGTAAATGCATTTTTATTTAGTAGCAACATGATTGCAAGCACAAAAAATCTCATGTGTGTGTGTGTGTGTGTGTGTGTGTATGTAAAGCCTTTGAAATATTTAAAGAATAACTATCTAACTGAAATTTATCTCTATATATCTAGAAAACCTAACTAACATGAGTATAAGCTTGACTATTATAGATCATTATCTATTAACCTTTATTGTTAAATTATACATTACATATTAAAATGAGCTTCACAAACACAATATCTTTGTCAAAAGTAGAAATATATAACAAAATTGACCTAAATTTTATATCAATAGATGAAGATCCACATCAATGCAAAGTATCTGTATCTATAGCATATCCCCCTTTAAATGTAAACAAATATTTATAAACAATTTTTGGGAATTTGGGACAGTTCTTTCCAAACTGCTTCCTGCTTTCTGTTGAGTGAAATAATTTTGGGGGTATTCACCTCGACCTTTTAGGGGGTTTTGGTTCACATTCGTCTGGAAGGAATCCATAGGTTCTCATCCTTTGTGAAAACAAAAGAAGTACCTCTTTTCCAAAGCAACAAATCCTTAGACCCAAAATTTGAAGTCAAGATACCTTTAAAGTATGTATGTTGGTTTTGCTTAGTAGCCCATACAATGAAATGTCTCTTTATACTTAGCTTACTCACAGCCAAAAAATTAAAAGAAAACACAATAATATACGTAATCCAGACTCTCTGTGTATTTTTCATCTTTACGTGGCTTATTTTTCCTTACTCCTTTTACTCTATGACTGTGTGTACACTGTATCTGTAAAGACTTTGTTTTATTTTTAAAAACCATTTACTTCATTTTATACTGTCTATATTCCTTTTCTTCTCTCTCCCAAGCCTATGTACATTTATCCAATACCGTGACCCATTTAGAGGTCTTTTCCATCTGGATTTGTTTTTATTGCATGCAGATCTGTAATTATTCTTTGACCAGGAGCACTTTTTTTTTTTCAAATGCTAAGCTGGCATGGCTAGGACCAAGGCTGCTTTGCCTTTTGACTCTTCCCTGTCCAACATGACAGAGGCATGTTCACTGCCTCTACAAGCTGTGCGCAGTACCCCAGGTCCAGGCATGCAGCAGGTCTATGTTGCGCCATTAAGCAGTTTGTAACACACTGCTCACAAACCCCATTCAAGTGCTTATTCTCTTGAAAAAGATAGCACAAACAGGAAGCCACTGTTTCTTAACCATGTGGGGTTTTTTTTGTTTTTTTGTTTTTGCTACTAATGCTGAATTAGGAAGGCCTCTCTTAAAAGAGTCATGACCTCTCTGTTCACCATCAGGAAGTAGACCCCACCCCCCAAAAATGTGGCTAAACTTTGAGCATGAGACTTTTATTTTCAGTGTCGTGAGTTTGTGCCTCGTGTTGGGTGTCAGTTTGTAGTCAGAGGCTACTCATTCATTCCTGGCTTCCCAGACCTGAAATAATCACACAGAAACTATATTAATTAAATTACTCTTTGGCCTACTAGCGCTAGCTTCTTATTGGCTAGCTCTTACATCTTAAATTAACCCATTTCTATTAATCTGTTTATTGTCATATGGTTGTGGTTTACCAACAGGGTTCTGGCCCATTTGTCTCCTGTGAGTGACTACATTGTGTCTCCTTAACTCTGCCTTCTCTCTCCTCCTCTATCTTTTTGGAACTCCTGCCTTGCCCTATCTGCTAAGCCACTGGCCGAAACAGCTTTATTCATTAACCATTAAAAGTAATGCATGGACAGGAGGACTTCCCACAACATGTATGTGTTTAGATTAAAAATGGATTTAGCCAAATGTCTGCCTCATATTTAAAAATAAATCTTCTATTAACAATTATGAAATAAAATTTATAGAAGAATGTCATTTATGATGACATTAAGAAATCCAGAATACCTAAAATTAATTCTAACACTTACTGTACAAAACCTAGCCTATTTATTCTACAAAAGGTAGAAGCAAGACGTAGCAAACTATTGTTCTATGAAACAACACAATATCAGTAAATGAAATTTAAAGAATCCAGGTCCAAAAGAGCATGTAAAATGTGATGTCCTTTGGGACACTCAAACTAATTAATCTTGTGAAATACCTAGATGGTGGCTAATTTTATGCAGAGTAGGAAAGAAGCAATTAGGGGCTCAGGAATGAATATCCTGGCACTAGTGGTCATGTTGTAGTGTGAGCTGGTTGGCATATGCCCACTTATCACTTTGTTATGATTTATGATAAGTGGAATAAATCACACGAGTTGAATAACTTGAAATATATATTACTTTTATGTAAAATACTAATTTGAAAGTAGGAAAAGCTCAACAGTGAAAAACAGATTTTCCAATTAGAAACTGGATGAAGAAGTTAAACAGACATTCTCCAAAAAAGGTATTCAGGCGGCCAATATGTCATCAAAGGACCCTAGGTATCGTCAGTCATTAGGGAAATGCAAATAAAATTATCTTTGGATTAATTCCTCTTCTCCTAAAGAATGACTAAAATAAAAACGACAAACAAGGGGTATTGAGGAAAGATGTAGAATTATTGGAAGGCTCGAATATATAAAATGTTGCAGACCGATTTGTCAAACTGCTGGGCAGTTCCTCAAAGTGCTAAACACGACCCAGAAATCCTACATCCAGACACACACCCACAAAATTGAAAACAAATATTGCTCTCATTTGCCACACCTACAAAAAATAAAGTGTCCATCATGAAGAAATACAGCCAGAGGTATCCACTCTGTCAAGTGTTACTTATTAAGAAATAGTGAATTACTGATTCATGCTGCAACCTGGAGAACTGTGAGGACATTATTATAAATAAAGGAAGCCAGTCACAAAGGGCCATCTAGGACCTGATTTTCATTATGTGAAGTGCCCAATATGAGCAGAGTAGTGATAGAAAGATTAGTGACTGCTAGCAACTCTGGGGAATGGAGGGAAATGATTCTCCTTTCCGCTAATGGGTGCAGAGCTTTGGGGATCTGAAAATGTTCTAGAATTAGCTGTGATGATTACACAAACCACTGAATTAAACAGACAAATGTTATGTTCTGTGTATTATATCTCATATACCAGTTGCTATTAACTTTAAAGGAGAATAGTAAAGGAAGAGATCAGTATGATGATTGTAAATGCTTACTTTAGGTCACATAACTGTATAATGTTAGGAGTAGAGATGTATTACTACTCTTATAGAAGGGGTCCCAGTGTGATTCCCAGGCAGGTTTTGAGCCTTGACTACTAGGCTCAGGTAATCTTCCTGCCTTAGTCTCCTGGATTACCAGGTTACCACAGCTGCAACAGATCAAGAGGTTCTACTTACCAATGTAGAGCAAATACTTGCGGGAAAATTTCCAAAAACATTGACATGGAGGATAGGTGCTCGTTCTTTTTTCCCTTCTAATTGTCAGTGCTTCCAGTTGTGTTGCATTTATTATGTAGGGATGACCTACGATTGTTAGTTAGGAAAGACAACAATAAGGGTTGTTAAAAGATGACACATAAACTTGTAATTCTAGCGAGGCTCCTTGACACCCTCTCTAAACAACAGCAAAGCATTACCCCAGCAAACACCTATCCATAACAAGCTGTCTTCACAACCTTAAATTATTAATCTGGTTTTCCTTGACTGGACTGTGAAGATACCAATGGAAAGATCCTGTGAAGATACCAATGGAAGATACCAATCGAACAGATCCTCAAGGAATTGCTCTCTTCAATCCCTCCCTTTTAATTTGGTAATTAAATTTTACCTATAAAAAGGATGGCACAATTGAGGAAAGACCACCAGAGAAACAGAATTATATAAGCTCACTTTAGGCAGAATCTTAGCTCTGAGTACAGTCATGATTTGCATTTTGCAAAAACTTTCAAATGTCTTTGAAAGAAGAAACCAGTGGAGCAAAAAATAAGAGAATCCCATCATAGGAGCATGATGGTTTATGCTATGGTAAATGACCAAGGGACTTACTTCTCTTGCTTCCAAGCCTCTGGCAAGACCCCTACCCCCTCTGCCTCGCATTGATCTCACCTGACAAATGAAGGGATTGCAGTTAAGTGTCCCGCTTTAAAAATTCTGCCAAGTTTGGAGGCTTTGTACTGGTAAGTGGACTCTCGAAAGGCATCTCTGCTGAGTCTATGTTGCGGTGAAATTCTCACAGTATTGAAACCTTCGCTTTTTCTCTTGTGCCTTGGTCAGCACAGTCCAGACTTGCAGCCACTGTCTGTGCCCTTGCTGTTGCACAGTGCCCAGCCTATTGTTTATTTAGGGACTGCAGTTTTCTTCCTGGCATGCAACACTCGCAGCAGAGTCGAGAAGTCAACCACAGGCCTCATGTGAACTTCCCTTTGCTAGTTGTAGTGACAGCGTACCAACCATCATGGCCTTCATCCTTAAGGCATGATCCCCTTTCCACGGCCATCAGGCCACACTGGTGATAGTGTGGGCTGAATTCCCTTGCTGCCTGTTACTTTTTCCATGAAACAAACTGGTTGAAGACAGGAAGATTTGTGGTATGTTTCAGGGCTATGGCTCGGGCTAAAAGGAGAAGGAAGAATAAGTTCAGGTTGGCCACATGGCCAGAGAGCATCTTCACCTAGTCTTCTTCCTGAGGAGGATTGGAAAAGAAATAGAGGAGAGTGAGGTACCCAGGTTTTTAGCCTCCCTGAAATACATTTGCTGCACTATAGAGGCACATTTCCCTATCTGATTTTTTTCAGAGGATGGGTAGCTAGAATTCAAATGCTCTTTGTACTTTGATTGTGTGTGTGTGTGCTTGCTCTTATTTGAAAGCAGTTTTTGAAAGCTTTCTATCACTTATGTCTCTCCGTGACATCTTCACTGTTTTCTCTTGAATTTACACTGTGATTGTCAGACAAAATGTGCTGTGTAGAAGGAAGAACCTGAGAAGGCCAAGTGTCTAACCTGGAGCTCTTTCTCTGCAGCAGGCTTTGCTCGAGGTTGGTCAGGAGACACTAGGTTCCCACCATGCGGGTTGTTCTTCTGTTTCTGGGAAAGCTGTCAAGGAAAGCATTCCAGGTCACTAAATGCGAACTCTCAGTCAGACCGTTTGCTACCCAATAGGTCTCCCAACTATAACATGGTGAAAATAAGTGATTAAATTGATAAGGTTATTAAGGGGGGATTAGTTGAGAGTTTGCTGGCATAGGGATTCTCTTAAGCAATCAGTGAGCATTGCTATTGTTCTGAATTACATTTTTAAAAATTTATTTATTTTTAAAAACTATCTTTACTCATTTCACTTATCAATCCCAGTTCCCACTCACTCCCCTCCTTCTGCTCCCCTACCTCCCTCCCCACCCCACCCCCATCCACTCCTCAGAGAGGGTAAGGCTTTCTATGGGGAGTCAACAAAGTCTAGCACATTGCTTTGAGGCAGGACCAAGGCCCTCCCCATGGTATCTAGGCTTAGCAAGGTATCCCTCCAAAGATAATGGGTTCCAAAAAGCCAGAACAAGCAGTAGGGATAAATCCTGGTCTCACTGTTGGTGGCTCCATAGTCTGCCCCAGCCTTATAACTGTCACCCACATTGAGAGGGCCTAATTTGGTCTTGTGCTTGTTTAACTGCTGTCAAACTGGAGTTGGTGAGTTCCCCGTAGCTCAGGTCAGCTGTTTCAGTGGGTGTCCCCATCATGGTCCTGACCCCTTTGCTCGTATTCTCACTCCTCCCTCTCTGGACTTTGGGAGCTCAGCTCAGTTCCACTGTGGATCTCTGCATCTGCTTTCATCAGTTGCTGATGAAGGTTCTGTGATGACATTCAAGAGAGTCATCACTCTGACTACAGGACAAGGCCAGTTCAGGCCCCCTCTCCACTGTTGCTTAGCGTCTTAGCTAGGGTCATCCTTGTGAATTCCTGGGAATTTCTCTTGTGCCAGTTTTCTTGCTAGCCCCATAATGGCTCTCTCTATCACGATATCTCTTCCCTTGTTCTTTGCCTCTGTCCTTCCACTATTTCAACCATCCCATTCCCTCAAGTTCTTTTTCCCCCTCCCCTTCCCCCTCATCCTCTCCTTTCACCCTCCCTTCTTCCCCCACCCCCACGCTCCCAATGCTCTCAGGAGATCTTCTCTATTTCTCCTTCCCAGGGAGGTCTCCTTTTTATCTGCCTTCTCTGGGGTTGTGGACTGTAGGCTGGTTATCCTTTGCTTTATATCTAACATTCACTTTTGAGTGAGTACATACTTTGCTTACCTTTCTGGGTCTGGGTCACCGCACTCAAGATGTTTTGTTTCTAGTTCCATCCATTTGCATGCAAATTTCAAGATATCATTTTTTTTAAATCACTGTATAAATGTACCACATTTTCTTTATCCATTCTTCAGTTGAGGGGCGTCTGTATTGTTTACAGGTTCTGGCTATTATGAATAATGCTACTGTATTGAGCTTCCTTTGGGTATATGCCCAAGAGTATATGGTATTGTTGTGGTAGGTAGATAACCAATTTTTTGAGAAACCAGCATACTAATTTCCAAAGTGACTTTTCAAGTTTGCACTCCCACCAACAATGTTCCCCTTACCCCACATCCTTTCCAGCCTAAGCCATAGTTGGTGTTTTTGTTCTTAGCCATTCGGACAGGTGGAAGATGGTATAATGTAAGAATCATTTTAATTTACATTTCCCTGATAGCTAAGGATGTTGAACATTTACTTAAGTGTCTTTCAACCATTTGGGATTCTTCTGTTGAGAATTCTCCATTTAGATCTGTACCCCATTTTTAAATTGGATTATTTGGTATCTTGATGTCTAGTTTCTTGAGTTCTTTATATTTTTTGGAGATCAGTCCTCTGTCCAATGTGAGGTTGGTGAAGATCTTTTCTCTTTCAGTAGGCTGCCTTTTTGTCTTATTGACTGTGTTCTTTCCTTACAGAAGCTTCTCGGTTTCAGGAGGTCCCATTTATTGATTGTTGTTCTCAGTGTCTGTGATACTGGTGTTATATTTAGAAAGTGGTCTCCTGTGCCCATGCATTCAAGGCTGCTTCCCACTTTCTCTTCTATGAGATTCAATGTGACTGGATTTATGTTGAAGTCTGATCCATTTGTACTTGAGTTTTGTGTGTGGTGATAGATATAGATCTATTTGCATTCTTCTACATGCTATCATCCAGTTATGCCAGCACCAATTGTTGAAGATGCTTTCTTTTTTCTGTTGTATATTTGTCAAAACTCAGGTGTTCATAGGTATGTGGATTGATATCCAGGTCTTTGATTCAATTCCATTGGTCCACCTGTCTGTTTTTATGACAATACCAGCTCTTTTCATTATTGTAGCTCTGTAATAGAACTTGATGTCAAGGATGGTGATGCCTCCAAAAGTTTTTTATTGTACAGGATTGTTTTGGTTATCCTGTTTTTTTCCATATGAAGTTGAATATTGTTATTTTGAGGTCTGTGAAGAATTGTGTTGGGATTTTGATGGGGATTGCAGTGAACCTGTAGATTGCTTTTGGTAGGATCGTCATTTTTATTTTGTTCATCCTACCTATCCAAGAGCATGGGAGATCTTTCCATTTTCTGGTATCTTCGTCAGTTTCTTTCTTCAAAGACTCAAAGTTCTTTTCGAACAAGTCTTTCACTTCTTTGGTTAGAGTTACCCCAAGATTATGTTGTTTGTGGTTATTATGAAGGGTGATGATTCTCTTGTTTCTTTCTCAACTCATCTGTATATAGGAGGACGACTGATTCTTTTGAGTTATTCTTGTATTCTTCCACATTACTGATGGTGTTTATCTGCTATTGGCGTTCCCTGGTAGAATTTTTTGGGTCACTTATGTAAACTATCATATCATCAGCAAATAGTGAGAGTTTGATTTTTTTCTGTACCCCCTTGATCTCCTTTTGTTGTCTTATTGTTTTAGTTAGAACTTCGAGTACTATATTAAATAGATATGGAAAGAGTGTGCAGCCTTGTCGTTTTCCTGATTTTAGTAGAATTGCTTTGAGTTTCTCTCCATTTAGTTTGATGTTGGCAGTTGGCTTGCTGTATATTGCCTTTATTATATTTAGGTATGGTCCTCGTATCCCCAATCTCTCCAAGTCATTTATCATAAAGAGGTGCTGGATTTTGTCAAAGGCTTTTTCAGCATCTAATGAGATCATGTGTGTTTTTTCTTTCAGTTTGTTTATATGGTAGATTACATTGATGAATTTTCATATGTTGACCCTCCCAGCATCTCTGGGATGACGTTTACTTTATCATGGTGGATGATCTTGTTTATATGTTCCTAGATTTGGTTTGCCAGTATTGTATTGAGTATTTTTGCATAAGGGAGATTGGTCTAATTCTCTTTCTTGGTTGCATCTTTGTGTGGTTTGGGTACCAGGGTAACTGTCATCTCTTAAAAGAGTTTGGCAATGTCCCTTCTGTTTCTATTGTGTGGAGCAATTTGAGGAGCATTGACATTAGCTGTTTTTTGAAATTCTGGTAGAAGTCTGCACTGAAACCATCAGGGTCTGTGTTTTTTTGGTTGGGAGACTTTTGATGACTGCTGCTATTTTCCTTAGGTGTTATATGTCTATTTAAATTATTTATCTATTCTTGATTTAATTTTGATATGTGATACTTATCCTTTACATTTTCCAATGTAATACTAGTGGAGTATAGGTTTTTGAAGTATGACCTGGTGATTCTCTGAATTTCCATAGTATCTATTATGTCCCCCTTCTTTTTTCTTTGCATATTTTCTCTTCCTGTTGGTTAGTTTGGATAAGGGTTTGTCTATCTTACTGATTTCTTGAAGAACCAACTCTAATTGGCTCATAGATTCTTTGTATTATTTCCTTGTTTCTATTGATTTTCATTTTTATTATTTTCTGGTGTCTGCTCCTCCTGCACGAGTTTGCTTCTCTTAGTTCTAGAGCTTTCAGGTATGCTATTAAGTTGCTAGTGTAAGATTTCTCCAAGTTCTTTATGTATGCACTTGGTGCTGTGAACTTTCCTCTTAGCACGGATTTCATAGTGTCCCATAGGTTTGCATATATTGTGCCTTCATTTTCATTAAATTCAAGGAAGTCTTTAATTTCTTCCTTTATTTCTTCCTTGACGCAAGGGCGATTCAGTTGAGCATTGCTCAATTTCTATAAATTTTTGGGCTTGTGGCCATTCGTGTTTTTGTTGAATTCTAACTTTAAGCCATGGTGATCCAATGAGATAAAGGTGGTTACTCTTATTTTTTTTCTATCTTTTGAGGTTTACTTTGTTACTAAGTATGTAGTCAGTTTTTGAGAAGGTTCTATGAGGTACTGAGAAGATGGTATATTCTTTTGTGTTTGGGTCGAATGTTCTATAAATGTTTGTTAAATTCATTTGATTCATAACTTCTGTTAGCTTATTTCTATGTTAAGTTTCTGTCTGGCAGACCTATCCAGTGGTGAGAGTGGGCTGCTGAAGTCTCCACTATTAGTGTGTAGGATTTGATCTGTGATTTGAGCTTTAGTAGTGTTTCTTTTACAAATGTAGGTGCCATGGTATTTCAAGCATAGATGTTCAGAATTAAGACTTCATCTTGATGGATTTTTTTCTGTGACAAATATGAAATGTCCTTCTTCATCTCTTGATTAACTTTAGTCTGAAGTCTATTTTGTTAGATATTAGAACAGCTACACCAGCTTGCTTTTTAGGTGCATTTGATTGGAAAATCCTTTCCTAACCCTTTACTCTGAGATAATGTTTGTCTTTGAAGTTCGCAGTAGAAGGATGAATCCTGTTTCCATATCCATTGTGTTACCCTGTGTGTTTTTATAGGTGAATTGAGACCATTGATATTATGAGAAATTAATAACCAGTGATCATTAGTTCCTATTATTTTGGTTTTGAGGTTGTTGGTGGTAGTGTTTGTGTGTTTTCTTTCTTTGGATTTTTCTGTTGTGGGTTTATCTGCTGCCTGTGTTTTTCTGGGTGTAGCTAGTTTCCTAGGGTTGGACTTTCCTTCTAGAACTTTCTATAGGACTGAATTTGTGGACAGGTATTGTTTAAATCTGAATTTGTCATAGAATATCTTGCTTTCTTCATCTGATGATCGAAAGCTTTCTGGGTATAGCAGTCTGGGCTGGTATTCATGGTCTCTGTGTCCAGGACATTCTGGCTTTCATAGTTTCCATTGAGAAGTCTGTTGTAATTCTGATCAGTCTGCCCTTATATGGCACTTGGCCTTTTTCCTTTACAACTCTTAGTATTCTTTCTTTATTCTGTATGTTTAATGTTTTGATTATTATGTGATGAGGGGACTTTCTTTTCTGGTTCAGTCAATTTGGTGTTCTGTAAGCATCTTGTATCTTCATAGGCATGTTCTTCTTAAGGTTGGGAAAGTTTTCTTCTATGATTTTGATGTATACGTTTTCTGTGCCTAATTTAGACTGTTCTTCTTCTTCTATCCCTATTATTGGGTTTCTTTAAGAGATTTATTGATTTCTTCCAAAAGGAGAGAATGACTCTATCTCAACTACATTTTTATCATTTTCTTAAAGATCCTGACTGACTTCGTCAGAGTTCTAAGTTCACCCTGGGCCAGCCACTGAGTCTTGAGACACACGGTTCTTGTCTTTGGGCATGGCTAAACAGTTAAAAATCCACTTAACCACAGCAAGTTGGGCAAATACAATTCCCCAAAGGGAAAGAAGTGGATCAGAAAAAATAAAGACAAAGTGAAACAACAGGAGTCAGCCCCCACAACAAAACAACCAAACCCCCGAGCAGTTGCTATACTTATTTCCACTGTGGTTGCTATTTGGAAGCTTCCCTTCTTGTCTTCTCATAACAATACTAGTAACATGTTCACCAAGCTTGACCAGGCGGAGTACAGATAGAAGTTTCCTTCCTGACCTGTGCCCCTAGAGAATCAGCAGGGATAGGACTGGTGTGAAATGAGGCTGGTGATTCCTCTTTACTCCTGGTGGGGCGGTAATGCATGATAATATTTCCCAAGCATTATAAACAGTTGTAATCTTCTTAGCACATTCATAAGCATGTTCTAATTTGAGAGAGGCTGAGTATTTCACCTCAAAACGTGAAAGTCTGAATTGAGATCTGCACCTAGCCACACAGCTTCCAAAGACTGTTTTCATCTCCTATGTAGTCTGTCCGGGTTTTATCAATCTCTCTTCCTCTCTCCCTTTTTAAAGATTTATTTATTTCATGATCATGTGTGTTTTGCCTGCATGTATGTATGGACACCATGTGCATGCCTGTGGAAATTATATATGGTTGTGAGCCGGTGTGTAGGTGCTGGGAATCAAACCCAGCTCCTCTACAAGAACAAGCACATGTTTTTTTCTATTTGTTTGTTCTTTTTTTCTTTTTGTTTGCACTTGTCTCATACAATACATGCCAGCTTCAGCCTCCCCACCCTCTACTCCTCCCAGTCCCCCCCACCCCCCGACCTCTTCTTTCCCCCAGATCCACTGCTTCTCCATTTCCTTTCAGAAGAGAGCCAGCCTCCTGGGCATTGTTAATAGATGAGCCCCTTCTCCACATCTCTTTGGCTTCTTTTGTTTGACTTATGTCTGTTAAGGATTACAACCAGTTCATAGACAGAGGCCATCTTTTCCAAAGCCATACAGTACAGTTAGTACCATAAGAGGTATGCACTTTTCTCATGGTCTCGTATCAGTACCATGTATATCAGAGTCAGAGTGGCAGGAAGGACATGATCCAGGGCAGGGATTCCTAGGAATGAATCAGTGTAGACACATGAGACTGTGATAAGCGGCCAACTTGCCTTTAATTGGTTCTAATCTAACCTGATTCTGGGTCTGTACATTTTCCCACGAAGAAATAGATATTTTACAAACAGATAGACACACAAAATGTCATCTGAAACCTGGCACGTTCTTTATCATCTTCTAATCTACATTACTATCTATTCATGGTTGATAAGGACCAACCAAGACAATGAGGTTTTGGTTTTTTGGTATGTATTCCTTTTCCTTCAAATATGTTGTGGGCCTGAGTCAAGTTCGTTCTGGAGTACTTGGCTGGGACTTGTGCAACCATGGTTACGGCACAGTGCCGATCCTTGCAGAGCCACACTGTGACTCAGCTAGCTTTTGCTACACAATCGCGCTCGCATCTGCAAGTGGATGGCTTTTAAAGACTGAGCCTTTTTAAGCCTCCATGGTATCCAGTAATAAAAGTTTGGAATTCTTTTCTAAATAGAATGTAATATAATTATGTAGGACTGTTTCCCGAGCTTTGCATCATATCTTCTTTAAGCCAGTTTGGCCCCATGGTGATCGGTGCCTGCGACCTGATATGTGGCCATGGTGATCTCCATGCGCTCTGAAAACTGTTTATATATTCTCTCTTGTCCTGATATTAAAATGAAACCCCTAACTCCTGCTGTCTTCAGCGCTAAGTACATTGTGATGCTCAGAATTCACATAATCATTTTTTTTTTGTCATGAGCTGGTATTTCTTTTTTTCCAAATGTTCCACCCACTCTCCATTTCAACAGTCAGTTCCTAGAGAGGAGCTGAAATCTGTTGCTTGCTGCTTAAAGGGAACATGATGTTTGACAAACACAGAAAGAGTTCCAGTGGCGTTCTGACTGGCGTAGCTGCCCCAGGCAGTTTTCGCACAGGATTTCTGGGTCCCAAGCTGAACAGCCTTTGAAAGTAGCTTTATATTTATCTACATGTACTCATCCAGTCAGTTGCTCTGACCTCTTTGCATTTAATCTTGTTTGTTATACCTGATGAACTGTAGCAAGAATTCCAACTGGTTTTTAATAATAAAAATGCAGAGTCAAAGGTAGGGGTAAATGTTGAAAGATCAAAGAAGCAGAGCAGAGGGTCATTAGTTCCTCCATCCAGGGTCATTAGTTCCTCCATCCACTGACTCCTCAGACCGAATGGGCTACCCAGTCTCTAGGAATTCTTAGAATCCTCAGATGGAATGCTCTGAGCTGTCTCCTCCCACCTTTTATCCCCTCCCTGCCCAGCCACATCACTCCAATCTCCTTAGAGCTAGGATTAAAGGTGTGTGATCCCAAGTGTTGGGATCAAAGGTCTGAGTCTGTTTCTCTTTTAGACTGATTGTGTCTTGTGTAGCCCAGGGTGGCCTTGAACTCACAGAGATCCCTCTGACTCTTGTCTCCTGAGTGCTGGGTTTAAAGGTGTGTGCCACCATAGCCTGGCCTGTGTGGCTAACTAGTGGCTAGCTCCACTCTGATCTTCAGGTAAGCTTTATTTGTTACAGCACAAACAAAATCTCACCACAGTGGACCCCTGCAGTCAGTCCTTTAGGGCACTGGATTCTCCTTAGGACCTGGGAAGAGGTAGGTTAAGATTTCTTAGTTCTGAGTTGGAACCTGAGATTTTTGTGTGTCTGAAAAGACCCCAGATGACTGCCACGCTGCTGGTTGCGAGTGACAAGGATCTAGATCTCTTCTCTGAGAGAGAAGGATGCCCAAGAATCTTGTTTAGACTTACCTGGTATCTCCCATACCTAGCAAAGTGATTGGTACTAAGTAGATGTCCAATGTACCTTTTTGGAATGAACAAGTGGACGTGTGAGAGAACTCCTTGTGCCTATGTTTAACTTCAACCCGGAGCATATCTATGTTAAAAACTCCTAAATTCTTCAAAAGAAAAGAAACTTACTTTCTTGCTCAGCTTGTGTCTGCATTGCTTTAGTGATACTTGGCAGCTGTTATTAGCATTGATGGCTGGGTTAAGAATTTGCATGGCAGTCCTATGGGGGAGTGGCTGCAAGGAGCACACTCTTGTGGCTTAATTTTCATCTGTATATCAGATACTTACTTTGGCTGATGGATGCAAAAATGGTCTTTAGTGCAAATTGTTAAAGGGAAACTATAACCTATGCTATGTGTAACATTTTACAAGCATTATTTTATGCACATATGAGAAGAAATAGCTTGTAAGAGGTCAGGCTTTTCTTTCCCCTAATAGGTAACAGAAACAAACATATTTTACTCTTTTTCCCCTTTGCATCTTTAAATATTATTACAGTCTATAACCACAATATAGCATTAAAACAGACAATTTTATGGATGCCATAGCTCATGGCTGTGGAGAAGCTATCAACTAAGACATGAGGGGTGCATTCAGGATGAGGAGATTCTGTGTTACTGTATTGCCCTAGTCATTGCTGGTACTCAATCCCTTCCTCCCTCCCTCCTTCTTTTCTCTCCCTCCCTCCCTCCCTCTCTCCCTTCCTCCTTCCCTTCCTTCCTCCCTCCCTCCCTCCCTCCCTCCCTCTCCCTTTACACATCCCCCTTTTCCCTTCTCTCTCTCTTTTCTCTTTCCTTATTACCTAGTCTTGTCTCTTATATCTGCATATATAGTCTAAACCAGCCTTGAATCTGTAGTCCCCCTGCCTCAACCACCCAAGAGCTATTTATGGTTATAGGGAGTTATAGGTATGTACCACCAAGCTTAGTGGCCACTTTTGAGTGGCAGAAGCTGGTATGGTAATCTGAATATTTAAGTCCTACCAGTTTTAAATTTGAATCATTGAAGACTATTTTCTCTTGACAAATCCAAACCATTGGTTTGTGTTTTATGGAGTCATATAATTGTGTGTATATGTGGAATGCTTGTGTGTTTGTGCTCCTGTGTGCACATACTGAGGTCAGAGATCAGCATCTGGTGCTTTCTTTTAAAAACAAAAGCCTACTTTCCGAGTCATGGTCTCTTTGTGAACCTGGAGTGCAAACAGAGGCGTTTCCGTCCTGCCTGGCCCCACAGCAGTTTCTAAATAGCCATCCAGACGCTCAATATTAATTATAAATGCTTAGTTGATGGCTCATGCTTGTTACTAGCTAGCTCTTACTTTTAAATTAACTCATTTCTATTAATCTGTGTACTGCCATGTGGCCCGGGCTTACTGGTGGTGCTCTGGCATGAGGCTCCTTGGGCAGCTACTGGCATGTCTCCTAGATCCTGCCTTTCTCCTATATCTCTGCTTGGATATCCCGCTTGGCTCTATCCTGTCTTGGCATAGGCCAAAGTAGCTTTATTTATCAACCACTAAGAACAACACATATTCTCAGTGTACAAGATCCCACAGCACTGGAGCTCCCCAACAAGGGTGGGCTTGCTAGCTAGGAAGTTCCAACGAGCTTCCTGTCACTGCCTCCCCAGCACTGGGATTTCAGGTGTGTGTCACAATGCCTGTCTTTTAACGCGGGTGCTAGGGACCCAAACTCAGGTCCTCATGCCTATGTGGAATGTGTATTACCAACTGAACCGTCCTCTCTAGCCCTGGTCTGTTTATAAAGAGAATTTATGGCTAACGGTGACAAACCTGAATGAACCCGAGCAAAATACTTCACTGTAGGATTTCTCAGCGTTGTGGACATTTGATACACACGGACAGTCTCTAACAGGTATTTCTCAGACTCACTAGGCCTTGGCACAGAGCTTTTAGGTATTATAACGTTCTATACTTCATTTTATTTCTTTATCTCTGACTCAAAGGCAGTCCCTAAATTTTGGTTTCTGGAGGATGTTTACTTGTGAAAAAAAAAAAACCCTATGTGTGTTTGAAAACTGTAACAGATGGTTAAAAATGGGAGTCATTGGCAAATATTACAGTGTTAAGATTTCTAGAGACCGCATGCATCTCTACCTTCCAGAACCCTGGGGCTGTTACAGCCCGCTGTCATTGAAGTTCTTTCAGTCTTCATTGAAGGCTATAGCTACTGCCCATGTTTTTTAAAGAGAATGTCAGCACGCTGCTTTCAGCCACACCGGAGTCCCGTGTACTCCCACAGTCCTCTGGTGTATGCTGTCATACACATGTCATAGCCGAGGTGTGGAAGAGGCGAGGAACATGGCAGCATTGTCTGCTCTTCAAGTTCACTTTCCTCACTCTCTCTGGCTTGATTTTGAACAGCAGGTACTCAGCCAAACCCAATTCTGCATCTGTGCTTTGTAGCTGTCCTTTGCTATAGGTCGTGATGAAGTCCCCTCTTCAAGTTTGTCCTGGATTTTTCTGTGCTTCTGAGTCTTAGGAATGCATTTTGTTGCCCTCGAAGTAGATTTGTAATATAGGAGCAAGATTATAAATAAGGACAGAATAAATAGATCCTTCCAGGGCACCCATTTTCGTTCTTATTCTTCTTTTCCCTTTTGCATTTTGGGATGGTGGTGGCTAAAGAAAAAACAGATTTATGAAGAAAAGAGAAAAATGTTGTTAATTTAAGGAAATTATTGAAGTAAAAAATATTCCGTTCCACTGTTTACTTAACTTTAAACTCAGGTGCATATAGATTTAGAAGCCTTGCTTTGGGAATAAAGTTCCCATCTGGACTCTTCTGGTTTTCTTCAATAGAATGTAAGTCTTCAGCGTCAGGTGGAGAGGTGCCTTCTAACCTGTATAGGAGTTGATAGCTGTGCCTGTTGCTAACTGGAGCCTTAGGAGTTAACTAGGATCAAAAATGAAGGTTCATAGGAGGCAGGGTCTTCTCTTTTTGCCCACACGGTTGAGACCTGAAATATTATCAGAAGGCATTAGAGAATTGTATCAAAGACATGAGAACGGCTGCAATATACACGTGTGCTTAGTCACACAACGGTGATCATTCATTCAGAACCAGCCGATTTTTTTTATAGGAGGAGAAGGAAACTGAATCATCTCTTTACATTTAACACAGCTACATTCTAATAAAGATTGAATTTTGCTTGTTAAGCACTCACTGTTTGCATTTGGACACTTGTAAATCTCAGCAGTGTCACCTTGTCTTTCAACAGAGAGGAGGAAAAAATGCGCACATATGCGCACATATGTAATATTCATCAGTATTTTGTGTATATATGTGTGATACAAGGGTGTAGTGTTTTTTTGTTTGTTTTTGTTTTCTCTTACTCTTTTCTCTTTGGGCTTTCTACTCTTTGGGGGACCCACCACCCTGCTCCCAAATAAATACACACACAGAGGCTTGTTCTTTTGTATGAATGCCCGACCTTAGCTTGGCTTGTTTCTAGCCATCTTTTCTTAAATTATCCCATCTATCTTTACCTCTGGACTTTTACCTTTCATTATCCCTCTATGCCTTTCTTTACTTCTTATTCTGGGGGTTGTTGTATACCTGGCTGGATGGCCCCTGATGTCCTCCTTTTTTACTTGCTCCTCTGTCTTCCTTTCCCAGATTTCTCTTCCTATTTATTTCTTCTGCCTTCCAGCCCTGCCTATGCCCTTTCCTGCCTTGCTATTGGTCATTCAGCTCTTTATTAGACTAATCAGGTGATGGGAAAGCTTTATCAGCCAATTATCTTTAAGAGGTGGGACTAAGTTAGGGTGTGGCTTTTTGGGACCCAGAGGAAAAATGGTGCACGCTCTGTGTGGTTCCTTAGCAGCACAGCTGAACTTGAACTTCTCATTTTTGTTTCGTGAGTTTTCCCCTTACAATAAATAAAAATATAATTGTTTTATTTTTTAGCTAGCCTGCTTATTTCCCGAACTGAGTTAATTCAACAATCAGGTGTTTTAGACAGGCATAGAAACACTTTTAAACAAATGCAACATAAAAGAATGCAACACAGCTTTGCGTCAGTAAAAAAAAAAAAAAGTTTCACAGCATAAATAAATGTAACACATCTTAAAATAATAGTCTACCAATAAGTACGTGCGCAGTGGACATACACATGTGCATGCTTGCACATAGGGACGATAGGAGAGGCTCTTTGGGTGCCATTTAGCGTGCATTTTGAGACAGGATCTCTCAATGGCCTAAGCTCACCACAAAGGTTAGGCTAACCAGCCAGTAAGCCACATGGATCCATTCTGCCCACCATCATGTCCCACTCTTTTATTTATTTATTTATTTATTTTACTGTAGATTGTGGCGGTCACACTCGGGTCCTCATGCTTGCAAGGCGACCACTTTACTAATGAATTATCTTCCCAGCCCATTGTGATTACTGTCTTAACTGATACCCTTCCCTATGTTTTGAATGTAAATAGAATCTTAAGACTGTTGTGAGAATCAGTAACTGCATTCATCACAATCTTTTATGTAACTTCTCAAGTTTTTAATAGCCCTGAGCCTGTCTCATTTTTATAGTTAGGAAACTTGTTATTTTAATGTGACTCACTTCGAAGATTATTATGAATGTTTAGAAATTTTTATAGCCTTTTGATTATCGCTGCTGCTTTTTTTCTTCCTCCTAATATTTTTTCATAGCTCAAAACTGAAGCAAATCAGTTAGTGAGGTTCCCAGAGCTTCCTTAACGAGCTGGCCTGGGAGGAGTCACCAGTAAAGGAGGCCTTTGGAGGCTGGTGGGGTGAGATCAGGACACCCCCCTTGCGGACTCTGGTGAAGACCCTCTTCCTGACTTACAGATGGCCACCTTTGTTCAGTGGTCGTGTATGGGAGAGAGCAAGAAAGAAATAGAAAATTCTAGTGTCTTTGCTGATGAGAATACTGCTATGATCCCAAGGGCCCTGTCCTCATGACTTCATCTGACCCTACCTCTATATCCCACATTCAAATTTTATCACTTTAGACAGTAGGGGTTCATATAACTCCAACAAATAATGATCCTGTTACCCAAGCTAGAACTTACACCAGAAACTGAGAAATACTGACAGGGTTTGTATAATGCACAAATAGTGGTTTTCTTTGAATGGTAGGATTATAGGAGATTCTCTTAATTTTTAATTAATTGAAAGAAGGTTGCTTTTATAATTGGAAAAATACAATAGTGTTATTTTTGAAGGAAGATAAAACTGGATTAGAATTTCATAATAGTTTTGAAATTTTCAGATTTTGATTTTATTTTGATGGGATTTTCCTGAGGATTAATGGGACTACCTGTTGCTTTAAGGATTTGGTTCTTGACCCATTAGGGAGTCTAGGAAGTAGTTTCTGTTGTCCTTTCTCTATTTCCGGTAGACAACAATAAGAATTGCCATGGTGCTGACATGTCAGTTATACTGGTCATGCAGCAAAGAAAACGGAAATCTACAGTAGCCACAGAAAAAGGCAGGCGCATTTAGTGCCAATGTTTTAAAACTGAGTTAATAAACACAGGACCCATGTATTATATTTACTATTTAATTAATCTTTCTAGGTTCTAAAGTTTGTTATTAAAGAACTATTGGCTCATTTTCATGAATGTTTCATGACAAATTTAACGCTGATTAATTGTATTTTTGTAGTGTAGTGCAGGCAAATGGACACATGGGAATGCTTGGGGCATCTCTAGACATCTTGTCCCTCATTCTGGAAGTTTGAGGCGATGTTTTTTGTTTTGCTTGGTGGGTTGCCCTGTCAGAACCCTCTATTCTGTACTTCCTCGAGCATCGTTTCCTATTGTGCATTCTCTTGTGTAAAGAGTCTGTCAGTGGATGTTTTTTTCTCAATTAATCCCACATCTGAATGTAATATTTCTAGTTTTTCGGGTCTGTAAATCAATAGATTAGAAATGGCTTGCAAGGTAGTCATGTTTTTTGTCACGTAGGGACCTGACTGCTTGCCAAATAAATCATGACATTGTGATATATTATTTCCAGTTGTTATAAGTTTTCAATATTTATTGTATCAGTCATACAAAGTCAGGATTCAGTTATTTAATTTCACTTATGTCTGTATTTGAGACGAGAATCCCTCTCTCCATTTTGAATTTGAATTTCCTACTTTCTTGGAGTTAAATTCCAAGCATGTCTACACAAGCAGCCACAGAATCTACAGAGATAAACAGGAACAAACTGCTTCTGTGTTTACAGATGAACTAAGACATGCTCCCTGCTTAACTATCTCCCAAATTATACATTTTCCCACTGACATAGGTTTTTTGGTTATTTTATACTTTAGATGATTTTTGCCTCTGTTGCTTAGTAGTCTGGTTTCGGGACAGTAGTGAAGCAAGTCTAGATTACTTCTGTGTCATAGACGTATACTGTTCATTGACCATTCAGGCAGTCACCTGACAAGTGACTCCCACACATGACAGTGCGAACTCTGTGGAACCCCAGGCTGGTTCTCCAGCACGGCTAATGCCACACTACCAGAGTTGCCTTCTTAGCTAAAAAAAATCAAAGCAAAGCAAAACTCTTCAACTTTTTTTCCCCTTTTATCAACAGGACACAAAAATTGCTTCACTGGAGCGAAACATCCGGGACCTGGAGGATGAGATCCAGATGTTGAAAGCCAATGGCGTGCTTAACACGGAGGATCGCGAGGAGGAGATCAAGCAAATCGAGGTGTACAAAAGCCACTCCAAGTTTATGAAGACCAAGGTAGGTCCCAGAGTCTCGGCCCTTCATGGTCTTAGTTCGAGGGAAGAATTATGTTTCCTGCCGCCTCCAAGACATGAAATACACGGATAGTAAGGAAGAACACGGGAAATTTAGCTTCAGACTTAAGGCTCCAAAGGGGAGTCTGAGGGGCTGCCTTGTGTTTCTCTGTCCCAGACCTCACAGGTTTCGGTCTTTCCCACTTTTCCAGCCACCGCTCTCTTTCCTTTGATGTGCTGCTCTGCCTGGTGCTTGCCCTTCTCTGGACAGCGGGGTCTCAGAAGGCGCTGCTCTCGCAAGCTGTTAGCATGTTTAAGTACTGTTAAGATATTCTGCTTTTAGCATAGGACGAATAATTTTAAGCGTAAGTGCTTCCATTTAGTGAACTAATCCAGCTTTTCTAAGATGGGGTTTCCTTCTTTGTGAAATTGAGATGAGAAAAGTAGCTCCATCACTGAGCTGCTCTGGTATTTCCCAGAGAGTTCCTTTAGAGCAGGTGGTCCGCCTTGCCTGGCCTCCAGAAAGCCCTCAGCAAGCACTGGGTGTGGCTACCTGTGTTTGTTTCTCACTTGGTTACTCTTCAATGTTCAGGAAGCATTATTGGAGTAAGCTGCTCCATTAGTTTATATTGCTTCTATTTGTCCACATTTAGCTCTGGGTTGGATGTGAGAGTAAGATCTGAAATGTTCAGTTTTACATATGCATAACCATGAGACTTATGAGTAGCCACAAATAGATCTTTTGAGACTTGGAGATGTTTTTTACAATTTTTTAATTGAAAAGAGAGTCTGCTGTCATATAATACATTCCAATTACAGTTTCTCCTCCTTCCATTCCCCTCCTTCTATTCCCCCAACCTCTCCTCTTCCCCCCACCCCCATTTTCTTTGTAGAAAAGAGCAAGGTCCCAAGAGATCACAACCAAACAGGACAAAATAAGATACAATAATACAAAGCAAAAGTCCTCATATCGAGGGCTGGTCAAAAAGACTGAGAGCAGACAAAAGAGTCAGAGAGACACCTACTCCCACTCTTAGGAGTCCCCCACACCAACACCAAGCCGTTACCTATAGCATATACACAGAGGGTCTAGAGAAAACACATTCAGGCCCATTCACTGCCATTTCTGTCTCTGTGAGTCTATGTAAACCTTGCTTAGTTGATTCAGTAGGCCATGTTCTCCTGGTGTCCTCCATCCCCTCTGACTCTTCCCATCTTCTGCTGAGTTTCCCTTTCTCCAAGGGGAGGAACCAGTGGATATCTCCAATTTAGACTCTGAATAATTTTGGACTGCACTTTTCTATTGCTCTGATAAGCCATTTTGCTTCTGAAAGCAATTACTACTTGAACTGACTCAGACCCACCTCCAGCTTGTCTTTGCTAGCAGGGAGGCTGGAGAGAACTGGTTATATCACCCAGCAGCTTTTTCTGCCTTTATAAAGTGGGGCAGCACTGACAGACTTAGAAATGGCTCACATGGATTAAAGGGGGGTTTAAAAAGACAATGTAATTAAGTCGCTTGGCTAAAAAAATGGTTAATAATTGTAAACATTATTCTTAAAGAACTATAACCCAATTAATAATAGTGATGAAATGCTGTTATTGTTGAACTGACTTGAAGAGTGGCTTTGTAATGAATACCTCATAAAAATGTTAGACTGATCAATATTAATAAAATATACTAGTAGGAGTCAATTTTTATGTTTGCTGGTTGAAAGCATGTTTTTATTGGATTGGGGTTTAACATTTATTGCTCATTTCTTTATTGATGTGTCTTGATTCTTCTACACTGAGGAGTGAGCAGGATTCCTATTTAAGCTTGGGAATGCTAGTTACAGTCAATTGGAGGGAAATACTTGAACTGTCAAGAAAACCATGTGCCCTCAGTTTGATACTGCCCTGGAAATTATAAATGGGGTGGGGTGGGAGAGGGACTCTGAAAATCTCTGTAATTAAAGTAAGTAGCACTGAAGATCTACATTGTTTATGTAAACATGGACCATAGCCAAACCAGGATAGCATATTTTGGGAAAAGGTGGAAGACAAACTGTAAAAATGTAACTGCAAAGTTTTAGAATTTGAACTGGCAGGAAGCCAGGGGTATCATATATATTGGCCAGGTAGAAACCCCTGCACCTCGTCAGTCCTTTGGCATATAAATATTAGCTTCAAGAGACAAGGCCCCTCGAAAGACTTTCTGTCCTATGAAACTCTTTTTTGATGGAGACTCAAATTTCTACTCCACCTCCAAAGGCTTCAAGGATTTGGACTGTGAAACCAAGTCTAAGTACTAGTTACTTTCAGCTACATCATTAAACTTCTGATAATGTAATGGATCATATCAATAATTGCTTTTCCAAACAGTGATGACACCCCTTTCTGTAGAAGGGTTTATTCCTAGCTTAATACAGTTTTCATCGCCTGACTTCAGTATTTCCGTGTTATCTCTCCTCTCTTGTCTTCAGTGCTTGTCAAAGATACCATTGTGCTGTTATAGATCTCCCCTTCTATTCTGAATTTGTAACATATTTTATAAACCTCCGACAGATTACAAACCTCATAACCCACTGCATGACAATAAGCATGCCACTTTCTCAACACCAGGGGCATGTATCTGTGGTGAAAGAAGAGCTATTTTCCTTGACCAAGTAGTGTAGATGGAGACTGCTTGTTCATTTTCCAGCCACCCAGACCCGAATAATCACACAGAAACTATATTAATTACAACACTGCTTGCCAATAGCCTAGGCTTCTTATTAACTAACTCTTACATCTTAAATCAACCCACATCTATTCATCTGTGTATTGCCATGAGGCTGTGGCCTACCCAGTAAGGTTCTGGAATTCTGGCATTTGTCTCCTTTAGCAGCTTCATGGTATCTTGTTGACTCTGCCTACTCTTTTTCTACATCTCTGTTCAGATTTTCTGCCTGGCTTTACTCTGTTAAGCCATTGTCCGAAAGGAGCTTCTTTATTAATCAATGGCAATAAAACATAGTCACAGCATGCAGAGGGGAATCCCACATCATCTCCCCTTTCTGTCTAAATAAAAAGGAAGGTTTTAACTTTAACGTAGTAAACTTACATATAACAAAACAGATATCAAGTAAGAATTATAGTTATAATATTTATATCTACTTTATTTTTTGTCATAACTAAGGAAAACTATAATTATAACTATCTATTCTTTAACTCAATCAAAGACCCCAGAAGGATATACTATTACTTAAGTTAACAGGAAGTACATTGTAAGAAACTTCCAAAGCTCTAGAATTGACAAGAGACATCTTGCTGCCTGGAAAGTCACCCAAAGTTCCTCTACAATATTGGGACACCCATCTTTAACCTACAGACCCATAGTATCTGGAAGACTATTGTATGAAGCAGGAAATTTCAAAGACAGTTCTGCCTATATTGGCAGTTTGTCAGTCACTTTCTTCTGTGTCCTACAGAATGTCTGACAGACTCTTTTAATAATCAGGACTGTTCCACCTTCTTTTTCTGTGGGTCCTGAAAGTCCAGTCAAATAGTTCATGTAAGATCAGTTTCTTGCTCAAATAGCTAACAAACTTCATGAGGAGCCTCTTTGGTGCCTATCATCCTCTTGAAGTAGATTGGTGCTGCCAGGAGCAGATGTGACTCGCTGTCATGAAAAGTCTTAAATTCTTAAAACTTTTTAAATGACACATTCCAAAGGAAAGGTTTGAAGCTTATCTGTTTAACTGAACTGTGTCTTCATATATCTAGAAAACCTAACTAACATGACTACAAACTTGACTGTTATAGATGACTATCTATTAACCTGTATTTCTTAATTATACATTTCATTTTTAAATGAGTTACACAAACACAATACCTTAATCAAGAGCAGAAATATGCATATCACAAAATTGCCCTAAAACTTGTATCAATAAACCAAAATCCATACCAAGGCAGATCTCTATAATAAGGTGGGTTTCCCAGAGCCTTGTTTGTGACACAGTTGTAAGTGGGGGAAGAATTCCCAGGCAGGATGAAGTGTGTCTGATGTCCACATGGGCTTCATTGGAGGCAGGTGATGTAATTCCAATGGGCTTTTCTTCTGGCCATCACAGAGAAGCCTTCTCTGGCTTCAATCCTCGTGTATGTTTGATTACGTCACTTTCCATTTTTATTGAGTTTATGGCTGTGAAAGAAGCAAAAGGCATGTTTTTGGAAATATGTGGGGTTTTTTACCCTCCAAATATATTCCCTGCAGAAAATCCTTCTTCAGTTATTGTCTGCATAAATGTTTATTTAAAATTTACCTCATGGCAATGATAGTCTGAAAGCTATTTTGAAGAGACTGCCTGTTGAATATTTATAGACTGAATCATCTTTATCACCACCACCCCATTTTTGTGGAAGAAAGTAGGTGTGTGTGGAGCCTGCCCCTCACTTCCTGCTCAGTTTCATCTGTGTGTAAGGAGCTTCACATTTGCTTCTCCATACCCCAGCCCCGGAACAACTTTCTGCTTGGGTGTTTGTGGTAGTTTTTACAGATGGACGTTGGTACTATCAGCTTTGTCTTCGCTTAGTGCAGGCTGAACTGACAACCTTTGGAGCTTCCAGGCAGAATGGGTTTCATATGTGTGCTGGTTGTATGGTTAATGGCACAGTCTGATTTGGGGTCCCAAGCACCAGTCCTGTGGGTCACAACAGAGCTTAAATTTTTTTTTAAGTTATCATTTTAGGTAATCCTAATTCTGAAATAAATCTCTTTATTTACATCATGTTCTTGTCAGTCCTTGGGAGAGTGAACTATTAGTTCTCTTCAACACAGAAATGAATGTTTATTCAGGATTCTAACCTCACGGGTGCTGTGCAGTTGGCACACTGCTCCCCCAAGCAGTGTTCACGAGGCTCGCATTCCCATTAATAAGTCACAGGGAATCTCTCTTTCGGAATCCTTCTCGGGACCATTTTTTTTCAACCCTCCATCAGTCCTTTTGATTTGGTGAGCTAGGAAATGTCTTCCCTGACATCCTGAGACTTCTCGCTAGTGGCTTGCCTTCCACCTGTGGATTTTTCCGTCTGTACCTACTATGGTAGTTTCTTTTCTGGTTTCTGTGAGAAAAATCCTATGACAAAAACAAGTAAGTAGAGAAAAGCTTATTTGGTTGTCAATTTCAGAGTGTTCTCTGTCAATGCAAGGAGGTCAGGGCAGTAGGCATTTGAAGAACTGGTTGCATCCTCAGTAAAGAGCAGAGAGAGAACGCATGCATGCATGTGCTTTTCCCAACTCTCATACTGTTCAGAACTTCCTCAGAGGCTGCTGTGGGACATTGATCTGTATCCTGTTAATTATATTTTAAATAAATGCTGATTGGCCAGTAGCCAGGCAGGAAGTATAGACAGGGCAACCAGGTAACAAATAGAGGTGGGGCAATGAGAACAGGAGATTTCTGAGAAGAAGGAAGTTCCTTCTGCAGTCCTGACCCAGATACAGAAGAAGCAAGATGTGACTGCCTCACTGAATAAGGTACCAAGCCACGTGGCTAACATAGACAAGAATAATGGGTTAATATAAGTTATAAGTTAATAAGAAGCCTGAGCTAATGGACCAATCAGTTTATAACTAATTAGACCTCTGTGTGCTTTCTTTGGGACTTAACGATTGTGGGAACTGGGCAGGACAAAAAACTCAGTCAACAAGAGACAATGGTGCTACCCCCCCCCCCATAGACTGGTCCTTCCACTTCAGTAAACCCAGTCACACAATCCTTCACAGGCATGTCAACAGGCCAATCTCTGCTAGACAGTTCCTTACAGAGAGTCCTTTCCTAGGTGAGTCTACAATATTTCAAACTGCCAATCAAACCTAATTGTCACATCCACCTTTCTGGTGAGTGCTATGACATGAACCCTTCTGAAGATAGAAGTCTCACTCCTGGTGCCATGGGTACCACTCACAGTCTCACTCATAGGACCACCCTGCTCATGCTCAGCTGCTGCGTGAGTGACTCAGGTATTGCTTATGCCATTTTTGTTGTTGCCGAAAACAGCAAAATGCTAAGTTAAATATGTGTTAATTAAAAGCATTCAAACGTATGAACTGTTCAGGAATCTCAAAGGCTGAAACGAAGCCCTAGCAGAACTTCCGCTTTAGGTGGCGAACAGGTTGTTTATTCAGGTTGCTGTTTATCGGATGGGTAGACTTGAGTTTTGGTTTCCACAATTGCGAGGACATTGGAGAAAGTCCTGGTGGCTAGTTGGGCTAATTCAGACGTGGCATGCTGCCGGAATGTTACTATTAGCACCACAGAAACCCGGGATCCCAGTGGTCTACGCTGTTAGTGGAAGGGGAGCCCAAAGTAACCTGCCTACTCTGTACACCTCTACATTTTCTAAGGGATCACAGGAAAAATGGTCTGTTTTAAAAATTTGAGCTAAAAGAAAAGTGTGCAAGATTTTTTTTTTTCCTCTGAGACATGGAGGGATCACATGTGGCTACACTGTGTGAGCTGATTCAGAACTTTCAGGTAGGCGGGAAGCTTGAAGCGTCCTAGGTTGGGAGTGTCTCATGTGGTCTAAATGATCACGTGACTGGTGTCAGTCTCAAGAACATCTCCAAAGTTTTCTTTCTTTTTTTTTAAAAATCATTCAATCTGTAAGAAAAACAATGGAAAAGGGACACAATAGAATCAGAAATTATAAGCTTCATAAGTTAGACTTACAAGACATGGCTTATGACATTAGTGTGCTCTTTCCATTTAAGTCAACAAAGGAAATGGTCAAAATATGAAGATTGATCAATCAAGAGACTCTAAAACATACCAAGCAGTTTTCATGATAACAAAATAAAATACCAAGGAACAACAGATTTTAAGAGCAGAATTTGAAAAGCATAGTCGGTCATTTAATCATTTGATCTGCCAATAGCAGAAGGAGTATTTAATAAATCAGGAAACAGAACAGAAGAAATTAAATAAGAGAAATAGAAAGGAAAGGCTGTGTAGGACAATAGTCTATAATAAGGTCTCCTTTGGGCTGAATCAGAGCTCCCATAGTAGGAGTGTGTGTGTGTGTGTGTGTGTGTGTGTGTAGGATTAATAGTGATTATAGACTATTGTCCTCCACTAACCCATCTCCACTAATCTGTGCATCATCATTAGGTCATGGCCTACTGGCAAATTTCCCGTGGGCTCTGGTGGGGGCGTCTTTCTCCTTTGGCAGCTACATGGCTTCTCACTGCCTCTACCTTCTTTCCTCCTTTATCTTCTTGGAATTTCTGCCTTGCTCTATTCTTCTAAGCCACTGGTCAAAACAGCTTCTTTATTAACCAATGGCAATAAAACATATTCACAGGGTAATCCCACATCATTTGTGGGTTCCTGAAAGAATTCAGAGCTTTTGTACATTGCTAGTGGTGAGGAATTGTCACAGACTATAAAGTCTCATTAGCCCAGTGCGGTGGGAGGCAGAGGCAGGAGGGTCAGGAGTTTAGAGTTATTGCAACACAGTGGATCTGAGGGCAAGCAGAGCTGTGGGAGACACTACCTTAAATAGCAACCAAAAAATGCATCCACCACTAAATTCCTTAAAACACAACTTTTTGTTACCTTGTGGCTTAACAGTTTCTCTCTTGGGGTACATTCAAGAAGTGAAGATTGTATCTACAGAACCCTGTACATAAATGTTCTTAGTGCCATTATTCAGAATATTTAGAATGGAGGTGCATTTAAGTTTCTGCTGCCCAGTAAATGGATAAATAAAATGTACACTAGTAAAACAGCAGAATGTTACTATGTGATAAAAATGAATGAGGCGCTGTCACAGTATAATTCTAGTAAACAGTGTGCTGTGTGAAAGGAGCCTCTCAGTCATTGGTCACGTTTTACTACATTTACGTGAAGTGTACAGGGCATAACAATGCCCAGAGACAGGAGAGGAATCACTGGATGCATAGAGCTGAGGACAGGGGGTAGAAAACAGAGTGGTCTCTTCTGGGTTATTTTTATCTCTGAGATGCAGAAGTTCTGAGGTTTGAGATGGTGGTTGCACAGCTGTAGTGACTGTGAGTTAGGCAAGGTGTGATTAGTAGGTAGGGAGAAGCCTTGCTGTGTGGTCAGTAAGTAGGGAGAAGCCCTTGCCTTTAGGGGCGTGGGCATCGAGCCATAGCCTGACTTCCCAATGAAGACAGCTGAATGACAGGCACTATTCCCAGAGTCAAGACCTCTCTTTTTAAAAGTCCCCCCGCCCCCCGACTGTGTGTGTATTTCTGTGGAGGAAAGAGAACAACATGCAGGAAATGGTTCTTTCCTATCATTACCCTGGGATTGAACTAAAGTTGCCGTGCTTGGTGACAGGTCTCTTTACCATATAATAAATGTCTTTAAACTAGAAATTATTTTAGCATTAAGTAATAATATTCAAGAAAAAGAATAAAATTGAGGGCTTTTGTTTGCTTTCTCTTTCCTCCCTCCATCTTTCCTTTCTTCTACACACCCACCACCACCCCCATACCCCATACCACATACCACACCATGCCACACTCCCACACAAAGTTACATTGGAAATGAAAATGTGCAAACTAGCCAAATGCTAGCTATAAAAGCTGCTATAGACTTTAAATAAAGAAAACATTTCTAAAGTTAAAATAATTGACAGAAGTACAAGAAGCAGTTGATTATTTTTCTCATACGGTAGGGACTGTTTTAACATATCTTCTAAGCAATAAACAAATGAAACAGACTTCTTAAAGTAAAACTAAATATTTGAGGTTCCCAATTTCATGAGTTATCTAATGCTGGATAATGCATGTAACAGTGGCTGAATATATTTGACTTCTCTTTTAAGTATAGTATTTTGATTGATTCTTTGGTAATTTTGACAATTATTTTTATCGTATTTCTTCTACGTTCCTCTCCCTATCTTCTCAGATATACCATCCTCACAACTTCATGGAGTTTTTTGTTTGTTTGTTTTTGTTTTTTTGTCTCATTGAGTACGGTTGATTTACCCATATACTCATGGGTATGAGGTCATGCATTGGAGCATGTTCAACCTACCAGAGGCCATATCCTTAAAGAAATCGATTCTTCTTCCCTCTCAAAGCCATCAACTGTCAATAGCACATAAGCTAGAGGCGGTGATCCATGATCCCCCTCTGATCCATGCTGAAATGTTAACGTCATCATCTTATACATGACTTGGCTAGACAACCACAGCTGCTTTCAGGTCACGGGAGCAGTGGTCCTCTCGTGCAGCATGCTTTGTTTCATATTGGTTCTCCGTGACCGCTGACTTTTGCAGTCTTCTCACACGCCTACCTCAGATGGTCCCTGAGCCTTGGGGGATGCCCCAGTTGTGTCTGAGCTCTCCATAGTACTTTGTACTTTAATCGTCTGTGAGCATCTGTGCTAACTTTCATTGACTGCACTAATCTATGGGTATAGAGATATGGATTTAGGGTGCAGTTTGTTACCATTTATAACAAAATATTAACACTAGTTTTATCGTTGGGGTCTTTGAGCTCCTCAACCAGAGGTTCTTGACAATAATTATAATACCAGGCATGTGCTTTCTCCTGTGGGATGAGCCTCAAATCCAATCAGAAGATCAGTTGGTTACCCCAATAGCATTCATGCCAGTGTTTCACCCTTGGGCATATCTTGACACATTGACTATTAATATAGCTTATACCTCAGCTGTAAGACTGGGGATGATATTTCCCTCTAAGCAGCCTGCACAGATCTTTCTGGACTACGAAAGCTAGCTAACAGGGAGGAAGCCTTCTGGTCAATACTGTCTTGATTTCTCCATGTTCTATGATCAAAGTGTGTGGTCTATTCAGTTTTTCAGCAATGATGAGCAGCAAAAGGCAGCGGCAATGGTCTACATTGTATGGTTGTCCCTAGTACACTCCTGGCCAACTGGCAGTGGATTTCCCTTTTGGTAACCTATGGTTTTTAGGATTTCCTTGTTTAGGTGAATCCAGTGAAACACACACACACACACACACACACACACACATTCACTATTCACGACTCAAAGGAAAATAATGCAGATTAAGAATAGGACTGAATAATGTCTGTACTGCAAATTGAATTAGTGACATCAAGCTAATGTGATATAGCAAAGAAATTAACAGTCACAAGTCTTAGGTAAAAAATAACAGATGCGGGGAAATTGGCTTAGTGAGTATGAGCTCTCACTGTGCAAGCATGAGGGCCTGAGTTGGGAGCCTCAGAATTCACATAAAAACTGACTGTGAATACAGGCACCTGGAATCTCATGCTAGGAATGAAGAAGTAGTAGAACGGGGATCACTGGAGCTTGCTGGCCAGTTAGCCTAGCTGGTGGTAGGGGGAAGAGAAATAAAAACAATAAACTCCAGGTTCAGTAAGAGTCCTATCTCAGGGAAGCAGGTGGGGAGAGTAGGAGAACACATGACATCCTCCTCTGGCCTCCATGTGTATGTGTACACCTGTAACATACATGTACACTCATGTACACACACACACACACACACGGGGAAGGGAGGAGGAAATGGGGGTGTGTGCTGAATATTAGTGAGGTAAATTTCTATTTTATGAATTTAGGAAAAGCACGTAGAGTATTCCCAAAGAAGGCACAAGGAAGGAGAAATTTAAATATAAGAGAAAAAAATTAATGAGAAGAAACCAAAAATGAACTTGTCTGACTATCGCTTCTGATACTGGATCTCTGATTTGTTGGTTCAATTTGGCATACTTTTGATGAGATCAAGCAAGGAAACATCAAGATAAATGTTTGAGAATGCATTCTCCTTGGTACCATTGGTAGAAGAGATAAGTAAGTTTTATGAAATTTTCCTTCAAATTAATATGGAAACTTAATTGCAATGTATAATTTTTAGTAGGGAAAATATATGTTTTTGCTCATGTTTTCTAATGAACATCAAAATAAAAAACAATCCAGCTTTACAGAAAAGATCTCCAAGCACATCAAAAGAAGGTCTCATAGATAAGTGTATACCAAAACCCAGGTACAACAGCACAGGCAGGAATTGAACAGAGTGCTCTTACCCCAAAACACTGATGAAAAATCCTGAAAGAATATCTGCAAATGGAAGCATTGAAAAATATTATATGTCGTGACTAAGTGAAGTTTTCAAAAACTACAAGGAACAGATCATGTTGAAAGTTCATTGATGTGACTTATTACAATATGTTAAAGGAAGAAAAGCACGGGATGGAGGCAGAATGTTGGATAATATAAGCATTTTCTGCTGGATCCATAATTGCCGCCTATTGAAAACAGCGAGAAACGGGTAGTTGTCAAGTGTAAACTGTTAGAAGAGAATTTTCTCAGATTTTGCAATTGTCTTGTTTTTCAGATTGACCAGCTGAAGCAGGAACTTTCCAAGAAGGAGTCAGAACTTCTTGCCTTACAAACAAAGCTTGAAACCCTTAGCAATCAAAATTCAGATTGCAAGCAACACATCGAAGTGCTTAAAGAGTCACTTACTGCCAAAGAACAGAGGGCTGCCATCCTTCAGACAGAGGTAAGGCGATGTCGAGGGCCCTGGAGAGCAGGGACACATCACCATGTACCATGTTTTTCCAGGGAGACATTCCATAGAGAACCCCTTCCCAAAGCTATTGGGGCCATATGTGTTTTGGGACTTGCAGAATTTCAGATTTTTTCAAACATGATTCCTGTTTGTGTAACAAAGCTTTGTGACATCCCCTTGCCCCCTCAACTGAAGCCAACCCCCAGACCAAACACTGTGACTCCTTCTGCAGGGAAAACAGTTTCACACCAAAGTGGGATAAATTAGGATGAAGACCGGATTCATTGTCTACTGTTGGTTCATTTCATGTTATATACCCAGGGAGTTGTTTCATATTTAGAGTTTTTCTATTCTATTTTTCCATTGTTTTTAGAGCATTTTTGGATTTGAGAATTATGAGGAATTGTATCTGGAATGATTAAATTTCATCAAAATCATAAAATGATTAGACTATTTGCCCATGCCTTACTTGACATCATTTGTAAAGATGATTTCTTATTGATTAAATGAAGAAAGGTAGCATTGTATGTTTCTTAAAGGAAATATTGCTCTGTTATTTCTCCTTTATACATAGAGGAACATCTAAAGCATCCCCTGCCCCCCCCCCAAGAAAAAGCTACCTCGTGTGTTATCCTCTTTTCTTGCTTCTTTGGGTTGGATTAAACATTGTCTTATAAGAAATGCAACCTACACCCTAGCTGTATAAATAAAACAGCTGTCAAAAGTGGCAGGCGACATAGCAGAGAAGTTAGTAAACGAAGCCGATTTGTGTGTTGAGGCTGTGCCTTTTCAATTACTCTGGGAGAAGGTAATGTAATTGGCATATGTGTTCTCTGGGGTTCTTGGTAACCTGTCTTTGTACATGTAGACTTTAAGGTAGTTAAGGAGGAGTTACATTTGTCTTAGGAGCTGGTTGGATTGTTGTGTAGATCTGTGCCCTCAGTCAAAGTTGCATGGACATTTTCTTTTTTAACTCGTGTGTTAATGGTATAAATTGGAAGATGACTTTTATCTCGTCTGACAGGGCATCAATATAGAGCGTCTGTCTAGAACTTTGCTATTCAGCACTGAGCCATTAATCACACAAGACTATTTAAATGTACCAGTTTAGCGAAATTTAAAGCGTAGCTCTTTAATCACTGCAGCCACGGTTTACACGTTTAACAGTGTCATGTGACCGATGCCTACTCATTAGACATTTCTGCCCTCTAGCAGTTGTCAGTCTAGAACTGGATTGCAGGATCCAAATCTAGCCTTTGCTTGATTTCATAAAATATTATTAGAACCCACCATGCCTATTCTTCTCCATGTTGGCTTTCTTGCTCTCCTGGCAGAGCTGGGCAGCTGTTACAGAGCTTGCGTGGCCCACAGAGCTGAGCGTATTTCCTGTCTCACCTCCCATGGAAAGCAACTGCCAACCCTCCCAGTGTGGCCATTATGAAGCAGGTCATGCGAGCAGGCACTGTGGGGGTTCAATCAAGGCTCCTTCTCCCTTCATATTGTGCACAGGCCAGGTAGTTCACTGGCTCCTCTTCAGAAGCACAGCTTTTGCTTCACAAAGCGCCACTGCAGATCTGTATTTCCTCTTAAGGCTGTTGTCATTGTGGTACTGTGAGTTGGGTGAGAGGAAATGTGAGGACCAAGGCAGCTTGCTTGAACAAACAGGCTCTCAGGTCCCCCAACCGTTCCTCTCCTGATGGCAAGAATGAGAAAGAAACGCCAGTTCAGAAAGACTTGCCTTTCTCTGCCTGATAACTGATGCCCGTGGCAGTCGGTCTGCCTTCTGTTTTACTTCTTTCAAATTAACATAGTTTAAATTAGACCCATATATATTTCATGAAAAAGACAGAGGTGACATTATGTGGGCAGTTTGTAGCCCATGTTCAATAATTAAATGGCCCAACGGAGAGAGGGTGCTTTGAGGTAGAAATGAAGTCGCTCTTCCTGCAAGGACAATGAGATGGTCTTTCTACACTCCTGCTTTGATGTCGAGAGTGCCACATTAATAAGTCTATCGGCTGAAACATCCAAGGAATTTTCCTTTACCTTTTTTCTTCTATTGAGAGTGCTGTGTATAGAAACAGGGGAACAAGCTGCCTAATGATGTCTGTCTCTTGAAGAAAGCAATTTTGTTGAAATTAGCTGTAATTGTTGAATCATAGGGAAGGGATCGCAGCAGGGTAGATTGCATTGAAGTTCTATCTCCTCTCTTTAGCTCAACAGGGAAGCCACAGTCTCCCTACCTCATAAGTGGTTGCTTCGAGGGAGAGTGGTCGTTAGGTGAGATAGGTTCCATCTCATTATGTCCTGTGTTGAAAGATGTGCGTTAAACACAGCTGAGGGATGTGGAGCTCATTCTCAGAAGAGGTGACATGGGACAGTTGCTTACAGGTTGATTGTTGACTCATTCCAAAGAGCTTGCCAGAGTTGAAGGAAATGGAAAGAGTCTCCTTGGCTTCTTTGGAATATCTGTGCCGCCAGCTGGCTTTAGCCGTCCATCTGCAATGTGGTATAAATGATCACCGCCCCTGGGTATTCTGGTGTAATAGAAATGATACCCGTCGCTTGTTATTCCTCTGGAGCACAGTGACAGTTGAACTGGCATAATAGCTCCTGTCAGTAAGGAAGGCTCTGGAAGTAGGGCCTTTGTGTTCGGGAGGTGGTGGGATGAAGGGTGGGGTGAGAGGTGGGAGGCGAGTTGTCTGGGTTTGTGGCTATGTGGCTTGGATCTTTGGTTGGTTTGTTTTAACTTGTACAAATACCCAGGCGCTCTTTGACATGTGTGCAATAAATCAGTGGAATAATAATTATACATGTACAGAGATACACCACATGAGTCTTAACATAACATTTTACTTTTAAAAATAGCTTCAAAGGACCCCACAGCCACATCTTATTTTGTATTTCCCTTAATGTTTCCTGCTCACCGTTTTACCCCATCCAACAAGGCATGCTCTGCTTAGCAGTTGGGTTGCTAATAAATTGACTTGTGTTCTTTCTTGAATTTTTTCTGTAATTATTAAGATATCCAGAAAGTCAGAAGGATAAAGTCCTAGCATTTATTTTGTTTGGAGTTAAAGCACTTTTTAAAATGAAGGATTACAGTGTTTGGAAGTAGGAGGTACATGAATGTGCATGTGTCTCCCTGTTAGCATGTGTATGTGTGGGGAAGGTCTGAATGCAGAGTTCAGGAAAGAGTTTTCCTTCCTTCTAGTAAAGTGTCCAACTGCAAGTTGAGTTTTTTTAAATTACTGTTATTGTTATTAGTGTTGTTGCTAGGATACTTGAACAAGTTAAATTCTTTCTAATCTTTTCTATTTTAGCTTTGTGAGTTTCATCTGAAACTTTAGCCTCTGTGATTATAGAGGACAGACTTTCACAGTTCAATTCAGTTACCTTTTAATGTTTCTTTTTAAATTTTATTCTTCTTGCCTATATTATATCCTGACCAGTTTCCCCTCCCTCCATTCTTACCAGTTCTTCTCCCTACCTCCCATCTCCCCAAGATCAACACCTCCTTTGTTCCACCCCCCAGAAGAAAAAAGAGCAGGCTTGCCATGGATATCCACTAAGCATGGCCTAATAAGATACAGTGAGACTGGGTACAAACCTTCATCTCATGGCTAGACATGGCAACCTAGTAGGAAGAGAAGGATCCCAAGTACAGGCAAAAGAGTCAGAGACACCCCCACTCCCAATATAGATCACCAATCTATACAACTATAAGGTAAGTGTAGAGGACCTAGCTTAGACCCATGCAGGGTCTGTGTTTGGTGCTTCAGTCTCTGTGAGCCCCGAAGAGCACTGCTTAATTGATTCTGTGACCTGTATTCTCATGGTGTCTTTGGCCGCCTCTGACTCCTACAGTTCTTCCTCCCCATCTTTTTTGTGGTTCCTCTGACTCTGTCTCATCTCTGGCTCTGAGTTTCTGCATCTGCTCCCATCAGTTGCTCAATGAGACCCCTCTGATGACATTTGGGCTAGGCACCAATCTATGAGTACAATCATTAAGAATCATTTCATTGACTTTTCTTTTTCCGGTCATGTTTGGTTCTGTCTTGGGAGTCTGGGGAGTCCTGCCTCTGCTTCCCGGCCATGCAGGAAGTGTCAGGCTTGGTCTCCCTCACACGGCAAGGGCCACAAGTTGGACCATTTGTGGGTTGACCACGCCCATTAACTCTGTGTCACCATTGCCCAAGCATGTCTTTCAGGCTGGACAGTTTGTAGGTTGAAGGTTTTGTGGCTGTGCTGCTGCTTCAGTCCCATTGCTGGAAGTCTCGCTGGGTTATAGAAGATGGCCAGTTCAAGCTGTGTGCCCCCAACAGAGAAATAAAAGCAGATACTTGGCTATATTCCCAAATTAAGACTTTTGTTTCTGCTTTCTTGTAGGGCAGCCTTTTCTCTGGCTCATCACAATTGCCAAATCTCTTGTCGTGGTCAATCTTGTGTACTTTCTAGAAGAAATGGGATAGTGCTACACGATGTTCAAGTTCTTTTTGTTTGTTTTTTACTAATTTATGTTGCAGCTAGGTCAGGGAGGTGGTCTATATGTCTATGTCCTTGTCAATGAACAAGGAATATAGGGGTTCTGTGCTCCAACAGGCAAGGGCAACGTAAGCTAGGTAGGGTGGTGAGTTCCATAGAAAAGGTCCATAGGTTTTATTTTTATAATGTAATCAACACAGATGAGAACATTATACAGTCTTTAAATTCTCTCTCTAGAAAAATTCCTGTTGACAAAAATATACTTACATTCACATGCAGTAATATGTATAGGTTCATGTAGCTTATAGATTCCCCAAAGGTCTTTCAAGACTAACAACTTCTTTTCTGGGAATTGCGTGTACATATTTATCTGAACAGATTTTATGCCATATATGGTATGGCCATTGTTCATGTATCATTGTGACATGGCAATGCCACTATCTTTGTTGGGAACGACTCTATTCAGCCCAAGGATATATGTTGGAGAAGTGGTTAACAATGCCGTAAACTCCTAGCAATCTCACTGCTGCTGGTTACTAGTGAGCTCATAGGGACTCTGAGTTAGACTTTATCTTCTGTCTGTTGTCTAATAGCAGATAAGTGAAGGAAGAGAGAAATGGAAATAGATACATAAATAACTAGCTCCTTAGGAGATTAAAATTTGCAAACTATGCAGAATGTCTGTTTATGTGTACTATGGCTGAAGTAATGCTAGCGAAGTTACTCTGAGAAACCTGACCTGCTTGGCTCATGTCTTTGAGGAGAGGTATCGGGCTCGTGGAGGTGCAGACTCTCCAGGCCTCCGTACAACAGGACTTTACTGCGCGTGCCTAGAGATGCTTTGGATGGCTATTGTGTCCCACTCAGCCTTTCCTTCAACTTCAACTTGACATAACAGTGATGTATGTAATTGGAATGTTCTTTATGGAGTATCTGTGCTCTTCAAGGTGCTGGTCAGTAGGGAAGGCATCATTTTTGGAGTTTTTGGTCTTGAGCTTTTCCATCTAGTCTGATTACCAAAATGTCTGGCCAGTGTTCTGTGGCTGCCAAAATGAGTTCTAGAAACTACAGATGAGTGTTTTCAATGTGACTTGAGTTCAACCTGGATTACCACCTGTGAAATCACCATTCAAGTTGCTCTGGTTTAAGGTAAAGACAGAGATCCAGAGAAGATGGTGAATGGCATTGACCTGTTTTCACCACGAGCAAACTTCTTCCAATGAAGATCCTACCAGATGGAGGTCTCACACAGAGACCTGACAGTTTTATAGTAATGCCTTAATATTTGACTTAATGAGTTCACTAGGTGTGACACTATCCTGACTGAGAAGGAGGGGTTTGAGTCCTCAAGGTAATATTATGGCCACAATAATAAAACTATTGTGAGATGTTAGCACTTTTTAGAAAGTTTACATTGTATAATATTTTTATTTCTCAAAAAATGTTTACGGTGTGTGTATATGTTTGTTTTGTGTACCGAAAGATAAAAGAATATAAGAAGTTAACTACCATGCTTTCTCTGAGAGGTAGAGAGCAAAGTGTGCCTCAGATTTTCTGTGATACACGGATTGTATTTTTGTAATGGATTTTATTTTGTAACTGAATTTTTAGCAGAAGTGTGCCGATCGCTCCAGGGGGTTTGCGGATGGTACTGATAGAGGGAGGAGGGGTTTTCTTAGCCCATGGTAGCATCTCTCCATGTCTTAGTCACCAGTGACTCAGTGTGACAACTTGATCATGGAGCAAACTTGGGCTATAATTTCTTAAGATGACTCATAAAGCCACATTTCTAACAATGACTATGTTAAACGGGTCAACGAGCACGTCTCCTTATTCCTTAGTCTAGCTGTGCTGAGACAGACTCTGTGCCACACTGTTTGGGGACATGAAGGTTGCTGTGACAGGGAGTCAGGAACATTGCATGGCCTCTAATTCTCCACTACTGAGGCTTTAAGACACACAAACTTGGAACAAGAGAGTAGTTGTCTATTTGGTTTTATATAAGTTTGTCATAATATAGATTTGATTTTATGTGGGATTTCTAGGGAGGGACTTCTGATTCCCTTTTCACATGCTGTCCTGGTTGCTGGGAAGTGACTTTCTAACCACTTCAGGCTTCAAGATGCTACTGTCTCTTTTATTTCTTTTTTTCAGATAGACTTTTGCTAATTTCCCTGTTTAATTTTCAAATGCAGGTGCTTTTTAAACAGTTATTAGCACACAAGTCAAGCCAGCTTTGCCGGCTCTGGTACCCTTTGCCCTCGTGAGTACAGTGGTCCCCCTTTAAGCTTTGTAAGGAATGTCTTTAGAACTAATAAATTAAGGGACTTGTTGAAAACACACACACACACACACACACACACATACGCACACACACACACACACATACGCACACACACACACACATACACACACACACACACACACACACACACACACACAGTCCTCTTGTCATTTATATTTTTCCAGCTCAGTCCCCTTATTGGCCCACATTTTTCAATGTTTTTATTTGGCGGGGAAAGGCATCGTTTGAAAGTTTTATTGATAACACTTTTAACTGCAAGGAAAAGACGTAAACATGCAGAGCTGTAACTATCGTGGTGGCCACAGGTGGGAGGTCTGCAGAATGCTTTATTGCCAATAGGAAAAGAAACGTGGAACCACGGTCATTATAGGGGTCACCCCTTCTGCCTCACGCATCCCATTCCCATTTTGAGAGCAAGGATGATGGCAGCAGCAAACACCGCACTTCCCTCCCCCTCGTGTCTACAGGCTTTGATTCTCTCTTTAGTAATGATATAAAAAGTTTGGGGTCCCATAAAAATGAGTCAGGGTCAGACTTTGGAGACCCAGAGTAGGCAAAGTGGCCAGGGAAGGAACTGGCGAAAGAGGTTGTTATTTTTGTAGATTTTAACTCTCCTGATGAATTAGGCAGGCAGCCTCTTGCTTTCCTAAGGTACCCACAGGAAAGACAAAGGAACCAAGGTGAAATGCCAGGACCATTGTGAGCTGTCGTGAGAACTTCCCGTGACTACTGCCTGGCACTTCCAGGAGCTTCAGAAGTGGGCCCAGATAGCTGCTGACATCATTCCCTTCCGTAGGTCAGGAGTCTAGTGCAGGCGTTGCTCGGGTTCTCGGAAAATGCCTTATTTAACACCTTGTTAGGATGAAATTGCTTCTGACTTTACAAACACAGGTGTCCAGTTTGGATCCTAATGAACTGTGAAATAGGTAGATGTCTAAAAGGAAATTCTATAAATTGTGAACAGGGCTCTGTCAGCACACTAAATGGATTAGGAAAATTCATTGTCCGCCCTGTAACTGAACACCAGTGTGATGCATGCCCCCGAATTAGTCCTGAAAAGCCAATAAAACAGAGGAAGAAAGTCGAGCCTCAGAGATGTTGATTGTGGGGGTTCCCCACCACAAATGAATCTGGTCCAGGAGGCCTTGGAAATCAGAATGGCTATTCAGAAAGGCCAAGAAGGAGTACATAAAAGCAGACAACACAGAATTTATGGAGCAAAACCACAAACACCTTATTTTCCATTGTACTAAAATAGTGCTATTTTACACTACTCTTTTTGTATGTAATTCTGCTTTCAATTTTATATTGTTACTGCAACTCAAATCTCATTATAAGTGTTCCAACAAAAATCCCCTTTTAATCAAAAGCTTTCCAAGCCCTAGCTATTGTAGGCCTTTTTTGAGCAACCTATTTTCCTACTGGAACAAAAGATTTTGGCCTCCCCTTTTGAGCCTGTGGGGATGTTATCTGACCCGGGTGGCCAAACATGTAATTAAGATAACTGAATCATTTTAATTTCTGTATTAAACCCTTTCATCATCAATGGCCATTGTTTTGGGGTAAAGAGATAGTGAATCAGAGTTCTTTTATTTTCTTTGAGAGGAAATAGGTGGGTCATTAGTACTTCTGCTGGTTAGATGTCTACTTGGTAAAGTCCTTGCCTGGAACAACTTGAGAATGGTGGTGACAGTATCCTGTTCACCAGTCATCCATGAGAGCACCCATGTGTTAGTGCTATTTGGGGGTAGTCTATGTTTCTGCCATGTCTGTGGGAAGCTGCCCCTTGCCATTTAAAGGGACTGACAGTGTCGTGGGGGAATTCCAACAGAACTGTCAGCCTTATGTGCTTTCCTTTTTAGAAATGAATGCTACAGAAAGCAGGATTTATTAAATATTTTCATTTGCCCCTCCCGTCTGTGAGTCTGCCTTTGGAAAGCTGTTTAGGATATGACTCTGCTCTCTGACATGTCCACTTCCCATGTCCCTTGAGGAAGGACCCACGTGCTTCAGCTAGATTTTTTGCTGTGTATTTTTATAGCAGCCCTAAAGGCCCAGTTAGATCACATGGCAAGACCTCTGCTAGAAGATGCCCCTTCTTCTTAGATGTACTTTTTCTTTAAGTACATGAATTTATTTTGCACAGATATTTTCTTCTCTTAGTTTTTTACGGCGGTATGGCCAAGGTAGTAAGCTGTACAGACTTGAACCCTCAGAAATTAGTTTTAGTTAACAAAATATATTGAACTCTACAAAATTTTGGGCATTTAACTTAATTTTTAAATTGTATTTGCTATTATTAGTGTGTATGTGTTGGGAAGAGTCCATCATGAGCCATGGTGTTCCTTGTGGAGGTCAGAGGTCAACTCTCAGGAGTTCCTGCTTTCCTTCCACTGTGAGCTCCTGCGATTTAACTCACGTCAGCCTTCTTTACCTGATATTTTCAGATGTAGATGATTTCTCAAGTCCTTCTCATCAGATAGGATTTTTCTGCTCAATATTCCCTGGTAGTTGTTAATTTGAAGTCGAACAAACTGTAACTTGGAGTTGTAACATCTTCTGATTGTGACAGGAGAGGGTCCAACTCCTCATTTGCCAGGGGTGACTCCTTGACTAGTAATCTTTCCAGACACCAACAGCAATGGGTGAGCACCTTTGCAGCCCTTCAGAGAGCGTCTCAAGAAAGAAAGCTCAGGCAGGGCAGGGAGAACCCAGCTGTTTCTGAGGGCATTGGTGAGGCTGAATCTGCCCTTCAGCCCCAGTGGCAGAAAGCACATTTGATGTTAACTCGCTATATCGGTTTTAAGTCTTTGGAAAACCTTTAGCCACATTTCTATTTCCTACCCCGTGTGTGTGTGTGTGTGTGTGTGTGTGTGTGTGTGTGTGTGTGTGTGTGCGCGCGCGCATGTGCCTACACATGTTTCTGAAAAATGTATTTTCTAAAGCATTCTGCTACAGAAATGGTCATAGAATCATCTTGGTAACCTCTCTGGATCTCTTGTGAGTTATTTCTAAGGTACCTCGTATGTGTTAGGCATGGTGCTAGGGCAGGAAGATTATGAGAGTCAGAATACCTGGACGTTTGCTGTGAAGCAGTCTCATGTAGAAATGCTTTTTACAAACAAGACCTAAGCAATGACTATTTTAATATCAACATGGAAGGGATAAAATTTTGCAGGGTCCCTAGGCAAAGAACTACAGGCAATGGGAGAAGAAGAATTAACCTCTCCCAAGGTTGAGGCCCCTTACTGGTTGTCCAGTGCAGTGCAGAGGGTCAGTCTTGAAACCATATGCTCACAAACAGCCAATTGGATTCACTGGGTTCTACTTACATATATTTGTACATATATATGTATGCAACAATAATAATCAAATAAAAAGAGGCTATCAACTTGAGAGTTGAGTGGCCATAGGCCGGGTTTCAGGGAAGGTAACTAAGAAGGGTTGGAGGGAGGAAAGGGAGGGGAAAGTGATGTCATTCTATTTCAATCAAAACATAAAAATACTTGATGAGCTAATAACACACTGTTATTATCTTCTATCTCAGAAGTGGCTGGTCATACGCAGTGTTTTATGTTAGTACCGGGAGAAGATGTGAGTTAACCCCTATGGAGAACAGACGAAATATCCTTAACTGCCAATCATTCTATTTATTTATTATCTGTGTATCTGTCTGTTGTATGTGTGCGAGCACATATGTGTGTACTTGTATGAAGAGGTGAAAAGTCAATGTTAAGTGTCTTCCTCTTTTTCTCTGTCTTTGAGACAAGGTCTCTCACAGAAACTTGAATTTGCCAATTTTTCTAGACTGACCAGGCAATCCCAGGATCTTCTTGTTGCCACCTCCCCTCTTTGGGATTACAGAGTCCTAATGCTGTACCCTGATATTTTCTGTGGGTACAGGAGATTGAAATCCTCATAGCTGCACAGCAAACACTTACTGGGTCATTGCCTTAGCCTCCTGCAAACTATCCTATATGAATGATGCCTAAAACTGGCACATTTAGTGACAGTTCTTTTGCATATGAAAATTATTGAACATAAATATCAACAGAAAATTTTGTGATTGACAAAGCGTTCATATTTCTAAAGAATGGAAGTTTTGAAAATACATAACCAAAGACCCAAGAACCCTATAAAATAGGTCTGATCTGCAGTCAGCATACAGAGAAATGAATGTAAATCTACCTAGTGTGTTAAGTGTAATCTGATAAGATAAATACATGGGAAGACTACACTGAAGAGTAATTTTCACTTGATCAGCAAAAGTCCAAAAGTTTAAAGTGTTTTCTGTTGGCCATAGCATCGGGAAAACTAACTCTCTAATAATGATGCTCTTAAAGCAGAAATGGTTATTCCCTTGGGCAATTTTGGCAACAGTTACCAAATTTTCCATCTTTGCCTTGGAATCTCAGTTCTAGAAATAGATCTCAAAGGTACACTGACAAAAATATATGCAAATGCCTAACATTCATGAATCATACCCACAAACACTAGAAATAATCAAGACATCTACCAGGATTGGACCAATTCAATAAACTGTGCTGACCTATAGGTGGAATCCTGTAGATCTATGTCGAATACAAACGTGATCTTGTATACTGATAAGAGGTGGTCTGTAGACTACAGTCTCAAATGAGAGAGGAGCAGGTGTGGGATGGAAGGGCTATAACCATATCTGTATGTTTGCAAGCAAATCTGAAAATCAGTCAATAAATACGGAGGGCTTAGGATAGAGTTTACAGGGACAGAACCTAGATGTTTTGTTTGTTTGGCTGGTTGTTGTTTTGTTTTGTTGCTTTCGATTTTTAAGACAGGACTTTTTGTAACAACCCCAGCTGTCCTGGAACTAGCTCTTGTAGGCCAGGCTGGCCTCAAACTCACAACGATCTGCCTGTCTCTGCTTCCCGAGTGCTGGGATTAAAGGCATATGCCACCACCGCCCATCGAACCTAGATGTTTTCAGTGAACCTTATGTTATAGATTTGCTTTTGAACTGTGAGAGTAGTTTATGTATTTTCAAAGCCAAATTAAATCCTGAAACATAATCCTTAAATAATTAGAAAGAAAATGAAGTTTCCTCCATGAGAAGTTTGGATTGTGAGGATGAGCACGGAGCCAGTACATTGCAGGTGCCTTTAGAACAGTCTTCTGTATGTCTATTTCTAGTTGTCCTATTACGTGAGGACAAACAGAAATATAAAAGCTCCTTAAGGCTCCTTGGTAATACATTATTCTTTTTAGTGTGGATATTATTGTCTAAGCTCATTATTTGAAGAAGCGGATTAAGGGAATATTTCTTGTTGTCACTGAGGATTTGATTTTCAGCATAGGATGGAGGGAGTGCACAGGTTACTACAATCAGTACCATGGCTCATATGAAACTAAAACATATGGGTGATCTCGGGGAATGTTTCATCCTTAAAGATAAGCATATGCATGTTTCATAAATGGCATATAGGATGATATATGCTAACTAATGTATATTCTAGCCATTCCTCTAAAAAGTCCCAGAACTCAGGACAATCCAGCAATAGTCACCATTTCTGCTGCCACATTTCACCATTTCCCTAATTAAGGCTGTTGTAGAGGTGGACAGACCTTCCCTGGGACAGGGAACAGTGCCTGGAACAGCTTATCATGCTGCCCAAAGGGTGGGGACGGAGTTGTCAATTCTTGACTGAACACTGGGAAAGAATTAAGACAGATAAAAAGCTGCAACTGTGGTATATGCCTGTAACCCCAGTATTCCAGAAGTGGAGGAAGGGGACCATGCATCTGAAGCCAGCCTGGGCTACATAATGAGACACTGTCTTACACATATAAGCTAATGAAGCAGTCTTTCTGGAAAAATAAGTTTGAATCTTACGATAAGTAGTAAAACCTAGGAGGAACTTGGCAAAGAAAACCTTCAGCTAGGCATAGTGAACAAGCTCCCCATGTGGAAAACTCCCAATTGTATAAATTAGATTATATATTTGCAAATAAAGAGAGGTAGGGAAGAAACCTATAGATTAAAAGCACTCAACAACACATCACACAAAATAATGTACAGGCCTTATTATGATCCTACTAAGTCATGAAACAGTAAAACTCTGTGCCAACTGGAGAAATTTAAAAGTAAAACAGTTAATATGTAAAGGAATAATTGTTAAATTTTCTTATGACATGGTAATGATTTTATTTTTTATAAGAAATCTTTATCTTATAGACAAAAATTTGGAAATGTTTGTAGATAAAATAAAGTAGCCTTTGCAACCTGGTTTAAAATAATTATGAAAGTTGAGAAAGAAAATGCCAATCTAGAAGAAGTAAGCCCTGTTATTTATATTCTTTCTCTACAAGGAGAGTTTCAAAGGAATATCATGCTCCAGAAGAGATACAGCACAGCTAAGGTCAGGGCCGCAGTGACTTAACGTGACAGTGAGTGGAGCAGCAGGCATGGCAGAGAAGGATGTTGCTTAGCGTGGATAAGATCTGAGGGAAAGCAAAAGTGATTTGGTTGTACTTCTGTTCAGTCAAAGGGCTCGTGTTCTTGTCCAAGTGGAGTCCCATTTTCCTCTTGTTTTTGGACTTCCCAGCTTTATTGCTCTATGTATTTTTAGATCTGTTACTCCCAACGGGGAGTGGTCACTTTCATCGCCGTCTTTACAGCATTTACCACTGAGTCCTTCACATTGCTAACTTGGTGCTTTAGTTTTTGAGGATGGAGCCATTTTATCCTGGGTTCCTCCTCCTTCTACATCTAGCTGTGTTCATCTGGCTTTGTGTTTAACTGTTATTAGGTGTCCTTAAGTGAAGGCTCGTATTAAAGACTGTACAGAGTTTGGGATTTTTTTCAGAGTCCTGGAAGGTATTACACGTTCCCAGTCCTATGACGAAATAAGTGTAGGGGCTGGTGAGAGGGTTCAATGGGCAAAGGCTCCTGCTGCCAACTCCAGTGCCTTGAGTTCAATCCCCAGGACCGATGTAGTAGAGGAGCAAACCTCCTTCTACAAGTTATTCTCTGACTCTGTCTGTTTGTCTGTCTGTCTGTCTGTCTCTCTCATTAAATAAAAATGTTAAAAAATAAACAGGTGCTGGTGGCTTTGTCACGACTCTGCTAGAGTGCTGGTCCTCTACATTTTCACACGCAGCCTTGGTCCTGCTCACTGCACTGATGTGTCACCTCCAGGACGGAACTTATAGTTCACGTTAGGAATATTTCTATGGTTCATAGGTTTTATTTTTCCTGGCACAGTGGTGCTTTCTACTGATGGCTAACTTGATTAAAGTGCTTGTCACTGGAAAAATCCGTAGGATGAAGTCACTAATGGAGTTAACACAATTGAGCACATTTTGTCCAGCAGGAAGTGTCATATGTCATCAAGACTCAAATGATAGGATCACATCACATTTATTAAACACTTACAGGTGCCAAAGCCCATTTGTAATGTCAAATAATCCATAAATCTATCCCTAGACGTTTGTAGTACTTGACACTGGTGGGTTTTCTCATTTTATACAGCTTTGTATATGCAAAGTGGCCATAGTTAGAGTGGATTTAAAAGTTATATGCAATATAAATGTATACATACATAGGTATGTATGTATGTATATATAGAGAGACTGGGAGGGCCCAGGATACATTATGTGAAATTCACTCGTTCCTAGTCTTTTTCTATGTGTAGTTCCAGAACCAAAGACTGCACCGTAGAGTGAGTTCCATAATGCAGGCAGAGACAAGGAGGTATAGAACTCTGGGCATTAACGTGCTATTGGGGAGTGACTCAAGAAAGGTCTGCAGAGGAGGGGACTTGTTGTAGACCCTGACAAATTAAGTATTTCTGGGATGGGGGAGACAGAGGGGACAAGAAAAAGTAGCAGAAGACAAAATCTCACAGAGACTGGAGCTCGGCAGGTGAAAACACTCGCTGTACCAAGCACGAGAAACTGAGTTTCATCTCCAGCACTCATGGACAAAGTTGGACAGGTCTGTGTGTGTCTGGGAAATGGGGTGGATAGATGGATTGCTAGGGCTTGCTGACCGCCAGTTCAGTGGAAACTAGCAAACTTCAGGTTTAGGGAGAGATCCTGTCCTAAGGGCTAAGGAGGAAAGTGATAGATCAGGAAACCCCAGGCCTCCCCTTGGCTGCCGTATGCACACACAGGACTGGTTCACAGTATAACGGAAGTCACTGGAGGGAGGAAGACAGTAGATAGATGGCTGGTTTTCCCTCCTAAAAAGACTGCTCTACTGTATGAGCCAGTGACTTTGAGGCCACTGTAGACTCCCTGCTATCATGGCCTAGGTCTAGTGATAATGTGGAAGTGGGTGAGAGAAGAGGATGGTTTGCGCTCCATTTTGGAAGGCTAGTCTCCCGATGTCCACACAGATAACTGTAACAGAATCCCTGGGTGGCTTATTTCTTACCGTTTTAGAAGCTGAGACGTCCAGAGTCAGGGTAGATCTAGTGTGTGGGGAGAGCCAATGCTACGGTCCTTAGAACTGTCATTCTCCATGTTGATTTACATGGGGGAAGGGTCTAACCAGCTCTGTAGGTCTCTTTTCTAAAGGCTCTAATCCCACGCTTGCATGTTCCCAGCTCTTGACCCTATTACCTCTCAATGACTCCCCCATGTCATCACTTTGGAAAGGAGCATGCTCAAAAGTGAATTACCACAGAATTCATATTCAGATCATAGCAGGCAATCATCAGAATGTGTGGAAGGATTGGAGATGGGATTAAGAAGAGGATTCAAGGCTCGGGTCTCAGGTATTTGATTAGAATAACTGTGTGGACAAGTCATGTCTTTAAAGACCAGGTAGTTTTTGCATTTTGCATGGCTGAATTGAAATGAGAAGTATTTCTGTGATTGGTGGGTGAATCCGATAATCAGATATGCTTTGTGTTTTCTTGGGGTATCTGGACTTGAGTTGTGAGGACCAAAAGCCCTTGGGTTGGTGGAGACGTTAAGATGGGTCAAAGAAGAGCCACTTAGCAGAAGCTGTACTGTAGTGGAGCATGGAGGAGGTGAATCCATAAAGGAGAACAGCAGTAGGGATCCAGAGGAGCCGTGGGAAGGGATGGCATGATCTGAGTCACTCAGAGGAGCCGTGGGAAGGGATGGCATGATCTGAGTCACTCAATGCTCCTGCAGATCAGAGAGGTTTCTGCATTGCTGAATGGCTTCCCACAGTGTTGTGGGCTTCCTTGTCCCGTTGTCCCCTTTACTCAGTAAAACTTCAGCGTGTCTCTATTCATCATGAATTGAATGAGTCCAACAAGACAACCGGACTTCATTAGGTTGTATTTACTTTAAATCATATGATCATGAAAATATATTTGCATTGTTGAAAATAGGCTTCTAGAGACCAAAATATTTTAAACAAACACTGAAGTAGATTCTACTCAAGTCTTCTTTTTCCTTTCTTCCTTTTCTCTTTTAGGGTTTCTTTGTGTAGCCCTGGCTGTCCTGGAATTTACTCTGTAGACCAGGCTGGCTTTAAACTCACAGAGATCTGCCTTCCCTTGCCTCCCATGTGCTGGGTTTAAAGGCATGTGCCACCACATTCAACCCCTCAACTGTTTTTAAAAGGTTTAAGAAAACGTGTGTGTGTGTGTGTGTGGTGTGGTGTGGTGTGTATGCACGCACGCGCACACACTCTCGTGTACTTGTTCAAGTCAAAGGACACCTTGAAGGAGTCAATCCTTTCCTTACATCTTATGGATCTCAAGGACTGGACCTAGGTCCTTCGGCTCGGTGGTAAGTGCCCTTACCCACTGAGCAGCCCACCCTTGCAGTTCTTTCTAAACACACTGAAGCTGTACCCTTCCCCAGGGTTTTCACTGGAAATGTCTCCTCACAGTCTTGTTACAAACTGTGTGTTTGTGCTAAGGCTTGGATTGTATTGTAGAGAACCTTTCAATATCACGAGAATTTACCGAATGGGAACATAACAACTTCCCTTTCTTCCTGCTCGATCTTCCAGGGATCTCTGTTCAATACACCTGGAGCTGGCACCCTGTTGTCCTTATCTGGATATTATTCCACACACAGTACTTTAGTGACTTATTCATTTGTAGATGGACACAGCTTATTTTCAGTGTTTCTCGTATTAGGGATGGAAGAAGTGGGCTGTGTAAACACTCATCCCTTTCGACAAAGCCAAATAACCTGAGAGAGGTCCTTTGACTCTGTGGCTGTGCAGTCCTGTGTGTCGGCACTGGAGTGCGGCTGAGAGGCAAGGGGGTCTGTGGCGCTGGTGTGGCTCACAACCAGCATGTGTGATGAGAATTTGTAAGCTTTCTGTTGCTTTATGGAGGCATTAGAACGCCTTAGCAGAGGGCTCAAACATTCTTGTTTCCTTCAGAAAAACTTAAAATCATACCCCCTTAACAACTAGTTAGTTTTAGAAAAAAAACTGCTTAGTTATGCTTATTTATATATACATACGTATTTGAATACATAGACTAGCTTTTCCAAAGCAGTCTCCTAAAGATAGAAGTTTAATGAGTAATTCTGAATGAAAGAGTTTAACTATAAGCACAAATCTTCAAAGTTTAGCCTTAAGATGAAATAACATGCTTACAGCTGAAACACTGGTATCTTTGAAAGTTAGAGTATCTGTAATTCTGTAAATTAATAAGAAGTTTGCATAACCTGGAGTAGAGAGATGGTTCAGTGGGTAGAGTGTTTCCTGCCTCTGCAGGAACCTGAGTTCAGATCCGAGTCCTGATGTAGAGGACAAGTGTGGTTCAGCAAGGCGCTCAGTGGGTAAAGACAGTCACTCCCAAGCTTATGTTCCATCTCTGGGAACCCAAGAAGTTGTCCTCTGACCTCCAAACATATATGTTGACCTTGGCATGTGTGTCAGACACACACACACACACACACACACACACACACACACACACACATGCGCGCGCATGCACACACACATTAAATAAATAAACAAACAAATGTGTACTAAAAGCTGAGTGGGATCCTCAGGTCTATAACCCCAGCATTGTGGAAGCACCAGAAGGAAAGTCTTCAGGGCCTGGTGGCCCCCAGCCTAGCTCCAGGCCTAGTGAGACATCTGTTTTATAGGTAATGGAGTCAAGAGTGACAGAACAGGATACCTGGAGTCCTTTTCTGACGCCCGCAAACAAACACTTGTGCATACCTGCACACTTGCGCACATACACCACACACATACGTTACATGTGCAGCACTCACACACATAAATAACATAAATCATAAGAGTACATGTATGTGTCCTATACATGGCTTCAGGTAAGTCATGCATATCTCAGAAATAATCTACCTTGGTTTTAGAGAAAGACAATGTCACTGATGAAAGTCAAGGAGTTTCCTAATGGTCTTTAAAATTACACTGTAACATTTTATGTATGTGTGTATGTATGTATGTATGGATATATGTATGTATGTATTCAGTACTTGCTAGAGATAAGACTTCACCTAAACATAGATGACCTTTCTGTGCCTAATGCAGGGAGCAGGGAGAGCCAGGTGGGAGCTTATTTGTTTCACAGTTTGCATTCTGGCCCCACTGAAAGCCATAATGTTCCTGCAGAATAAATATCTCCACCCTCACTGGGGACAGGGAGACTTGAATGCAATTGTGTCCAGTTTTTAACCCCTGACTTGCCCGGCTTGACTGCTTTCTCATTGCATAATTATGGAGCCGTCTTTTGTTTGTTTGTGTCTTTGGGCTTTCCAGAACTGTCACTACCAGGAGCCTTTCTTCATGATGCACAGTGCCGGGACCTTGACCTTGCTTGCGACCTGAACTCAGTTCCCACAGGGTCTGACATATGGTGTTCTGCCTGCTTCCGGTTGCATCTCGTTGTGGGGGTTGTGGTCTGAATGAAGTGGGCACAGAGGGTTTTGCACAGGGGTAGCTGTATTTGGTCTTCCGTGCCTGTTGTGTCCCTGGTGCTAGGTCAACACATTTCAACAGGAATTGCCTCCATTGGCACCATGAGTGTCCTAAACTCATCCTTCCTACTCCCATTCCTTTCTGTGCTCCTAAGATGACATCTCTTAGCAATGAGAATCACTACTTCCTCATTATGTTTACTGTTGTCTGATTTCAATACTCTGATCACTCTTTTCTTTCCCTGTTTCTCTTCCTCTTGATATCATTTCCTCTTGTTGTTCTCTTCAGCTTGTAGCTCTTGTCTCCTAAGTTGCCTCTATTGTTTTTGCTCATAACCCAGCACCTTCTGTATCAACATTACATGATTCAGTCTTGTTTCATAAACCAGGGGACATGGCTCAGCTGGAACTCTGGGAGCTGGGGAGCAGAAGCCCCTCCGTTGATGATTCTTACTTTCAGGAGCTAGAGGTCTAGTGTTGGTGGATCCTCTGACTTTAAGGGTCTCAGGAAGTCTAGACTTGGGAGGCTTGTTTTCACTGACTCACTTATTCATCCATCCATTCTATGATTTCTAAGAAAATACTGGCAAACAGCTAAATAATTTTATAATAGTGCTCGTATCAGATAGAACACATCTGTTAAACATTACTTGAATTCTTAGTCAAGCAACAAAAAGTTTTCCAATTTTAAAGGTGATTGTTGAGCTCGGTTCTCTTTACACTTCTCTACTTTTTGATTGATCATTTCTTTGGTGTCTGTTTCCCACGCAAAGGTTGTTCCTAGCTTCCCAGGAGGTAATGGGGGTATTCTGCTTAACAGTAAAGTTTTGATATCAATAGGCCTGAGTTGAAATGTAGCTGTCACACAATAAGTTTGTTACCTTATGATGGGTTATACACTACAACCCGCTGGTAAAATGTGCCTAGTGATTACTTGTATGAATCACTTAATAGCTGCTTTCTTAGTTCTAACTTTGTATCCAATGAGTGCTGTAGGTATTGAAGATATCACCAAGAATAACCAGGCAGGTGTTTACACGATGTATTTAACCTTCAGATTTTCTGTTTTCTAAAGCAGAGGAGATAGGAATGCTTACCTTGCGGGTCAGTGGCAGGATGCAGGTGCAGTACAAAGCCTGTCATATACATACCTTTCAATGAACTCTTCACACCAATGGATGCTGTTTAGAGTTCCAAAGGGAAGAAAACAACAGAAGGAAATTGGAAAGTGGCTTGAGGAATGAGGGAAGAAATAAAGAAATCACCATTCTAAGTTGGGTGGCATGTGGGAACACTCAGCTGTTGAGATATATTGGGGAATTGAAGACAACTGAGTCCCGATGATGGGGGAAAATGGCGGGAGAAGGGATGGCATTGCATCTGAGCAAGACATGGAGGTAAGAGTGTGGATATATTCAAGCATTCCTCACGGTGTGTTTGTGGCTGGAAAGGGGAGGGTGAGAGCAAGGATGTGGAGACCTTGATGGTATGAATGTTGAAGAACATACCTCTAGAGCATGTGGCTGCAAGGGTGTAGAGTTGTCCTCATGAATGTGCCTTCTGTAGGTGTTAGCCGTCTCGGCCACTGAGGAGTGGTACAGAGGATTGCTATTTGCTCTGTAGGCATTGTTGATCTTTAACTCTGTTACTTACAGGACAAGTTCCAAACCACAGGTCCATCTATCTGTCCAACATGCAGTATTGTGGGAGAATATAGGCCCTTGATTATAGACATTCCTGAAGTTGGGCTTCTGGGCACTCTTGCTTAGCCTAGGGTAAAATAGTATAAGTGTGTCTTAAGGTTTCAAAATAGATTTTATTTTCATGCAGGTTTGGTCAGGCTGACAGATCTTGAGTCTCCTGCTTTTGAAACGATTCCTCAAAGGACCATGTGTCTTGCCATGAGAGCCACACAGGAAAGTACTGAGGTCAAGCAGGAGACAGAAGAAGTTAGAAAAAGCATGGGGAGAAGCTTTGCTCTGAGTTTTCAGGGAAGGTATATTTGAGTCAGGGTAAGCTGGCTTAGGAGTGCTATAAGTAGTCTGAGTGATTCCAAGAGTACCTGGGGAAGGACTAGAACAGGCCATATTTGCTTGCTCCCTGGTCCTGGAGAAGGGGAGTGGTAATTCAGAGATTGAGTGCCTCATGGAGGAGGTCTCAGATTGGGCCTGGGGGAGTTGGTCTGCAAGTGTAAGGGTCACTAATATAAGTCCTTTACCTTCTCTAGGAGTGAGATGAAAAGCCCTCTGGAGTCAGCCAGGCTCCAGATGCACAACATCAAAAATAAACGAAAAGGCACAATTAATACACCCATGTTCTTGGTAATGGAAAGAAAACCTGTTCTCTCTCCAGGGATTTAGAGACACTGATGCATGTTTGTGACAGTCAAGCATGCATGCCCAGTGGAACCCAGGTAACACACTTTAAAGGTGGAACTCAGAAAGCTTGCGGGTTGGTGAACACCTTTGGGAAATGGGTGATCCCTGCCCCTTCTCTTGTGCATCTCTTTCATCTGTCTGTTCTAGAATCGTATCCTTTAGACCAAACTTCTAACCACATGTAAAATGTCTTTCTCAGTTCTAAGAGTGTTTCTAGCAAATTGTTCGGTCAGAGGAACAAACTGGCTACCTAGTAGCCCGATTGAATGGATGGCTGTGTGGCTAATTCAAGACCCACACTTGAAACTGGCATCTGAACTAACCATCAGTCTGCTCAGTCTATCAAGGCACCACTGGAGCTGTTCCGTTTCCAGCTGCATAGCATTAGTTGGAACTGAGTTCAAATGTGGGCACATATTTGGTATCAACAGAAAACTGGAGGATTGCATAAAGTAGAAATTTGTGCACACACACACACACACACACACACACACACACACACACCCCTCCACTGCAAAGCTATGGAGTTTTGGCTATGGGTATGAATTGTGGCTGGCTTACATCTTGTAGGCATTTCTTCCATAACTGCCAGTGGCAGCCTTGAGACATCTTTGTCGTGGTCAGAAGGGACATCTCAAGATCATAGGAGACTGATGCTCTTTGTTTTTATTCTGAATTAATCTGAAAAAAAAAATCCACCGATCATGTTTTGTTTTTGTTTTGTTTTTTGTACTACTCACTGATTCCATAGAAGTTCTTGCTCATTTGTGTATCATGGCCTTTTCCTTAATGTACTCCTCCTTAGTATGTTTAAGAAGTTAAGAAAGAGAACTCGTGACCTAAGAAGGCTGTACACAGCATCTGCTATCTGCAAACTAGCATGGGCTGTGCTCCCTTAGGCTGTTTAATTTACAAAAGGACATTAACACACTTGCCTGTTAGAGGCATGGGTATCAGAGTTCTCTCTGGCTTCCCAGGATCTGTATGACATGAGGCAGAAATGCCTCATGGGATTTTCAGATTGCCTTTTGGAGACAATTTACTTCAAAGATCAAATGATTTGGGTGTGTTTCCCCCCAGAGTAGCTAGTACCTTTGCCGTGGCCACTTTGCTATTGTTTCAGTCCAACAGGCCACGTCCACAAGTGTCCAGAGTGCAGCGTGGTGGCCTGCTGGTGGAAATGGAAATTCAGACTATTTCATCTCCCTTCCCCATCCTTACCATGGGAAAGGACTGTTAACAGCCCTCCTGGTTTTCTAATCATGTATGAAGCTGCCCAAAGGCATGACTCTGCTCTCTGGCTCATCCCTGAACTTACATACTTAGACAGTGATCTTAAAAATCCAGGATCATCTTAATACGGCAACTAAACTGTTTAACGTGATAGCCTCCTTAGAGACTGAAAAGGAACAGATAGCCTTTCTATCAGCAATTTTGAACCTTTCACAAGAGTATATGTTGCATGAGTGTGTAAGTATGTGTATGTGTGTGTGTGTGTTTGTATGTATGCACGTGTGTTATTGTCTCAGTGGTTGTTCGTCTCTGAGAATACACTATTGTCCGGGACTACTTAATTAAACATGACTTAAAAAGCTTGAATGCTCCTTTAAAGTAGTGACAGAAATTGCTTAACATGATTCCTTGGTTCTACGCTGCCTGCGGAATGGCAAGCGAGCAGACTCAAGAAAACCCAGCCACTCCGTTAAATCTTTATTTATTTTCTGAGGAGCGAGAGAGCATTTTTATCCAAGCGATGAGAACCTCCTGGAGCTGATTGACTTAAATTAGCTTGATTGCTTTTTATCAATCACAGCTGTGCTGTTTAGCATAAAAATGCAAAACATCTAAAAAGCATTTGCCTTGCAGCATACTCGAAAGATGTTTTTAGTTAGTTTTAAGATGTTTCAAATTTTTATTCTGTACAGATTCTCTAAGAATGTATCCAGAACATATCTAGTTACAGAGAATTAGTACAGATATTGTAAACTTTGAGAAAATGAATTAAAGAAAATATGCTGTTTTATGAATTACATATTTAGAATTTGGACTTTTTCGCTTTTAAATGTCTCTCATAAGTTAAACAGTTCAGCAATATTTGTTGCAGTGACCAAGCCACGCAATTGCTGCTAAACATAAGAAACAGAACTCGGGACTTTTCACATAATAAGCCGTTTGGCCTATCCTGAGCTGTTGACACGGTTCAGGAGGAACTGGCTGTTAGGTGAAAGCTGCTTTGTCCTGCAATCCTGTCCTCTTCCCCTGGCTTCCATGGTGTGATGGTGCGCAGGGCCCACGAGCATCTTCCTGCTTGGCTGTGGGAGTGGCTGCCCTGCACGGTGGTCCAAGTTGTATCATTTCCTCTCATTTGGCAGATTCTGTCCTTTGATACTTTCAGGTATGAACAATAAAAAAGCCAGAGAAGGTGGTCTCTCAGAGCTGAGAGAGAGACAGAGAGAGACAGAGAGAGAGACAGAGAGAGAGAGAGAGAGAGAGAGAGAGAGAGAGAGAGAGAGATGTCAGCCGCTACACTGGCTTCTTGTCTCTTTGTTTTTGTCCCCCGTGGTTCATTTAGTTTCCTGGAGAGAATCCCTTGCTTGTCCTGGCACTCAAGTGTGGGTTTGAGTTCACAGACACACCAGGTCCCATTTCTTCAGACTGGCCACCAGCTTACATGCCTTCAAAATAAAGTTGCATGGTTTTTTTTGGTCAGTCGCACTACGAGCCAAGGGAGTGAGAACGGCCTGTGCGGAGAACGGGAAGGACTGTGCTCCCCTGGCTGCTATGGGAACACCGGGGCCACAGTGCCTCAGTTGCAGAGAGTCCCCTTTCCTGTCAAAGCATGGTTAAGGCAATGGTTAGATGAGCAATCTAAACAGGCAGGAGTCACCCAGAGGGGTAAGTGGAGACCAAAGTAAGCTTGTGCCTTAGGCTGCAGGGATGTGAGATTAACACGGTCCAAGGGCTTAATCCTCTAGGTTTTTATGCAGAGAAGTCTGTGATGAATGGTCTGCATTGCTTTTAGAGCTGGATAATCTGATTTTCCAGTGTTTGATGTGTAACTTTATGCTGGGAAATTAAAAAAATAATACCTGTTTCACTCTTGCTAGAAACCATTTTCCAAAAATAATTTATTCTACTATGAAAATGTATATTATAATTATACTATTAATGTTTAAGTCGTTCATAACTTTAACATTATGACAGAATTTAGAAAAATGTTTTCAAATTTCTTTCCAAAAACAAAATCCGTTCTGCTGTATATATACACTCCTTCTGACATCATTATTTTAGTGATTTACCTAAAATTTAGAGGTTTTGTTTTTTAAGTTAGCTTAATGTTATTAAAACTGGGTCCATATAGTTTTAGACCCCTTTACTGTAATTTAATTTAATTGATTAATTAATTTTGTATTTTAGAGACACGGTTTCGTGTAACTCAGCTGATTCCTAGCTCCCTGTGCATCTGAGGCTGACCTTGACGTCCTGCTGCCCCTGCCTTTTCCAGTGTGTGTCACCACACCCAGCTGGTTACGTTTTTTTTAGTCTCCTTGTGTGCCACGGTCTGTATTTCTAGGTTCAGTCGTTATGAAGTTGGTAGTCTTCCTCTGAGGTAGTGGGGTGTCCTCCTGGATGTCTGGACTGTTAGAACACAGGGCTCTCTTTAAGGCATGTTGTGTAGACTTCTAAATTTCCATTTTAAAAGCTAATTTGATTTTGATTGGCACACTTTATCATTTATGATATTTTATACATGTATACTTTGGAGGTAATATGTATATACTTGGTCTAAGGCTGCAGCAAAGAAATTCCATATTCTTGCTAACTCTGGGATTTTAAAGTTTATAGGGTTCAACATAACATTATTGTTCCTTGTTATAATTGTAGGTATTATTTAGGTTTCAACATAACATTATTGTGCTTTGTTATAATTGAAGTTATTATATAGGGTTGAATATATTTCTATCTTCTGTTGTGCATATTTTCTTTCTTGTCTGCATAGACTGAGCAATAATAGGTGTGATTATGTATCAGGGATATTAATTATTTATCTTCGTAAAGGCAAAGGTTTTATATTATTATTGACCTTTTAGTTTTGTTTTTGTGAATTTACTAAGTTTTGGGCTGTAAGTAGCTGAATGGATCACGCACTTCTCAGAGTTTCCAGGGATCAGAAATATTTTGCTCTTCATTGTATTTATTTTCTGTCTTCATATGTTATAGTTTAAGGCTTTTTTAGAGCTTATTCATTCTTTCTGAGAGTGAAATACAGGTTCAAGGTCAAAATAATTGTGGTTGGACATAGCCTGTGTCCACAGTTATATGACTTGATGCCCTTTGTTTAGCCCTGTGCTCAGAGTTCAAACCAGCCAAGGAGATGGCTGACCTCTTTATTTCTCATACGCTATATTTCACTACAAGCATAGGGTTTAACTTGTATAGTTACTTTCAGTTTATTGAGAAAAATAAACTTGATATTTAGGATTTATAAAGCACTTATTTTAGCATGGAATACAAGGCATAAATCTAAATTAATTTATATCCAATTATGAATTTATCCTAATATAATCTATTTAATAGTCTTTAATTATTTTTAAACTTATTACCTGTCTTTGGTCACTGCTGTCTTTGGACTCTCTCCTGTTGGTCTGATCACTACTGTCATGTCTTCCAATAGGTTCCCTATTGTGTACTCTGGGTAAACAGAATACTGTTCTTCGTACAAAATTACATTTTCAGAATATTTATTATGACTATTGATTTTTCCTCAGTTAATTTATATAATTTGCTTTTAATTTATTAAAAAAGTCACATGTGGAGTACATTGAATGTTTGCATTACTGTTGTAGGAGGCCGCTTATTTATCCTAGCTGCCCAGACTCCCGAAATAATCACACAGAAACTGTATTAATTAAATCATTGCTTGGCCCATTAGCTCTAGCTTCTTATTTTCTAACTCTTACATCTTAATTTAACCCATCTCCATTAATCTGTGCATCATCATGAGGTCGTGGCCTACCAGCAAAATTTCAACACATCTGTCTCCACTCCGTGACTTCTCCCTGACTCTGCCTCTTTTCTCCGAATATTCAGTTTGGTTTTCCCTGCCTACCTCTATTCTGCTCTGCACAGGCCCAAGACAGTTTCTTTATTAATCAATGGTATTCTGTTTAAATAAAAAGGAGGGTTTTAACTTTAACATAATAAAATTCCATATGACAAGATAGATATTAAGCAAGAATTATAGTTACAATATTTACATCTACTTTATCTTTTATCATAACTAAGGAAAGCTATATTATTACTATCTATTCTTCAACTCCATCAAAGACCCCAGAAGGATATAATATTACCTAAGTAAGCAGGAAGTAAATTGTAAGCAACTTCCAAAATAAAATTCCCCAAATTTCTAGTATCTCAGGTGACCTAATCTTGTCACATTTGAAGACACACATCTAGATAACTGCAGTAACTAAAAAGTAATTCTATTTGCTGGGTTCCTAAAATATCATACAATATCAACAGATATTTATGTTATCCTACTGAGGGCACTTACTACTGTAAGTGCCTTGTTAGTTTCTTACAGGGGAAATCAAGGGTGAGTGTTTATAGTAGCTTGGGATTTTGTCTCCAGGTATTTAAAACAGGTCATGCAGGCAGACTCAGTTGATGCAGGATTCCCCTCTGTATGCTATGAATATATTTTATTACCTTTGGTTGTTAAAGAAGCTGTTTTGGCCAATAGCTTAGCAGAGTAAAGCCAGCGGAGAAATCTGAACACAGATATATAGAGAGAAAGTAGGCAGAGTCAGAGAGATGCCATGCAGCTGCGAAGGAAAAAGATGCAGCCAGCCAGATCCTTACTGGTAGGCCACAGTCTCATGACAATTCACAGATTAATAAAAATGGGTTAATTTAAGATATAAGAGCTAGCTAGAAATATGCCTAAACTATTGGACAAACAGTGTTGTAAATAATATAGTTTCTGTGTTGTTATTCAGGTCTGGGTGGCCAGAAAACTAAAGAGCAATCTCTACCTACACACAGTTAAAACTAGTCAAAGTCCACAACCTTCTGTTGGAAGGCACAGCACAGTGAGCGTCCTGAAGACAAATATAACTAATGGATTAAATATTGTCCATAATGATATGTTTTCCTCTATTTTTGTTATCAGTAAATTGACTGTTGAGAATATCCTAAAGCAAATAGTAGACTTATTTCTTGGTTAATGACCTTGTCTTTTCTAGGTAAAGATTTGCAGAAGCAAGCAGCTGAGATGTTGATATAGCCGTTTATATTCACACTGAAGCCTGGTGCCAAAGATGGATTGAACTTGCAGTTCTTTACTTTGATTCACTTAAGGGTATCCAATCCATTGATTCTTCTGCCTTTCTGTTCATCAGTCCATTGCTCTGACAAGCATTTATTGGCTCCCTAGTAAGCCTATGCTGTCCTTCAACTGTTCCTTCTTCACTGTGCTTTCTTTCCTGTCAGGTTCTATGTCAAGCACTCAGCTATTTTGTATATTGCTTACTTCACCTTGATCTGTAGAAAATTCTCCTTACATTAAAATATCTAAAGTTGTAATTGCAGCTTCTTGGAGTCCCAAAAACTCATTTTTCTTTTTAAATATTTATATATACACTGGCTTGGTTTTGCCAGTCTTCCTGGATTTTACCCTTCCAATGTGTCTCATTCTGTTACCCACCAGCCATAAAGATCAAAATCTCCCACTTTCTGAGCCATCCAGAGAAAGGCCCATATGGCATTGTTCTGAGTTCCCATCATTACTTTAGAGAGAAAACTTCTCTGTGTCTTGAGCGCTTGATTTTTTGAAATCTAAAGATGATGTTTTTAAATTCTGTGCAGTGAGAACCTGTTTAGAAATCCCCAACCTTGATTTCCAGATGAAAGAGGAAGCGATGCTATACTGGATCAGTCAGTCGACTATTGCTGTGTCCTGACACATAGCAATGGGAAGAAAGCAGGGCTGATTTTCTGGCTTACAGTTCTAGGGGAAGAGGAGTCTGTCCATCACGCAGGGATGTCAGGGTAGCAGGAACTTGAAGCAGTGTATCACATCGAACCAGCAATCAGGAAGCAGAGCTGAAGTGCCCGCTATGAGTTTGTTTTCTCTTTGTATTCAATCTGGAACCCAATCCCCGTCTATGGTGGTGTCTGTATTCAGGGTGAGGACTTGCCCCTCAGTTAAACTTTTCTGGAAATGCCCTGACAAAACCTCAGATGCATGTCTTCATGATGATTCCAAGCTTCATTAAGAATGAAGATTAAGTGTTCTAACATCTTTACTGTAAATCTGAAGAGGACCTGGGAGAGACTTCCACTGGCCCCCCTTGTCACGGTTGCTGTTGGAGATGTTGATGGCTGTGTCATACTCTCCAGAAACATTGACGGATAGGCTCTGGGGAGATTAGATGCCATGCTTGTTGTTACCGGAACCTTGACTCCCCAGATGCATGCCAGCTTCTCGAAACCTCAACTCCTGGTGATGACTGATCTGATGGCTGCCTACCTGCCTCTCATGGAGGCTTCTCATTTTAACTTTCCTGCCATTGCCTGTGCGATATGTTCCCATTTGTGGTAGTGGGGTATCTTTAGTCTGTGCGGTAACAGCTCCCCTGGTGTTTCTGATGTGATAGAGACTGGCTCAGAAAATTCTTCACATTCATGTCACCCTCTCTCGTGGTCAATCATGAGAACTCAGGGAAGTTCTCTGCTAGATATCCTAAAGAGGTTAGAAGGACGAGACAGCTACTGCTGAAAAAGACATTTTTTTTTCAGGAGTAATCTTAGGATGCAGGGGCCTCCATAGAACTTAAGTTTGCTCGCACTCAACCTTAAGGTTAGAGGCTGGTCTGCAGATGGTCAGGTACCCACTGGTCTCTAGACATTGCCAAATATACGCGGGGGCAAGATGGACCTGGGTGAGAACCTCCCATCAACTTGTCTATCACTTGAGGTTTACAGCAAGAAGGCAGAGAGCTAGCTCAGCAAATGGTCTCTTTCCCTCTTATAAAGAGGAGGAAGGTTTTGCCCACATACACAATAATAATTTTGAAACCAGAACGAATTTACAAGGTGCTTTTCAAGAGCAAATCTGTTCACGTCACTTCTGTCTGCTGTCAGATCAAAATCCAGGATCTTTAGTGTGGCCTGCTCGTCTGTTTCACTTTTACTGTCCCTGTCGCTGCAGGCTGACGGACTCTCCAGGCTCAGCCAACTGTTGGAGGAGCTCAAGGCAGTCATGCCTTCTCCAGGATTTAGATATGAGGTCTTCTCTCTCTTTGGCCATCCTTATAGCTTACTGCCCTCTGTCTCTTGGACCATAAATTCTCTATTTCCTCCTACAGGCAGATGTCACTTATTCATCCGAGATGAATTTAGGTGACCCCACTGTATCCTCTGCTTCCCCTGTGGTAAAAGGCAACCATACTTTCTTTGGCTTGCTTATTTGTCTGTCGTTCTGACTAGGTTATGAGCCCGTTGATGAAGGAAGATCTGTCTCTCAGAATCACTCCTTTTCTCAGAGATAACATGGATCCTAGCACTTGTTGGTGTTTGTGAAAAAGAGATAGCAAGTATAGCCAAGTAATATTAACCTGAATGCTGCCCACCACCTTCAGTGTGGTGTTGGAAATGAAACCATAGACCCCTTGATTTACCATGGGGTACATCACTAGCCATGCTTATACTTTTTATATATTTTGTTCTTTTTTAACTTTTTTGAAATGATTTCAATTAAAAATTTAAGAAAATCACTTATCAGTATTAATGAGTACAAGAAGCTATCTGGGCCTGTTGTATAAGAACTCTGCTTTCAAGAAGAAATTCAAAATTTTGCCTACTTTAGAAGTTCAGAATATCAAAAGGACACAGAAGACTGTTTTTGTTTTATTTTCAATTCAAAGTGAAACTTTTCTTACAAAAAATGCTGATCCTGTCCCTTTAAGTTGAATTAACTTAGTGTACTTATTATTTTTTTGCATTTAACTATCTTATGTTTCCAGAAGTTTTCAGTACTGGAAAATACACTGGATGAATCCTGTCCCCAAAGCTCTTTCTGAAGTCACTCAGTATTCTTTGTTTGGGACTTTATTTGTTATTTTGTTGTTGTTTTAATCAAGGAAAACATTAAAAAAGAAGAAAATACCCAAAGATTTTTTATATCAAAGTGCAGGTTTCTAGTTCCTTCTGAGCAGCGTGAAGCTCTGCAGAAAGCCTGGCTTCCTCTTTTCAGCCTCAGGCAGGAGCTGAACGGCATGTGGCTGCCTCTTGGGGTAAGAGCATGCTCTGAGGCCATTTCAGGAGGCATGCGGCCCAGGTTATTGCTTACCTTGATCTCCACAGCCAGGCAGTTCCAACTGTAGTGTTTAGTTTGAGTCATCAGCTAAGGGAGGGAAAGGTTAGCCAGTGAGTGTCTGAATTAAACATGGGTGTAAGAGCATCCAGGTGACAAGGATCCTGTGACAACCGGTCTTGAAAGTGTCCCATTTTCATGAAGCCAGAGTTTAATTCCATGAAGTGGCCAACTAAAGTCTATGTTATGTTCCCAGCACCAGCACTGGCTGCAGAGGCTTGAGGAAGTGCTATCATGCTTCTTGGCCAAGACAAATGTAGCCTGCTTTCGTCTGCTCTTTGGTCTGAGCCCAGACCTTTCCACGCTCTCTTTTGTGGCTCAGAGAAACCAAATTTCCTCTTGCTGGACCATTTTTGTCTCTAATGAATGACTTCCTGCCCTGTATTCTGGGGGCATGGTGCTCTAATGACTTTCTCAGGCTCTGATGTGAGAGGCAGAGAAGCTCAGGAGCGGGAAACACTAATATTCTCCACATCCCATCCCTAGTTCCTGTACTCTTCTGATAGGCCCGTGGGGCTTGCTTCTGACTTATAGTGGACAGATCTCAGGTGAGTCTCTCACTTTCCCTCCCCCAAATTGGAAAATGACGGTGTCTGTCTCACTGTCGACAATGACATTATATTCTTAAGTTACTCAATAAATGGTGGCGCTTTGTTATGATTACACTATAGTCGCTTTAAATAGAAACTGGAATGAGGCCCCTCAAATACGGTCGCAGGAATTCTAAAGCAGGCACTTGAATGTGAGACTCCTTTGAAAGAAAGTTGCCTCTTTCTTGTTCGTAATACGTTGCAATTGTCCAGCTTGCCGACAGTCTTATCTTCCTCAGCTGCAGAAGTAACTGCTGTGGTGCATAGCTCCCTGTGGTGGAAATGGAATTTGGAGGTCACACTGAGGTCCCTATGCCCACCCCAGAGAGAGAGAGAGAGAGAGAGAGCAGGTCTTGTCCGCCAACGCTGACCTCATGGGAACATGACCGATTATCAGTGGGAACATCATCCTATCCCATGAAATGGAACTTCATTTTCATAATCTTTGCAGAGGTTACAGAGAACAGAATTTTATCCGTCTTTGCCTGGAAAACAACTCCTCGTTGAGAATGTTGCCCAAAGGACAAAAATCGAAAGGATTTTTTTTTTCTCCTTAATATGATCACCCCAAATTTCTATGTTAAGGACAATTGTCAGAGATATGATAATTGTATTTTAGATCTCTTGTCTTTTAATTCTGTCTCCTGAATAATTCGGATGGTATGTATAATTCTGAAGTAACCAGAAGGTTTTTTTCTTTTTTTTTTTTTAAGTTTTTTACTTTACCTTGGTACAATTTGTTTTTGTTTTTTGATTTTTTTTTTTGAGACAGGGTTTCTCTGTAGCTTTGGAGCCTGCCCTGGAACTAGCCCTTTTCAACCAGGCTTGCCTCGAACTCAGAGAGATGTGCCTGCTTCTGCCTCCTGAGTACTTGGATTAAAGGGGTGTGCCAGCACCTCCTGGCATCCTGGTACATTTTAAATAGATTGTGATTTACTAATGTCAGTGAAAGCAGCTAATGGGGAAGGGGCACATAAAAAGGGTTCACTTATAATCATCCTAGGGTTGATATTCTCAGGGTACACATTTTAAAAGCTTCTTGTTTTTACAAGTTCATAGATATTCTTTCAAATATGACAAAAGTTGGCATTTGCAAAAAGTGGTTGTTGTAGGATGTTTCCCCTTTGTGTAAACTCTCCTTAGCATTGTTAGCAGTCAAAATTTGGTGTCTTCCAGAAGGGATTACTCTGACACTTCCACTATGGTGGCCATTCTGTCATTCGTAATGTAATGTATAATTCGTAATTCGTAATGTGTAAAGTATAGCCTGTAAACTGAGAACCAGGACCATTGCTCCAAATGTTATATTCTTGACCTCTTTCCATGCTTGCTCTCTGGTCATCCAAGGACATTTGGTAAGGTTTATGCTTTTGATAAAGGTGTGGAAAAAACGTTTAGATTGTGTGTTTAGCCTGTAAGTATGTTGAAGACCGATTGAATATAGAGTCAGTGTAGTAATCTCAGCATGGAAAAGTGAGAATTTTTCCACGGTATGTTGTCCAGGATGTTGGTTGGCTATTATAAAGAACAGAGTGCTCCCTTTAGAGTGAGAGCCTCTTGAAGCAAGGATAGTATTTCATTTATCTCTGTATCCCCATAAAAAGTAAATATTAATTAGTAAATGGCTAGATGAAAGGCGCTCTCACTCTGTCTCTGTCTCTGTCTCTGTGTGTGTGTGTGTGTGTGTGTGTGTGAGAGAGAGAGAGAGAGAGAGAGAGAGAGAGAGAGAGAGAGAGAGAGACTGGAGAGAACGCTAGTTTCTAGTCACGTCCCTTTTTGAGGTAAAGTCTCCAATTACACCTGAAGTTCACTGACTTGGCCAGCCAGGCTGCCTCAAGCTCTCAGGAGTCTGCCTTTTTCTGACTCCCGGGACTGAGCTCACAGGTGCACGCCACTGTGCTCAGCCTTGCCTGCAGATGATTAAACTGAGGTACTCATGCTTCAGCCATCTCCCTAGCCCATGGGTTGCTAGGATTTCTGTAGCAGATGACCATAATTCTCTAGTTTAAAACAATAGAAATATGCTGTCTGGAGTCCAGACATCCCTGCTCCCGTGTCAGCAGGCACTTCTCCTCTGGAGACTACAAGAGAGTCTCCCTTTCTTGCTCAGCTTTTGGAGACACCAAGCGCTCCTTGTACTGCATTACTCCAATCTCTTCTTTACTCGTCCATTGCTTTTCCTCCTCTGTGTCCGCTCTCTGTCCTCATACAGAAGGCATGGGTCCGTGTGTGCACATTTGTGCAACCGCATGTGGAGGCCAAAGTTCCCATTGAATGTCTTCCTCGGTTGTTCCTAAGATGTAAGTGGCACCCAGTTAGAAGAATTGCAGGAGGAAAGGCAAGTGTTCTTCTCCCCCACGTTGTAAGTTATCCCTACAGTAGATATCGGGACCACTATGGTTAAGGTGATTGCTTCTTAATAGATGCCAATTCTACATCCTAGATAGGAGTAAAGGTGTCTGGCAGGATGTTCTCCCTATGGTGTCTTTACCCAGCTTGTCCCTGTACAATACTGCTATATTTGACCTCCAGTAGATGGTGGGTTCAGTGTGGCGCATTTGGTTTATCCATCATCAGACGATGTAGTTTCTAGTCGTACTTTCCTGCTCTGTCTCAGACACTACTTCCTTTAGATTGCAACACTCATTTCTGGGTATTTCTTGTGTTGCAGCTAGATAGGATACTGCCAGCACATTTAGCCCCTCCGTCAAACTGTTAACTTTTTAAAGGTAGAGGCATACATTTTCCTGGTTTTCTATGTCAGTCTGCCTAAGTGTCTAAGTAGGATGCAGAGTGCTGCCTGCAGCTGCCCTTAGATTGCACTGAAATCGCCTGCTCCTTAGATGTCTAAGACCATATTTGCTGAGAGCATGTGAAACTGCTTAGACGTACCAGTCCTTTAGTTTGAAGGTGGCGTAACGGTCCCTGCATCATAGAGCATGCGTTGATACAAGGGAATCATAGACTCACAGACTGTCACAGTTGGAACTCGGCGAGTTCCACCCTCTTATCTTCTGGATGTAAAGACAGTGTGAGCTCTCTTCCCCCAAGGTTTACCCTTTGGGCTACTCAGTCTTGTGTCTAATAAAATTGAAAACTATTGCTGTAGAAGTCACAACTGCGAGAATAATAGAATATGGCAAATCTTCGCAGAAAGAGAGAGAGAGAGAGAGAGAGAGAGAGAGAGAGAGAAAGAGAGAGAGAGAGAATATACAGGGTACCATATTTTCCATCCTTAAATCCTCACATGTCTCACAGTGTGATCATGTTGAATGTTTCAGGAGCAATGATAGTAAACCCAGAATAGGAAGGCATTGGGTTCTCTTTTTAAAAATGAGTAAAGACTAGAGAGCGAGATGGCTCAGCAGGTATAGGTGTATCCTGCCGAGACTGACAAATCCTGAATCCCACATAAAGTTGTAAAGAAAGAACTAACTCTACAGAGTTGCTGTGTGATCGTCACACGTATACATGGCACACATACTGTCGTGGGACAGCTACCAGAGAAGGCTACTTGGACATGGGTTTAAGCCAATAGAAAGTCATTAGCCAGCCAGTGACTACTCTGAGTATTTGGGATCTCATAGTAGCCCTGAGCCTTTCTCTGGTGAGCTTTCAAAGCACATAAGCTACATCCATGGTTGACACACCTTGTTATCAAGGGCAGTTAGCTAGAAGCAGAAATACATAAGCCAAGAAACAAAAGGTTAGTAAATTTTGAGACTTTCCCAGAACTGTGGACTTGGATGAATTAGGTCTTCGTTTTCATTTTGGTAGGTGATACCATCTGTGTATTCAGTTTTATGGCATGAATGGTGCTTCCATCATGGCACCAGCTGTGCTAAGGCCAGGCGGCCTTTTACACATGCCTCTCTGTAGCACCATTTTCTACTCTGTCTTTCTCTCTCATACACACACGCACACCACAATACATGAATAATAATAATTATAATGATAAAAAATAATAGTATTTTTAAATGATCAAAGAGTGTAAGTATCGTAGCTCTCCTTTGGCTACACACCATGGACGTGACTGCGCTTTCCACTTGTGGGGTGTGGTGTTCTCTTTCCCCAGCTCCCTGTGTGTAAATAGGAGGGGGCTTTCAAGTCCCACCAGAGGAAGAAGCCTTTGCTGTGAACAAGGGAAATTTCACAGGATTAGATACAGCCACCTATTTGAAGGTCAGTACTGCCGTTTCTCGTGAATCACTGCCCTGTGAAACTGCAGCTCGGCTTGGCTGTAAATGTTTCTGTCTCACACATGCCTCAGCTGAATGCATCACAGTGTGGCCCAGTTAAGAACTTTGCCTTTGGCTGTCTCTGCCTCAGAAAGCTGTTTCTGAGCACCTGAGGCCAGGATAAGTGCTTGCTTGTATTACTTTGAAAAGTAAATCTGTGAAAACTATTTCAGAATTATATATGAGAATATACAGATGTAAGTTGCACAGATGTGATTGACATGTTGGAGGATTCCCAGTTGATGACACTTGGGGGCATTTTAGACTGGTTGAGGAGTGGGGCTATCATGTTCTACTCTATATATCTTTTAGTCTATCTATTATTTGTCTTTCTGTGTGTGTATGTACATATATGTCTGTCTATATGTATGTATCTATATATCTCTCTGGGTACAACAGTAAGTACCCAACACACATATAAATATATATTTGTGCATTATATTTATTGTGTTATATTTATAATTATACATATCGTATAAATATATTTATATATAAACATATATAAATATATGCATGCTATTTTAATAATTATAATAGAAATTTGTGTATTTATATTTACATTTATAAATTTGTAAACATATAATACAAATAGATGTACTACATAATATATACACATATGTTATAATTGTATTTTTATAGCTTGGAAACCTTCAAACCGTTAATGCTTTCACCTAAAAATGATACCAGTCTATTATACGTGTATTTATTTATCATCTCTCTATGTATACATCTTTCTATCAGCTACCTATCAGAAAGGACAATGTACATACAATAACTTTATTATGTCTGCCCTTTCCCCCTTCACACCACTTTGTTTGTCATATGTGTTATCTCCCGTGTGTGATGATTATGGTGGGCTCTTTGGAAATTGATAGACATATGGGTAAGTCTCTAGTGTGACACCTTCATGGGTGACTTTTCCTTGGGAGACATGATTGGACATCTGATCACCTCCAAGAAAGTGTCAATGTCAGACCAGCGACATGACTCCCCGCGAGTTTATCTTGATGAGACACAAATTTCTGGGAGTTACTAGTGGGAGCATCACCGAGAAGCCCACCTAGCACAGGTCAGAACTCATGAAAGTTCCATCTCTGGAGCTCTCTGCATAGCTTGCAGGCAGCTTGAATGTTGGGCTGACTGGAGAGCCGCTCTCCCACCAGCACTTGTTACTGCTCTTTTATCACTTTGGGGAGAGGCTTGGCAAAACCTTGTGCCTTTTGGGGCCTGGTAAAGTGTATGAGCTTCTCTTCTTCCTCCAAGAGTGAATGTTTCAGTTTGAAGGAAATGGCTGTACCACACACTCCCAGGCTGTACGACTCTGGGCTTCATGAGATAGAGAACAACAGCTCTACCTGTCTCAGAAGCTTGTGGGTCTCTGCAAGCTGCTTTTTAATTATCAGCTAATGTTACCACCATTGTCAGCTTGCTTAGCCTTTAATGATACCTGCTGTGCAGTACTGTGTAATTTAATTTACTGATCTCATGGAGATGACAGCTAAACGATATCCTGTACAATCATAAATTATGTTGCCATTTCCTATTAAACAGCTATTTATTGACTATTTCTACTTTATTTTCTAATGTGTCTTAATGTAACACCTGGGAAGTCATGTATAAGTTCGACCTTATGTCTCATTTTATGGATGAAGAAACTGGAGTTCTGAGATTATCTCTTTTTCTAAATAGTAGTGATTAAGAAGAAGGTTGACATTGCCCTGGTCTAGCTTGAGAGAATGTACTTCTAGATAGTATGCTCTCCTGTTTTCTGGGACTGCATTAAAGGACTAGGTAGTGTCGCCACAGCTGTATGTACCAACGTAAACAATTCTTCCTATGCAGACTGTGTCTTCTTTTCTTTTTAATGAAAATGACTAATTGATTCTTACTCTCTGTCTTTCTTACTCTCAGTTCCCCATGGCAGCTGGTAGATGCTGTCCTTCGTTCACAAGGAGAAACTGAATAATGTGTTAATTTAATTATTTTATATTATTTATATAACGGAGCGTTAATTAGACATTTACTAAATTTGTATTTATCTGTAGTTCTTGCAATAGTCTACTTAAAGTCCCTTTCTCTTTTTCTCATTGAGAATGATTATCTGTGTACTGTCTTTTACTAAAACTTTGTGCGATTTTCAATGAAAATATTTGCACTTTGTTCTTTAATTTTATTCTTACTAGTCTTCTCTTTTATGCTATATAAGTCTATTATCTTAGTTAGAAGCTTATATCACAAAACAAAATGTGATACATATTTTCTTTTAGCATGTCTGTAGCTTTTTTTTTTTAAACTTTTCATTCTGTAAGCTTACTACATTTTAAAGACCATCTTGATCGTGGAACATGAATCCTTTCTTCCCAAATTATATACCTTGGACTATTTTTAAAAAATAAATTCTTTATACATTAGAAACATAGTTCTTATACTTGGGAAGATATTTATTTTAAAGAAAAAGAATTCTGTAGTCAGCCAAAAATTATACTATGTAATAATGATCGCTTGTGATAGCTTAGGGCCAGAGACAAATAAACCACTAAGTATGTGCTAGCTTGTGATGCTGTATGGAACCAAATAAAAATTATATATTAGATGAAAATCCAATGTCAAAATTAACATTTTAATCAATGATATTAACGGAATATGGATACGCATAGTGAATTCATACTTGCTATGAATCTGATCCTAGCTGCACTGCAGGTCTGTGGATTGGTGCACTGTGTTAATTCAGGTCCTTCTCTGATTGTAGAGCTGGCAACAATGCTCTTCATTGTATCCTCTTGCTGGCTGCTGGGGTAAAGATATTAAATTGATATGTCATTTTGTGCCTTTTTTTATTTCACTCCAAAGCACTGTTACCTATAAGGAGAAAGACATGTATAGATGCTCCCGGCTTATGGTGGGGCTACAGTCCTATTACACCATCATAAGATGACGATGTTATTGTCAAAAATTAAAAGTGCAGCTTCCAAATGATCTGGCTGTTTACAGGGATATACCCCAAGCAGTGACCATCAACATGTGGTAGACACACCTCCCCGCCTTGTTTATTGCTACACTTCCCACAGTGGTCACGTTATGGAGTCAGCCTAGGTGCTCATCAAAAGATGGACAGTTAGAGAAAATGTGGTATATTTGCCCAATAGAGTCTTTTTTGGCCATAAAGAAAATGAAATCATGTCATTGCAGGAAAATAAGTAGAAGTAGAAGATAATCAAGTTGAATAAAACAATAAGTGAAATAAGCCAGTCTCACCAAGGAAAATATCACATATTCTTTTTTATATATTGAATTTAAGGTAGGAAAAGAACATGAACTGAATAGTGGTTCTACTAGGGATGCAGAAGGAGAAAGGGGTGGTGGGAGCCAAGGGGCAATAGAGAAGTCAATATGATAAAAGTCTACGGTGTGTGTCATAGGCTTACTATTGCTGTGATGGAAACCACGACCAAGGCAACTTGGGGAGGAAAGGGTTTATTTCACTCACTCTTTCACATCTCAGTTCATTATTAAAGGAAATCAGGAGAGAAACTCAAGCAAGGTGGGGGGAATCTGGAGCCAGGAGCTGATGCGGAGGCCATCCATGGAGGAGTGGTGCTTACTGGCTTACTCCTCCTGCCTTGCTCAGCCTGCTTTCTTAGTAAACCCAGGGCCACCAGCCCAGGGAGGACACAACCTACAATGGGCTGGACCCTCCCCCATCAATCACTAATTTAGAAAAATGCCCTACAGGCTGCATATAGTTGGGTCTTACAGAGGCTTTCTCCTCTCTGATGACTCTAACCTGTGTCAAGTTGACATAAAACCAGTCAACCCAGTGTGCTTATGTGGAAATGTCTCAATGAAATTCCTTAATATACGTGACTAATGTATACTAAGAAAACAAACATTATATATGGAAAATGCCTTTAATTCCTTGCACTTGCCTAATATCAAAGCATGGCAACAGTGCCCTAGAGTGGAAACTGTGACTTGTTGCCCAGGATTATGAGATGGTTTTAGCCTGCTATCCTGGGAAAAGATTAAATTCAATGCATGAATTTTTATCAAACATGAATTTTTTTGACACCCCGTAAAAGTTAAGAGACAAAACATTTGAATCGTTGTAAGTGGGTGTTGACTAGAGAGCGTCGTTTACGTGAAGCAGATAGATTCATTTAGCTTTTGAGATAATGGTAGAAGTGATACCACAATATAAAAAAAAGTTATTTTTAAAATCTTATAAGAATTAAATGGTGGTTCCCATTTTCCGTGGTGTTTCATAGTCACAAATCTTAAGGTTTGGGACTCAAATAAGGACAAGCTCTGAATTATTACCCTTTATAAACATTTCACAGCCAAGGACAATGTCTAAATTGTTACTCATTCATAATCATTTTAAATATACATTAGGAGATTAATTGTCTGGATTTATTTTTTAAAACTCTGATCTAAGGAGTCACAGAATTATTATTTAGTTTCAACACTTAATAATCAGTGATTTGAATTCTTTGGGCTTCAGTCATAATTTCAATATTTTTTTCAGTGCTGAGAATGGAACCCAGGGTTTTGAGTAAACTAATAGCTTAGAATTTTTATTGCATATTTAAACAGAACCAATACTTCAAATATTTATGGTAATTTTGTGTTTAGATTGAGTGTGCTTTGAAGAGAAGGGGGTATGAAAGATACCTACGTTTTCTTCATCTTAGTTCTTCATCAGAATAAAAGCTTGGAAGATGGGCTTTGAAATGTTAGGAGATACTAAGATTGATAGTTCTGCAAATTGGTTTTAAGTATTTGAATTTATAACTATCATCGTGTTGCGAAATAACATTGATTTTGGAATGGCTCACTTCCTTTTGTAGTAATTCAAAACTGCGACAGCTCGGGTTTTATAGTAAGCATAAAACCCAGTGAGGTAAGTTCAATGAGGTAAGGTTAGCGTTGGAAGTTTTATTAACAGAATTTTAAGTATTAACACATGACTCACAGTTCCCATGTGTTTTCAGAAATTTTCTGGGACTGAACTGAACATTAAATTTTGAACTTTGGACTAGTCGCTTAAAACCATTTAATTTTAAGTGTAAGAAGTAGCCAAAAACCGAAGTAAGAAAACAGTCTTATGAGGAGTTGGCTGGCCTCCTAACTCACATATGATAGGAATTCTACATTGCTGATACAAAGCACTTCTACTCCAGCATTGCTGTCTTCAGTAGAGTAGGTGCTGTGAGGGACTCAAATATAATTTTTTGATAAGTAAGTAAGACAAATCCATCTTTATAATATGAGAGTATAACTTTGCTGTTAATAAGTTGGTGATTGTAACTTTAAAAAACATAGCATGTAGCTATTTAATACTAAATATCCCCAAATTCTAGCTTCTTGGAAAAGCTCCACATGGGTGGGATTATATGTCCCTTTCCTTTCGTGCAGCATTGGTGCAAACTGCAGTGACCAAGAGGAAGACACACCTCACTGATGTTACCTAGAAGGCCTGAAAGCCCTAACTGAAATGATCCAATCTCTTATTACCCGTGATTGTGAGAGGCATTACAACAAAAGGCTGAAAGCCTTTTAGAAGAAAGGGGCTTCTGTTGGTGTTCAGATAGAGCGTTGTCCCTTCCTTACACATTTGCTGAACTTGGTCTCAGTGGCTGCATTTAAATGGGTGAGGGTCTGAAAACCATGCAGAGGTTACCCTGATCAGTTTTCTAGAGACGCCTTCCCATGGTTCTTCGCCTGTTCCTCGTCTGCACACAGGTTAGCCTCAGGCCAAGTTCTTCATGGCAGAGCTTGTGGGTCGCGGAGTCCTTCATCTTTTGGGTGTTTCCAGCCATCATGTGTTGTAGGTGTCCAATCCTAATATCTTGATGTCTTTTCCACATTTTCTCCAGACTGTTCCTGACCAAGCAGTCTCTTAAATGTCTGCTCTTTTCTTCTATCCAGTATCTAAGGAATAATCTTTAATCTCTTCCTTCCTCTCTCGGCACATGCATAGACCTTCAGTCCTGCCGTCTGTCTCCTGAGGATGTCCCCAAATGCACTGCACACAGCTACTTTCCCCTCTTCTCGTGGCAGCAGTCTCCCGTGTGGCCAGGAGCACTGCCGACTTGTAGCCGGGCTCGATGTGCTTCTGTAGTCTGCTTTCTATACAACAGTCTGAGGAAATATAAGATATGTCCTCAAAAGTAACTTCAAATTGTCGCAATCTCGTCCAGGGAACAAACTCTGTTAGGCTTTCCTAACATGTTGGTTTTAGTCACAGGGGTATTCTTTCATTGCCTTGAACGCTTCCTGATACAGACCTCGAATCAAAGATTTCTGCAGTGAAATTTTCTTTTGGTGAGAAATGCCTTTTCCAACCATCTGCTTCGAGGAGCTGAAAGTATTGCCTTATCTTCCATGAATCTAAATTTGCAGAGCACACACACACACACACACACACACACACACACACACACACAGTTGGTGTGCCTTACTTTTTTCTGAGCCCTCATCTTTCTCCGAAGCCTTTGCTTAAGCTTGTATTAAAATATATCTTGAATGAAATTTCCAGCTGTGCGTCACTGTTTAAGAAAACATAATCTGCTGTGGGTATTCATTGTGATTGAGAGAACCAAGTTTGGTTTTTTTTTAAAATGCACAAAATTAGAAAAAAAATTCTAAAAAGAAAACATATGTTATGAGTTTGCACTGATATTTACAATTTGAATACAGTGCTCCGAGCCTTGAGTTGATTTCTTACACTTCATATATGTATTTTCTCTCTAGTTATCATGAAGTTTATTTTTATTAAGGCTGAAAACATAATACTTAGCTGCTCTGCCCTCCCCTGTATTCTCATAGCCATATAGTTCCGTAAGCCACAGACCCAAGTGCCCTGTTAAAGGGGCCCTTTCTAACACCTAGAATAATGGCTGACCCCAAAGCATATCTTCCTGTTTGTTTACTGGAAATGAAAAGGATGCCGACAGAGGAGGGATGAAGTCTGAGTCACAACTGGGCGCTCAGTAGGAGGTAGACATAGTCTCATCAGTACAGCCGGTTTCAGTGGTGTAACTGCCAAGGGATATTTTTTCCCAAAAAGTCACTTTTGATATATTTAAAGACTTGTATAAAACATTTTAATAACAGTGTTTATTGTGAATTCTTCTCTCAACAAGACTGCAGTGAGATGATGCCAATGGAATCACCAAGTCAGTGTCCTTGTAGGTAGTCACTCGGTTCTCTTCTAGAGGTCGGCAGTTTCTGATGGCTATAGAATGGAGCCTGCAGGACTGTTGTCAGGACCCCTGTCACACCAGCCTAGTAGGTCCAATCTGGAACCTTTCCAAGCATTCTCTGAAGTTTCTGTTCTGTCCCGGAGCCATGTGTTAGCCTAAGACAGTATGATAACATTTCCACAACAGAGTTAGAGAACTTGTTTGTAGCTAGACAGAAATATGATCAGAAACATTTCAATACAAAAGAGACCAAATCTAAAACAAAGTTTTATGTTCTAAGGGCTGGAACTTGGAGCCTTACTGGAATCACAGACCTGTCCTTGCAATAGGATATCCATAGGTCACACATGACTGTTGAGTTCCTAAGGCCTGACTCATCCTCACTAAGATATGCAGGAAGTTCAGAATATGTGCTAGATTTAGAAGACAATCTGAAAAGTAAAATATCTCCCATTTTTCATTTTGATTATATTCAGAATAGTGATATTCTAGATATAATGGATTACATTACATATGTTATTAAAACAATCTTGCTGTTTTGTTTAATAATGTAGCTCTTAGAACATCTAAAGTTCCAGGTGTGACTTATATTATCATATTGACCGTGGAAACAAGAGCTTGAGTTTTGCTCCTAGAAGGGTGGACATACCTGATCTCGCCAGTCTACAACACTCACCTCATCAATAAAAGTCATCCTCACATCAGTTATGGTAATAGATCAATTTTCAAATGCTCATCAACTGCTGAGAATATCAAGATGCGTTTTGTAGCTAAGTCTGTGTTGTTAGCTTTCAATAAAAGCCTATCATAAACTAATTAGCTGCCCTGGAGTATTTATTCCCAGTTGGGAAACACATGTATCCACCCACCCAGACACGTCCCAGCACCTACACACATATCATGCACTGTGTGCTGAAATATTTTAAAGTTGTTGTTGGATGTTATACAACACTGTGGTCCATGTTAGAGCACAAAGCATTACCTGCTGGTCCTCTGCTCTTCCTGTGGACTGGTGATCATCCAGCCTTTATTGCATTCCTACAGTACATAAATCACTGGATTAGAGGCTGCAGAAAGCAAAGTAATAAAATATAATCACAATAACAAAAATTTATTGAGTGTTTCTGGGTGCCAGCACTGTGCTAAGTTCCTTACTTCTGTTATTATTTAATCCTCAGAACAACTGGATGAAGGAGGCAGTGTTATTGTCTTCATTTCATGTATTGCATTTTATTCATTCATAAAGAAGGTCTGTGGGGGAGCTCACAGTCACTGCTATGAGTGGGTTGGACATGTATCTGCAAGTCCTGTTTGTGAAGCACTGTTTGTCTGAATGCGTGGTTTCTATCCATTGAACTTGATGCTGTGGGTTTAAGGAGAGTCTTCCTTTCACTCTCATTCTTCCTCTTCCCCAAGTCCATGATTCCTAACTCATGTGTTCATTCCCAGAGGCTCTGACTCTGCTTCCTTTGAGTTTTGTCCTTAGATCTTTTTATTTTTTCCCCTTCGTTTTTGCGTGGAGTGAAAAAAGAGCTAAAGTGGAACTTGAGGTCCTACGTGTAAAAGAGCACAGGGATTTTCATTTCTCCTACATTCATGGTAATGTGTAAAACATCTAGTTTTAAGATGTATACATATTACCAAATCTGGAAGTTATGGTAACTATTTTTAAGTGGTTTAAGGCCTCATAGTCTTTATTCTACCCCTGCTGGTACTGGGGTTTGTGGAGGAGTCCCTTCCTTCAGTCCCTTGAGGAGCCAGACTTTCAGAGATCCTGGAATCTTGCAACTCTACCATCTACTAAGTGTGGCCTCCAGGATTTCCTAAGGAATGACAGAGTATTGGTACAGGGCCAACAGGAAGTGCATTTATACTGCAGCATTTGGGCTTATATCTCATGACTAAAACCCTAGGCTTCATCTTTCTGTGATAGGGCTAGAAATCCCAGTCTTGTTCACCATTCAGGAAGGAAAAGCGTTGGGTGTGAATGAGATTGAGTGGTTGTCACAGCAAGTTTAGGGGTTGAGGTTATTTTGGTGTCTGTGTCTTTGGAAGCTGTGTATGTTATGTATCATTCCAATTTGGAAACTGTCTTCTCATTTGAATGATTGTGAGTTGAATCAAATTCAAATAGACCCTTAACCCAAGTCTACTATTAGGCAAAACAAACAGAACGGAAGGAGTTTGGATGTGAAATAAACCATCTTGGGAGTCTTTGTGAGTGTTCTAGGCACATTATCTTTTAAAGTTGCTCTTTATGAAGGCATGTTTGTTTTATTCTAGAAGAGTCAAGTAAATCATGAGTAGCATTTAGTCTTTGACAGTTTTCAAATGCTCCCTTTTCCATCAAGTGTTTTCCATTTGTAGTAGGGAAGGCTGCTTGTTGGCCACTTGTTCCCGGCTGCTCAGCCCCAAAATAATCTCACAGAAACCGTATCATTTAAATCACTGCTTGGCCCGTTAGCTCTAGCTTCTTATTGGCTAACCCTTACATCTTAATTTAACCCATCTCTATTAATCTGTGTATCGCCAGACTTTTCCATGAAGCAAAAAATTTCAAAGACAGTTCCACCTATTTTGGCAGTTTGTCAGTCACTTTTTTCTGTATCCTGCAGAATGTCTGGCAGACTCTTTCATGAAGTAGGAACTCAGAAGGACCATCTCACCTTTAGGCAAATTGAACAGTAATTTCTCTGTGGGTACTGCATGTCCAGTTAAGCAGTCCAGGCAAGACCAGTTTCTTGCCCAAATGGCTGTACAAGTCCAGAAGGGGCCTCTTTAATGCCCATCATCCTTTTGAAGTAATTGGTGCTGCTAGGAGCAGTTGTGTCTCATTGTTGTGAATATCCCTAAGTTTTTAAAACATTTTAAATGCCATATTCTGAAGGTCTTTGAAAAATTTGAAGAATGTCTATCCATCTGAAATACATCTCTGTACATCTGGAAAATCTAACATGGCTACAAGCTTGACTATTATAGATGATTATCTATTAACCTATATTTCTTAATTATACATTACATTTAAAAATGAGCTATACAAACACAATACCTCAATCAAGAGAAGAAATACAAATATGATAAAATTGACTTCAAATTAGTATCAATAAACCAATCTATAACAAAGCAAATCTCTATAGCATATCCCTCTTTAAATGTAAAAACAAAAGAAGAACTTCTTTTCCAAAGCAATATATCCTTAGACCCAAATTTTGTAAATAAGATACCTTTAAAGTATATATGTTGGTTACTTATCTTCTTCACAGTCAAAAATTCAAAGAAAACACAATAATATACATAATCCAGATTCTCTGTGTATTCTCCATTTTTACATGGCTTATTTGTTTTAAATCTATTACTTTTTAATATTTATTTTATTATCTTTACTCCTTTAATCTATGACTGTCTGTACTCTATCTCTTTAAAGACTTTACATTTTTAAAAAACCATTTACTTCCTTTTATAACTATTTTTTTATATCTCTCCCAATCCTACATACATTTATCCAACACTGTGACCCATTTATGTCTGAATCTGTCCTATTGTGTATCTGTAATTCTTTGCTGTCCAGGAGCACTTCTTAAAATGCTGAATGCTTCTTTAAAAATTAAGCTGCAACATTACTAGGATGTATACAGCCCTGCCTGCTTGTTCTGCACAGTCCAACATGGTGGAAGTCCTTTCACTGCCTCTGCAAGCCATGCTCATTGCCCCAGTTCCAAGTATGCTGTGGCTCTATGTTGACCCATTAAGCAGTTTGTAACATACTGCTTACAAACCTCATTTAAATGCTCGGTCTCCTGAAAGAGCCAGAGGTCACACTGACAGCACAGCCTAGAAGGCTGGCATTTCAAAATGGTGTCACTTTTTTTTCTGCTACCACTGAGTCAGGAAAACCTCTCTGAAAGGAGCTACATCACACCGCCAGCAAAGAGCCAGATGCTGTGTTAAGCTCTGTATTTTTGTGTCTAGAATTCTTTTTCAAATGTTCTCAGATTTTAAGTGGATTTTAATCAACCATGTGGGCACCAGTTGTATAGTAAGGGGCTTCTTGTTCATCCTGGCTGCTCAGAACTGAAATAATCACACAGAAACCATATTATTTAAATCACTGCTTGACCCATTAGCTCTAGCTTCTTATTGGCTAACTCTTACATCCTCTCAAGTGTTACTGTTGTTATAAGATTGACAAAAACACTTGATTTTAAAAATTATATCTTGTACATCAAGTGGCACTTGGTGTTTTCTCACAGTCTTGAAACTGTCTGTGAAGGCCCACATAAAATCTGTCAGAGAGGTCAGGGACTGTTTATTCAGAACCTTTAGAAGCACACTTCACTGTTGTGACTGGTTAAAATTCCTGGGCGCTGACATGAAGATCAATAATGCTTAACTATGATTTTTGCAATTTTTGGCAATTTCATTGTCAAAGTGCTTTCCTTTCAAGTTATTACCTGGAACCTAAGTGATAACAAATGCTTTATTTTATACTGCAATATAAAAAGTTAAATTTTCGTGTTACATGCTTTTATGGATGCACACACATGGACAGAGACACACACGTATGTGAATGCACAGGCACACACCGCTGAATGCAAAGATGAGCAATTCTCCTAAAATGGAAAGCCGTTGCTAGTTTAAACACCAGACAGCTAAGCCTCATGTGGATTAACTGATATGGGAAAAATAGGAGTTCAGCTGTATGGGTCTTTGTGCATTGATTATATCATGCAATTCTCACTTCTTTCTATTTTTTTTCTGGGAAATGATGGCACTTTTTGCTTTGCCAGGTATTATTATTGAGTCAACTGTCAAAGTTTGAGAGTGTCAAAGGCTCTTAAAATTATTTGGTGTTGAATGAAAGACAAACAAAGGTATTCCACATCTTCAAGCAGTTCAACTTTTATCTTTCTACCTGATGTTGGCCCACGACATAGGCAGAAAGGCTTTTTTAACTTCTTTCTTCCTTTTTTCTAATGATGTTTGCTGTTGGCAGAGATCAGCATGTTAGTAACAGAACTTTAATCTACTCACTGATACCCACTTTAGAGTTATACATTCTAATTTTTCATAGGCTCTGCTCTTTTCTTGCCTACTCTTCACTATCTTTAAACTTCAGCACTCTAGACGGCCTGCGTGCCTGCTTGTGGTTTTGCACCATCTGGAAGTTCAAATTTGACTTTAGAAATGATGTCATACTTGCTTACTGCAAGCTGAGCTAATGTTGGTTGAGAATTGGATGCAGTTCAGATCAGTTTTTTATTTTTTTTAAAAAAAGAGAGCCTCAAGTTTTTTTTTTTTCCTTCTTGATTCTAGGAGACTGTACAAAGCTTTTAAGATAGACTAAAGGTGATTGAAGGCCATGATACAAATTCCTTTGAAGTTCAGTTCATGCTTTATGGCTCATGGAAAATAAACTCCCCAACAGAAAACCTCAGCTGGCACAGGCATCTCCCTGCCATGTTGAGTTTGGGTGTTATGAGTAGTATGTTGATCATAGCCATCCTTGCTCTGTTTCAATCCAGGAAGAACATTCTCATAGATGGGCTTGCTTTTAATCTCTTCTGAGCTCAGGATAGTTCAGCAGGGCACTGCCAAATCCCAGGTGGTAAGGAAGTACCATAAATGCTCTTTGTATAGTGTGAAGCTACTTCTTCCAAATGTTTGCAACCCACTTCTGTTCTCATCTTTGTATATTGGGATTTACTTCTTTAACAGTTTTGTTGGTGGCCATTTCCTTTTGGTTCACACATAGAGCATCTTGCTTTGATAGCTAGGATGCATGCCTAAGCCACCACCATTTCTTCTCTGAATCTCATTGAGTGAGTTCATGTGAAAATACCTATGATTGATGAAAAGTGTTTCAAATGACAACTATACTGCGGAACACTACGTTCTGCTGTTTATCAGGGAGCTGTTCAAACGACCTTGCTTTGAACATGGAGTGCAAATCCTATTTTGTTATCAGATAAGATAACCAAAAGAAAGTAATGGCAGTGTTCTGGTTGGCAGATGAAGCCAACTTTGGATATTGATGAGCCACTTCAGAACCTGAGATGCTTAGGTAGAAGCTGAGGGTTTTCATTTTGAAGGTTTGAGGATCAAAATCACTCCTAAAGCCTTTTCTGCCAGCCTGTTTACCCAGGTCAATGTATAGGAAGAGGCATAGCTATCATATGTGAAGAACCTGCAGTTCTCAGTTTCCGATCACAAAATATCAACCCTTTCTGGTAGCGCAGTCAGAACCACTCTGCCTCATAGCTCCAGGCTCCCGACATCACCCCTCCATGGGAATTCCCAGCTCCGTCCTCTCTTCTGGAGCAGAAACTGTAAAAGCCTTTGACATTTTAGAATACAGTTTTGGTGCAGACACCTATTTTTGGATATGGTTAAAGAAAGAAGATTCTCCAGTAACTTCCGTGTTGTGAACATTATCCTCTCCTGAAATAACATTATCCTCTTCTGGCAAATGTCTACCCCAAGGTATCCTCTCCTGAGGTAGTTTACCCAAGTAAAACTCCTACTAAAAGGTACCAGGCATTGAGAGTCTAGAAGCTGCGGCTAATGTTGGGGAAGGAGAGAGTTCCTTGCCCTGATCTTCATAGGCCTGGGCCCAACATCTGTCCTTGCGATGTTCCAAGTTGCTTCTTCACTGTGTCCTCATCATGCTCACAAGTCTTTTTATTTTGCATTGTTATGGCATTCTTATAGCCTACAATTTTTTAATTGTAAGTCTACACTATGCTATACAGAGGCAAAATTAGCAACACAAATTGCTAGGCGCACAATAGTTTTCCATTTCTTGTTGCCAATCTTTTTTTTTTTCCTCAAGGCGAACACTTCTAACCCTTTGCCTGATTATTTTTATCATGTTTACTTCTTGGTGGTTGGTGCTGCTGCTGACTGTTGATTTTCTGTTGTGGAGAGCAAGGGTCAGACATCTGTCTCTGTATCAAGGGTCACCACAGTATCCCATCATCCATAAGCAACCTGTTGTCCTCTGACCCCTTTGTTCTCTCAGAAGGCTTATGTGATATTTTATTTTCCAGACTTGTTTTTTCCTGTTGTTTGTTCTCTTGGTCATGAAAGAGAAGGGTATGTTTGCTAATTCTTGGTTGAATATTTATATTTTTTTCAATTTGATTGAAATTCCAAATCTAACTATATTGACATATGAATGATAAAACTATGTGGTTTTGGTGAGTTTTGATAATTCTTTCATTACATTTCTACCCTCTTATTCAATTCAAGAACAGAATTTCCTCGCCATGGACTTACATAAAGACTTTACAAACTGAAAGTAAAAACACAATACTCCCGCGAGTCTCTGTCTCTTGATCTCTCTCGTGTTTGCTTCCAAGTAGCCATGCTTACTTTCCCGTCTCAAGGAAACATGGAATGAAATGGCTAAGCCCACGTCTGGCAATACATATTCACCCAGGGCCTCTGCTCATTACACATTCACTCAAGGCTTCCGCTGCACTATTTTTTATTATTAGCTCTTTGGGAAATTGGATTATGAAGTGACAGTGTGGTTGTTTGAATGAGCATGAGCCATATACAATCAACTATTTGAAGGCTTGTTCTCCATTGATGCTCTATTAGGAAGAAATAGGCAGTGTATCCTTTTGAGAGGAGGCATGTCTTTGTTGGAAGAGGTTTGTCACTTGGCATGGACTTTTGAAAGCTCAAAAGTTCACACCAGGCCCAGTGTCTCTCTGTCTGATGCCTGTGAATCAGGATGCAAAGCTGTCAGCTTCCCACCGTGATGATAATGGAATAGCCCTCTGAGGCTGTAAGCAGATCCCAATGAAGTAAGTGATTCCTCTTTTAAGAGTTTCCTTAGTCATAGCATCTCCTAACAGCACTAGAACAGTATCTAATACAGACAGAACCATTCAGATGCCATCACTGATGTCTGCTGAAATGGAAGTACAATAATTTTAGTAAAGATGTCAAATCTTTTTTTTTAATTTATTTATTTATTAAAAATTTCCACCTCCTCCCCACCTCCCTTTTCCCTTTCCCTCCCTCCACCCCCTCCCTCTCCAGTCCTAAGAGCTGTCTAGGTTCCCCCGTGGGAAGTCCAAGGTCCTCCCCGCACTATCCAGGTCTAGGAAGGTAAGCATCCAAACAAACCAGGCTCCCACATAGCCAGTCTGTGCAGTAGAATCAAAACCCAGTGCCATTGTCCTTGGCTTCTCAGTCAGCCTTCATTGACAGCCACTTTCAGAGAGTCCGGTTTGATCACATGCTCCATCAGTCCCAGTATAGCTGGCCTTGGTGAGCTCCCATTAGATCAGTCCCACTGTCTCAGTGGGTGGACACACCCTTCGCAGTCCTGACTTCCTTGCTCATGTTTTCCCTCCTGTTGCTCCTCATTTGGACCTTGAGAGCTCAGTCCAGTGCTCCAATGTGGGTCTCTGTCTCCATCCATCGCCAGATGAAGGTTCTATGGTGATATGCAAGATATTCATCAGTGTGGCTATGGGACAAGGCTAGTTCAGGCACCCTCTCCTCTGCTGCCCAAGCAAATGCCTTGGGAGTAATGTATTAGATATCATTGTTTATCAAAAATTTCCTTGGAAAACTTATAGGTAATTACTAATAATAATTAGTAAAATTAAACCTTCATATAATATGTCACAGCTGCTTATAGAAACTGGCATGATCTATATTTGTAAGCATGAGTGAGAATATGATATAAATTGATAAGGAGAATTTGAAAAGACAAAATTAATTTCAGTGGTTTTCATATTTTTTGTATTATCTTTTTTTGATACCTCAGTGATACTTTTATAATCGGATTGGAATAGTGTAGAAGTAAAACTTATGTGTGTGGTATCCAGAATGTTAAATTAAACATAAGGCTTTTGGGCTGAAGAGATGGCCATACAAGTCATGCAAGAATGAGTTTGAAACCCCTTCATTCAGGGAAAAGCCAAATGTGACAACATTCATCTATAATCCCAATTCTGGGGAGACAGAGACAAGAGGAGCCCTGGGACTTGCTGGTCAGTCAGTATAACTTGAATAACAGTGAAGCATGGGTTCAGTAAGATACCATGTCTGTCTGGAAAAATAGTAATATACCAGCGTGGGGAACACTTAAAGATATTACTTCTCATCACCTCATGGACTACATGTGCTTGAACATGCATGTTCACATGCATCCTCACATACATATATATTCATAATCGCATAAATACATACATATGCTACATATAAACACACAAATAAAAATGCACAGAGCTTATGTCTTTTTCGTTTAACTATTAACATTTGAAAAATGAGAGTTTTGATTTTCTATTGTTTGATCTCAGGTAGAAATAAGAATTCTTTGGTGATCTTTGCTATTTTTGAAAAGTGTCTGGAAAGCGATCATTATCCAACTTGAGAATGACTGTTTGTTCCCATGTCTTTCCTTGCCCTGGCAGCGAGCGTAGCTTCCTTCTGGCCCATGCGTTTTTCTAGTTTAGCAGTTTCTCTGCGTGTCTGTCTTCATCCAGATGTTCTCTGGTTCTCCGTGTTCTTGGAAGACCCTGCAAAACATGAGCAATGTTTTCCCTCCCAGGCATCTCATGTGGAGGAATCAGTGTGCCTTGTTCACTACCTTCAGCAAACATACTGCTTCCTGTGAGTAGGGAAATGAACACAGAGACATGCTACTATTTTGTAATGCCTTATTTCCCAAAGCCTATATAGACTTCTTTTTAAGTACCACCGTTCCCCTCTTTGCACATCATGGTAGATTGTAGCCTGTTAAAATTCATGGAGTTGTCTTAAAAAAGATTCATTTATTCTTATTTTATGCATATGGATGTTTTGCTTACATTTGTGTCTGTGTACCATGTGTGTCCACAGTTGCCAGAGGAGGGTGTAGGATCCCTTGGAGTTGGTTGGATCTCTTGGAGATGGTTGTTAGGCACCATGTAGGTCCCAGAATTGAACCTGGGTCATCTGAAAGAACCGGCAGCCAGTACTCTTAACCTTTGAGCAGCTTCTCTAGCCCCCACCAAGGTGTCCTTGAACAGAGATTTAATTGTGATATACTGCAGTGCTCCCTGCTGCCACCCCCACCGCAGTTCCGCGCTGATTACCGACAACCTCCCCGGAAAACCGAGTCCCGCACTGATTACTAAAAACCTCTCTGTAAAACTGAAATCTTCCACCTTTGTCCTCATTTCAGGTAGATGCGCTGAGATTACGCCTGGAAGAGAAAGAATCTTTTCTCAATAAGAAAACGAAACAGTTGCAAGACCTCACAGAAGAGAAGGGGACCCTAGCTGGAGAGATCCGTGACATGAAAGATATGTTAGAAGTAAAGGAAAGAAAAATCAATGTTCTTCAGAAGAAAGTGAGTAGTTGATATAACTCCTCTAAGATGGGCGTTGTTATCATGCATGTTTGGCATTTCAGAGAGCTGTGGAGCTGTGGAAGATAGAGTATCTTTAAAATTTAGATTAGGATGTATCAGTTTTTTACTTACTGGTATTTAATTTACTAAGAGTTCTACTGTATCATTTTTAGCATGACCTGTGTAAAAGAATAGAGTTCTTTTTAAATTTGCAATCTTAGGCAATAAGGAATTATATTCCAATTTATATACAAATCTAAAATGCAAGTCAGCCAGGATAAGAGCTGAGGTGGGAAGAACATGTGCGGGACCCTGAGTTCAGTCTCTTGTAATGGAAATACAAATAGATGGAAAAAAAATTCCGGTGTGGCTTGGGCAGTGTGTGGGGCCACTGGCAGTGGGTCCAGGATCTAACTTTAACACGTGAACTGACCTTGTGGAGCCCATTCTCTACAGAGAGGCACCCTGCTCAGCTTAGGCGTGGGGGGTGGGGGGAAAACGTTGGTCCTGCCTCAAGGATGGGATGGCACAGCCAGAGTTGACTTTCCAGACAAGGCCTTAACCTCTCTGAGGAGCAGATGTGGGGATGTGTTAGGGGAGTGGGAGGAGTGGAGGGAGGAGAACGAGGATTGGTATGTAAAAAATTAATTAATAAATAAAAAAGAAAGAAGAAAAATTCCTAAGTGGTGATTTTAATGTTTTTCATTATGAAAGTTGGCCAGTGTATTTAGGGATTGTGTCTTAAGATGAGTCTTTGATATACTTTTCAGTTAGATAAATGTTGATTGATCACATCTTGTTGTCTTTATCCATTCCTCCTGATATCACAAACCATCTGAGACTGAGTGTTTTATAAAGAGTGGATATTTAGTTTCTCATAGCACTGGAGACTAGAAAGCCCTGGATCCAAGTGTTTGTGTTTTGGTGGCTGATAAAGGTCTTCTTGGATAAATGCTTTATTCATGAATAATGATGGACGACTATAAAGGCTAAGGTGCTCCCTTTTGTCCTTTCATAAGATTGTTATCCCATATAGATGGCCATGGCTCTTCAGACAGCCATTTCCTGAAGGCTCCACCTATTAATACAATCACACTGGTGATTATATTTTGACACACACATATATGTACGTATATGTATGTATACTGGGTATACATATATATACATGGTATATATATAGTGCATATATGTATGTATGCTGAGTGTATATATATGTGTATGCATATATGTATGTATATTGAGTGTGTATGTATGTATATTGGATGTGTGTGTGTATGCATAGTGGGGGTATATGTATGTATGTATGTTTATTTGGTATATCTGTATATATGTGTGTGTATATTGGGTGTATATATGTATGTATGTATATTGGGTATATGTATGTATATTGGGAGTGCATATGTATATATGTATATTGGGTGTATCTACATATGTATATATGTATATTGAGGGTGTGTATGTATGTATGTATATTGGGTGTCACACCCAGACCATAGCAATGGCTTAATCCATGTGGACTATTTTGGGAGAGGTGTGACCACTTCTTATGTAAATGTCCCATTTTTACTTAGTTGGAATTGATGGAGAGCGTATACAAGGAGGTCAACCGTAGTAACCTGATAAGATACTCCACCTCATTAGGGCCCCTCTTTTCTCCTTCTTTCAGTAGTCCATTTCACTCCCTATTGGGATCCTGATTTTGTGACATCAGCATATTTTACTTTGGGGGAATTCCCATTGTCTGTTTTATATAGTTTTTTTTTATACCATGCATCTTCCTTATTGTTCTTTAAAGGTCAGCAAGAAGAAGATGTATAACCCTGCTCTCCTATGAAAATCAAAATGACAGAAATATAAAGGGCTTTATGAATCATGGGTAGCAATTATTGAAACTGTAATCAGCAGAAACGGGCTGGCCAGGAAGTCACTGTAGACAGCATGGCCCTGTGACACTGCCAATACAGGCACACAGGAATAACTGGCTCCTCCTTTTAGTGTCATCTGTCGCCATCTCTTACCTGGATCTTAGTGTTTACATTTGTAGTTCCTACACTCTGTTCTTAATGTAGAAACTAGAATTTTTCTTTTAGATCCCCAAAGAATTTACTTACTCTCTCATCAGAACTTTCCCATTTCAACCAGCTATATAATTTGTAGGTTTCAGTCTTACTGAAAACATGGAGCTCCCAAAATTGAGACTGTTAGGATAGTAATAGTAGATCATTAAGTCAAGAATGAGGTCCATTACAGCTGCCAAATTCACAAGCCCATTGTACTTCCCCATCCAAGTGACTTCAACTTTCACTGATACCAATGGGTAGAAGTTCTAACAAACGTCATAGAACCCTGCATAGTTCGGCTCCTAACTTCCTAGCCTCCTTATGCCCATGCCATATCAGTAGCTATAGGCCATGCCTTCTTCTGCAGCAATGTACATGCTCTCTCAAAGTCCTGAAATTTTATGGGACTTCAGCCTTTTATAGGCACTGGTTTTAGACCCATCATGGTAGCTATCAGTTGTTCAGCTCCTCAGTTGAAATGTGTTACAAGAGTGGCGACCATAGGATAGTTTCAAGATCTGTCATGAAAAGTAGAATGTTGAGAGCACTCAATAGGAATTTCTATATTTATTTATATGAAATGTTTTGGGTGCATCAGCGACATAAAATATATTGCTAAAATTAATTATCATTGTTTTGTGTTGCTGTCTGTTGAGGCTGCTAGGAAGTATAAAATTACATATGTCTAGCTCATTGTCTTTGTACTAGATAGAATAGCTGTAAATATCCTTTTTGTATATAACTTATGCCTTTGCTTCTTGAGAGTATGTACTCAAAATAAAGACCTAGACCTTGCCCCCACCACATAAAATGGCATGTGTTTATTCCAACACTCTGATTTACCTGTACAATTTTATTTTTCTAAATAAAACTTACTGCCATCTGGAAAATGTTCTAAAGTTTTCCACTGATATTTTCAGAATATAAATTCCAGGATGTAAGGCTTTAATATTTTCCCACTGTTATATCGTTAGCACATAGTGGGTATCTTTGCTCAACGGATATTTAATGAATGAGTGAATGAACTTAAAGTGCTGAACAAGAACATTTGGTTAGTTAAGGTTGGGATCTGCTATCATTGCCTGTGGTCGGGAGAACCTCTGCCTACCAATCTGGCTCCAGAACGAGCTACAGAAAGATCACTAAGACAGTTGACACTCTCTTGTTTCTGTAGTTGCGATGAGATTATCAATGAATTCCTGAGTCTGGACCCCTCACCTGTCCATGCTTCTGGTGCTCTGTAAATGAAATCTCTAGTATTTCCTCTTAGAGAACAGAGAAATCTATTCCCAATACATCCCTGTCCTATTATGCTTGACCAGAAACCTATGTGGTACACTGGCTTTCATTTCACAAACAAATCAAAGTTACATTAAATCACTGATACTAAAGACTTACACAGCTTTTGTCTAGAGCTCTCAGTGTGTGGTTATTTGATTGGTTGTATTGCTAATTCATTTCTATTAAGATATTTATGGACAAGGGCTTGTTCATTGGATTGCTGTTTTAAAGCACCGGATATTAATAAAGATGATTGGAGGAGACCTGTTGAAGGTAGGTGACTGTCCAGGGTAGGTAACACCTTTTAGATCAGTAGGAATGAGAGTGTGTTCTAAGAACTCAAAAGAAGATTATGTTAGCTTCCACTATTGTGACAAACTAAGCAAGGGAAGATTGACAGTGGCTCAAATTCTCACAGGATTCATTCCCTGGTTGGCTGCTTCTACTGTTTGGGTCTTGAAGTGAAGCTGATCATCACGGTGACTGGAGAGTACGCCAGACAAAACTATCATCTCAAGACATCTCAGAAATGCATTGAGCGAGGAAGGGGCCAGCAACTAGGTTCTCAGCTTCCAGTGCGCACAGATATAGTACCTCAAACCACACCCCAAATGGGCTGCTATCTAAAAGGCTATTAGCTGAAGGAGTTCCCACAACACCCCCTTCCAGCACTTGCCCCCAGCGACCTACTTTCTCAGCCAGATTCCACCTTTTTCCTAAATGCAACCAGCTAGGGCCCCGGCCTTTATCTATCACATGACCTTAGGGAACATTTTAGATCAATCCATGGAAAACAATTTCATCAATCCTCATCAGTGACTGAAAACCAAACTAGCATCCACTGAACGTGTAAGCCATGAGCATTAGTGCTGAGTTCTCTGTCTCACGCACTCTTGAGATACTTTTGACTGTCACCTGGTGGCCTAGTCCAAGACATACCTCAAAAAGCTGAGGAACTTTTGACATATGATAAACTTGTTCATGGTCATGTAATCTAGGTACAAGGTTTCATTTGTGTGTGTGTGTGTGTGTGTGTGTGTGTGTGTGTGTGTGTGTGTGTGTTTGAGAAAATAGAACAAGTTAGATAATGAGAATTGAATAAATAGGCATTTCTGTTTTGGCCTCAATGTGTGTGATGATGATACCATGTGTGAGGTGAGGGTAAGATCTCAGCTCATCATCTGCCAGGAAGTGAGACTACATGTTCTCAACTTGAGTAGTAAGTGGCAATAGTTGTCAGGATTTAGGCGGTACCTCTAGTGTCTAGGTGTAACACAAAACCACTTTAACTAATGAGCGTATTTTGTAGAACTTTCAACTTTCCCCTAATAGCCAGAAGCAAAGGTTTGAGTACAAGTTTGGAAGTTATAAAGTTGAGAACACTATAACATATAGCACAGTAGTATATATCCTTTAGGCAAAATGTTTAAATCATGAAATTACTGAATTTGGAAATTTGAAAGGGTTTATTAGCTCCACATTATTTTTTTGCCTCTTTATTTTGCACATATATGTGTGTCATATATACATATATATATATATATATATATGTATGTATGTACATGTTGGCAGGTGTGTGAGGGTATATATACATTGTGCTCATGTTTGTACACATGTGTTTAGAGGTGCAAGGATGACATCAAACTTCTCCCTGTTAGATCTCCATCTTATGTTGAAGCCAGACCTCTCACTGTAGCTCATCATTCACTAGTCTGGCTAGCCTGTGTGCTTCAGAGATTCCTGTCTTTTCTTCTGTGCTCTGGGACTGCAGCTGGGCTGCCACTAGTTTGTGGCTGTCCCTGAGTTCTCTGCCATACACAGAAGGCTTTTATGTGGATTCTGGGGATCCAAACACTGGTCCTCATGCTTTTGTGACAAGTACTGCTTTGTCTGCTAGACATACCCTGTCCCATGTTCCCTTCATTTTAAGTGTTTGCCACTATGTTTGGAGAGGCAGTGAAAGCACTGCAGAACAGTGAGGGACATGAAATGTTATGACATCATACTGATGCAATGCAGTCAGGGGCATGATCTGTTATGATATCATAACATTGCAGTGCAGTGAGGGGGTGTGATCTGTTATGACGCCATAGTGATGCAGTGCAGAAAGGGGCATGATTTGTTATGATGTCATAGCAATGCAGTGCAGTGAAAGGTGTGATCTGTTATGACATCATAGTGATGCAGCACAGGGAGAGGCATGATCTGTATGACATCATAGTGATGCAGTGCAGCAAGGGGCATGATCTGTTATGATGTCATAATGATGTGGTGCAGCCAGGGTCATAATCTGTTATGACATCACAGTGATGCAGTACATGATCTGTTATGATGTCATAGTGATGCGGTGCAGCAAGGGGCTTAATCTGTTATGACATCATAGTGATGCAGTGCAGCAAGGGGCATGATTTGTTATGATGCCATAATGATGCAGTACATTGAGGGTATGATCTGTTATGACATCATAGTGGTGTAGTGTAGTGAGGGGCAAGGTCTGTTATGATGCCATAGTGACAGAGATGCTATCTGCAAAGAAGCAATACACACAATTCAAAAAATTGTTCATAGAGGACAGAGGTACACACAAAGTTCTACCCCCAGCTATTGATATTGATAGTTCCTTGGAAATGGGGAGGGAGTAGAACATTTCCCTTAAGGGTGTGGTCCCTGATGGGTCTACCACCCTCTGGTGGATGGTCACATCTTCAAGAGTGTATATGCAGAACCAATTGGATTTGACGGGTTTAAAAAACCACAAAGTTGAATGTGTATGGATTGGGAGGTGGATCTGGTAGAAGTTGGGGGAAAGGGCTGAATATGATAAAAATGTGATGCATCAAATTCTCCAAGAATTGATTTTAAAATGTGGAGATCATATAGAAGCCAATGAATCATTGTCTTTGCATCTGGAGACTTAGAGTTTTGTCTACATTCAACATGATGATCTATTAAGAGCAGGCCTGGATTAGAATAGCATAAACTTTGGATTAGGGTGTGTTGGCATGAAATAATAATAAATTTGTGTCAAAGTCAAAACTGCAGTATTACCTCGTTGGTGACCTGCACTGTGCTATGGTGTTAGGAGAGTGGGGTCTACTCCTTTAACTGGAGCCAAGCAAACAGAGAAGCTCCAGTGGCAGGCCAGCTCTGATCCACCTTTTACAGAAAGACAGATCGCTCAGGGTCGACTTTTGACCCTGAGGCCATAGTTTTGGCTCTATTTCATAGTGCCAAGGTATGGAAATTTTTAGTAGGTGACAAGAGTGTGCATATATGTGAGTGTTCACCAGGCTATCCACTTGATATACTACCAAAGTCAGGGTAGCGTGAGTTTCATTCTGATCCCATAGCCTTTTGTTTCCACACCCAAATACAGAGTTCAGCTGATGAACTGACTATTGAGTTCTTGTAGAAAATGTCCTAAAACCTTGATGACCTTGTACATTTGCAATGTACAATGCAACAATGCCCATGATTTTAGAAATGGTAGCAGTATTTAAACCAGTTTTGGACTGTCATGCAGTCCATTGATTTTTAGAGAATACATTTGCTACCTAAGAAATTGCTCTAAATACATTAAAGCTGGGTAAATTTTCAGTATCCATTTTCATCCTTAGTCATATGAGCAATGCAAACGTACAGAGCAGGAGTATTTTATATATTGGGGGAAGAAAGAAGATTTGTAGATTGCCTTCTGACTTGACAAATGGGGGGAGGGCTGAGTGGAGTTGACGCCTGTGTATAGTGTATATGTACCTGCTAGCTTCAGCACCTTCATTCTACATGGTTGGAATTGTTGTGGTTGAAACTCTGACAGACAGTAAACTCAGGAGTAAGGATGCACTATTTTACTAAATGCTCCCCATGTGTTAGTAACTTCTCCAGGTTCCAAAGGTTCATGAAATAAAAGACATCCTCTGGTTCTTGGGAAAATGATATTCTGATAAGAAAGTTCCTAACAACCCTTTATGGAACCACAGGTGTCATATTGTCAAAAGCATACTGCTTTGTGGTGCATAGCGCTGAACCACTTCTGGCTCCTTTAAGCTATAAAAGTATATTGAAAGACTATCCCAAACCACAATAATTGGTCTTTAGGATGAGACTATTTATAATCAAGAACTGTGTCAGTACTTAGGAGGCCAAAAGGAGGCAATCAGCGTCAGAAATGTGTGGTCAGATGCCACCTCTGCTGATGGATGTCCTCTTACCTTCCTCTCTCTGCCCTGGCATTGCCAACTTCGTAGGGATTCAGACTTTTAGGACTACCTCAAATTTTGTTCAAGTATGCCTCTTTGATAGGATCTATCCACATCCCTTCTTCTAGAATAGATCCAAACTTCTCACTTGAGCTTTTTGCTTATTTTTATGTCATATCCTGTAGAGTTTTTGCTGGTATTGCATTGTGGGAGAGATTTTATGCTCATAGAGAAGATGTCTCCATCTCTTTGCAAACTTCTTACCACATGTTGACCCTTCTTCAATCAAAATGTATTGAGATCTCAATGAATGAGAACTAGGAAGAAGAGAAATTTCTTTGAGATCTACTTCTGTCTTCAGAAGATTGTCATCTATGAGAAGAGTCATTTGCCCCAATGAAATGCCAAACCCACTCACTGTTCCCAGTACAGTATGTTCCGTGTAGGCTGCAGGAGTGAACCATCCCATGAATAATAACATGCAGAGGAGATAACAATTGCTTTTCCCACACCTACCACCCCCAGCCTTGGTTGTTTTAGCTGTAGTGAGATGTGCACCCAACATATGACCTGGTGTATGCAAGCTTGTTCTGCATCTTCATGATGGTAGGAAACCAGCTGCAAGTCCAGAGATCGGATCTGCAACCACACTAGTGAACGTGGGTCTAATACAGTATATTTTCCTCTCTCTTTACTACTTCCTAGGCAGCGTTTTTGTTTGCCACAGCTAGGAGATTACTAGACACATCTGGAAGATGGAGTCCAGTCATGTGATAGTAATCAGCATCCTGTTATACAGATCATACTTGCCATGGATGCTTACACAGAGAAAGTTGTTCCATGGGAGTCCTTTCCTTTCATATGGACTGCCTTCTTATACTGACTAGATTATTACCTCAGCCAACATGTGAAGCATTTTTTTTCATGTATTTCCCATAGAACTTTGAAGTGATTTACAGTTGTTGGTGTGTGTACATAGGTGATTATGCTAGCTAATTTTGACTGTCAACTTGACCCAACCTTGTTATAACTGAGAAAAGAGCCACAGTTGAAGAACTGCCTATATCAGGTTGACCCACGGGCATGTCAATGGGGATTTGCTTTTGTTTCTTTTTCTTTTCTCTTTTTAAGAGAAACCACTTTACAGCCTAGGTTCTTTATTTCTTTTTGTACATTCAGTCAGAAATTCATAGGGAATGGATTCCAGTAGCTCAGGCTCTTTCTGTTAGTCCTCCCAAAATGTGCTTCTCTGGATGAAGCAGGTTGGGGCTTCAGCTGAGCCCAGATGCCCTTCTCTTTGGCTTCCTTTTTCTTCTGATCATTTTTCTTCACCCATTTCAAGAAGATGTCTCATTCTCAGAGTGCTTGATAGGTTCACTCCATACATTAATTCTCTTGGCAAGAATCTTGCCCTTGACTTGATTGTTTACAATGATGCATGTGGCATGCTGGCTGATGTTGTGGACTCTTCCTATTGCTATGGAATATACTTCTAGAGCATTCCATTTGAACAGTGCCCATTCTATTGATGTCTGCAATATCGCCCTTCTTGTAGATTCACATGCGTGGGGACAAAGGAGCACCTCTATGTTTCCTAAAAGGCCTGGATAACATATAGCGGTGCCCCTCCTCCTGTCCTTTGTGTTTGTCACTTTGGTGAGTTGTTAGCAGATGACTGCTGTGGCTGAAAGATGGGGCATTGTCTTAACTGCTGACTGATGTGGCAGAGTCTGGTCCATGGTGGGCGGCCCCATTCTCTTGTACCGTATAAGAAAATATGGCAGAGTATAAGCCTGTCTACCAACCTGCCATCCTCTGTGCTTCCTGCATCACTTCTTTGGCTGCAAAGTCAATTACTTGGTTGGAGGTAAGCCTTAGGAGACATAGGCCTGCTTTCCAGCTCCTGTCTTGCCTTTCTGCCTTTAATTCCCCCAATGGTAGATTGTAACCTGAGATTGTAAAACAAATAAACCTTTTTTTTTCCTAAAATCTTTTCTTCTCAGCCGCAGAAATGAAACTAGGACAGTGATGTTTGAACTATTACTATTATTTTATGTTTTATAATTTATATACATTGCCCCGTAAGTATAGAGAATATTAATTTCTGTTGGATTGTTACAGTTATTAGTATTAAAATTGATCAGCTCACTATAGTCATGGTATCAGTGAATCTGTACATAGGAGGGATATCTCACCTCTTGGAAGGAATGAAATTAGCAAGGAGTACTTCCTGTCAACGTTGAGGACTGAATCTGGCATTGAGGGACGTAGAACTATTGTCTGGTTCAGGCATCAGGAGGAGTGTTTTCAAGGCTTAGCAGCAAGAGGCAACCTAGTGTGTTTAGGGAGATCAAAGGTAACTTAATATAGCTGAACCATACTTCTTTCTCCATTTATGATACCAATTTCACAGTAAGGGGCTTTTCTTTTTATCTTCTAGCAATCAAATATATTATGTAGTTAAAATTTGAGTGACATTTTGACTTCCATACTATAATGTTCTCCGCCAGTCCCTTATGACTTGCAAGTGACAATAACGATTATCTGTGTTATTTCAAAATGCAGTGCATGGCCAGATCATGCTGAGAACCGATTCTCACTCACTGAGAGAGTTGAGCCAAACCAAGAGATGCAAATTGACTTTTAAATAAATACTGACTAGGTTAAGACCTTATATTCTTCACTCAATTTCATCATGGCAGATTTTTAAACATATTTTCATATAATCACCTATAACACTATTAAAATACTTAAAATTAAATTGCCTGGAGTGCCTGACTGTGACTGTCATCCTGATAGACGCAGACAACTCAACACGTCTGCCATCTCGGTTGCCAGCTCTGCCTGTTGCTCTGCTATAGGGATTAGAAGTGGTTGAGCCTTTACATTTTTCTGTCTGGAGATGATTCTGTTTGTCTTTCCATATATTCCCCAGACCATTTGATTTGAATCAATCTCATTTATGTGGGAAGGAAAATTTTTTGACTGTCTTTCTCACTTTATTTCTCCTCTATTTGGCAATTGATTCTGCTCTGCTATGAAGGGTTTATGCATCTCTATATTAACATTTATCAATGTGTATTGTGAGGGAAGCCCATAATTCAAAGCTTATATAATACATGTGTAAGTTTCCCCCACAAATAGATGTTAAGTAGGGGTTGTACGTTCCTGGGGCCTGTAACTCCATAGCATCTTCCTACTGTTCTGATATTATTAGATTATTTCTAGTGTCTCTTTTTCCTTACCAGATTATACAGTTTACACAAACCAAATGATAGAACTACTGTAAACAGACAATTTTTATTGAAATTTAATTCTGAATCAATGGCATAGAATATACGTTAGTTTGGGACCTTGTAATACTATCTGTATTACATTTCTTTTTTTTAGGTTGCTGCCTTTAAAAAACAATAACATTTTTAGGTTGCTATTTTTAAAAAACAATAACACAAGCATGTAACTAATAACTCATACTTGTTTAATGTAGTTATGTTTTTTTTATAAAGAGTTTATAATTCTAACAAAAATGTTGTGGTAGGATTCTGAGTTGTCCACTAAGATTTTTCACCTCCCTGGTGTCCCATACCTTGACTATCCACCTGGGAATGTGACTGTGATAGATTTGGTATTGATAGTTAAGTTATATTACAAAGTACAGTTGACTTTAAGAAATGGAGATGGTCTGGGTATATGTGACCTATCACACAAGCACTTTAAGCTTGGCTTCTACAGTTAAAGACAGGGAAGTCAGTCGTTGGCAAGACCAGGAAGTTCAGTACATCCTGAATTCTCTTCTGTTAACATGAGAATGGAGAGGCCATGTGACAGGGGCTGCAGTCAGGCCCCAAGGTTGGCAGTGATTTTGCAGGTAAACCAGCATGGAAGTGAAATTAGAGTTCTAAGACCCGACAATGACAAATTTGGCTGGCAGTGAGAAAATTCTCGGTAGTGCATTTTCCACTGGAGACTCATCCCTGAGGATGGACTCCAGATGTCTAGGTAGGACTTCTGACCTACACAACTGTGATTGATAAGTGGGTGCTGTTCTAAGCCACTAAACTGGATGCATTTTGTTACATGACTTTAGGAATTAGATTTAAGTGTGTTGGAGGAGAAGGCCGCTTGTTGGTTCCCAGCTGCTTGGCTGCTCAGACCCGA